>NW_028225179.1:34613914-34716414 GCF_052327205.1 Somniosus microcephalus | reverse complement strand
TCTCCCCTTAACCTTCTCTGCTCTAAGGAGAACAACCCCAGCTTCTCCAGTCTCTCCACATCACTGAAGTCCCTCATCCCTGGTACCATTCTGGTCAATCTCCCCTTAACCTTCTCTGCTCTAAGGAGAACAATCCCAGCTTCTCCAGTCTCTCCACATCACTGAAGTCCCTCATCCCCTGGTACCATTCTGGTCAAACTCCCCTTAACCTTCTCTGCTCTAAGGAGAACAACCCCAGCTTCTCCAGTCTCTCCACATAACTGAAGTCTCTCATCCCTGGTACCATTCTGGTCAATCTCCCCCTTAACCTTCTCTGCTCTAAGGAGAACAACCCCAGCTTCTCCAGTCTTTCCACATAACTGAAGTCTCTCATCCCTTGGTAACAATCTGGTCAATCTCCCCTTAATCTTCTCTGCTCCAAGGAGAACAACCCCAGCTTCTCCAGTCTCTCCACATAACTGAAGTCCCTCATCCCCTGGAGCCATTCTGGTCAGTCTCTTCAGCACCCCTCTCCAAGACCTTTTCTGTGACCATTTCTTGTGCCTGTTTTTCCCAGAATCGGAACGTGGAGATCGGAAGGGATTCCATCATGAAGCTTCTGGACGCCGTCGACACATTCATCCCTCTCCCTGATCGAGATCTTGAGCACCCATTCCTGCTTCCCATCGAACAGATCTACTCCATCCCAGGTACAAGGTTGGGCGCCGACTCTCCCCGGGGTACAGGTCCCCGCGGGCTCCGACTCTCCCCGGGGTACAGGTCCCCGCGGGCTCCGACTCTCCCCGGGGTACGGGTCCCCGCGGGCTCCGACTCTCCCTGGGGTACGGGTCCCCATGGGCTCCGACTCTCCCCGGGGTACGGGTCCCCACGGTCACCGACTCTGCCCGGGGTGCGGGTCCCCACAGGCACCGAGTCCCAACGGGCACCGATTCTCCCCGGGGTACGAGTCCCTACAGGCGATGACTCTCCCCGGGGTACGAGTCTCTACAGGCGATGACTCTCCCCAGGGTACGAACCCCCATGGGCACCGATCTAGAACGGTCCCAGCAGATTGGAAAGTAGCAAATGTAACTCCGCTATTCAAGAAAGGAGGGAGGGAGAAAACAGGGAACTACAGGCCAGTTAGCTTGACATCAGTTGTTGAGAAAATGCAGAAACCCATTATTAAGGAAGTGGCAACAGGACACTTAAAAAATCATAATATGATTAGACAGAGTCAACATGGTTTTATGAAAGGGAAATCATGTTTGACAAATCTATTCGAGTTTTTTTGCGGATGTAACTAGCAGGGTAGATAAAGGGAAACCAGTGGATGTAATATATTTGGATTTCCAAAAGGCATTCGATAAGGTGCCACATAAAAGATAAGGGCTTATGGGGTTGGGGGTAATATAGTAGAATGGATTGAGGATTGGTTAACGGACAGAAAACAGAGAGTAGGGATAAACGGGTCATTTTCAGGTTGGCAGGCTGTAACTAGTGGGGTGCCGCAAGGATCCGTGTTGGGGCCTCAGCTATTTACAATCTATTTTAATGACCTAGATGAAGGGACCGAGTGTCATGTATCCAAATTTGCTGACGATACAAAGCTACGTGGGGCAGTAAGCTGTGAGGAGAACACAAAGAGCCTGTAAAGGGACATAGATAGACTGAGTGAGTGGGCAGTAAGGTGGCAGATGGAGTATAATGTGGGGAAATGTGAGGTTATTCACTTTGGTAGGAAGAATAGAAAAACAGAATATTTTTTAAATGGTGAGAAACTTTCAAATGTTGGGGTTCAGAGAGATTTGGGTGTCCTCGTGCAAGAAACACAGAAAGCTAGCATGCGAGTACAACAAGTAATAAGGAAGGCAAGTGGCATGTTGGCCTTTATTGCAAGGGGGTTGGAGTATAAGAGTAAGGAAGTCTTGCTCCAATTGTACAGGGCCTTGGTGAGACCACACCTGGAGTACTGTGCACAGTTCTGGTCTCCTTATCTGAGGAAGGATATACTTGCCTTGGAGGCGGTGCAACGAAGGTTCACTAGATTGATTCCTGGGATGAGAGGGCTGTCCTATGAGGAGAGGTTGTGTAGAATGGGCCGATACTCTCCGGAGTTTAGAAGAATGAGAGGTGATCTCATTGAAACATATCAGATTCTGAGGGGGATTGACAGGGTCGATGCTGAGAGGTTGTTTCCCCCTGGCTGGAGAGTCTAGAACCAGGGGTCACAGTCTCAGGATAAGGGGTCGGCCATTTAGGACTGAGATGAGGAGGAATTTCTTCACTCAGAGGGTGGTGAATCTTTGGAATTCTCTGCCCCAGAGGGCTGTGGAGACTCAGTCGTTGAGTATATTCAAGGCTGAGATCGATAGATTTTTGGACTCGAGGGGAATCAAGGGATATGGGGATCGGGCGGGAAAGTGGAGTTGAGGTCGATGATCAGCCGCGATCTTATTGAATGGCGGAGCAGGCTCGAGGGGCCGTGTGACCGATCCCGCTCCTAATTCTTATGTTCTTAGATGCTGCGAGGGGAGCGGGGTGGTGGTAGGAGGAGGCCAGGAACTCCCCATTACCTCTGCCTACCTTCCAGTAAAGACATCCCCCCCCCCCTCTCTCTCTCCCCAGGGCGAGGGACGGTGGTGACTGGGACCCTGGAGCGAGGGGTGATCAAGAAAGGCGATGACTGCGAATTCATCGGCCACAACAAGAACCTGCGATCGGTGGTAACAGGTGAATGAATGCATTTCTACAGCGTCTTCCAGCCCCTTTCACCATCTCAGGACGTCCCAAAGCCCCTTTCACCACCTCAGGATGTCCCAAAGCCCCTTTCACCATCTCAGGACGTCCCAAAGCCCCTTTCACCACCTCAGGATGTCCCAAAGCCCCTTTCACCACCTCAGGACGTCCCAAAGACCCTTTCACCACCTCAGGACGTCCCAAAGACCCTTTCACCACCTTAGGACGTCCCAAAGACCCTTTCACCACCTCAGGATGTCCCAAAGCCCCTGTCACCATCTCAGGATGTCCCAAAGCCCCTTTCACCCCCTCAGGACGTCCCAAAGCCCCTTTCACCACCTCAGGATGTCCCAAAGCCCCTTTCACCACCTCAGGACGTCCCAAAGCCCCTTTCACCATCTCAGGATGTCCCAAAGCCCCTTTTGCCATCTCAGGATGTCCCAAAGCCCCTTTCACCACCTCAGGACGTCCCAAAGCCCCTTTCACCACCTCAGGACGTCCCAAAGCCCCTTTCACCATCTTAGGATGTCCCAAAGCCCCTTTCTCCATCTCTGGACGTCCCAAAGCGCATTCACAGCCAACCAAGTACTTTGTAAGTGTGGTCACTGTTCTACTGCAAGAAATGCGGTGGCTAATTTGCGAACAGCAAGCTCCCACAAAGACAGTTGTGTCAATAACCAAATAATCTGTTTTAGTCATGTTGTTTGCTGAAGTAATTTTGGACCCAGAAGAACTCCCCTAATTTTCTTCCGATAGTGGCCGTAGGATCTTTTGCATCCACCCGAGAGGGCAGACCGGGCCCTTGGTTTGACGTCTCATCCGAACAACGGCACCTCCGACAGTGCTGTCACTCTGACAGTGCGGCACTCCCTCAGTACTGCCCCTCCGACCGTGCAGCGCTCCCTCAGTACTGCCCCTCCGACAGTGCGGCGCTCCCTCAGTACTGCCCCTCCGACAGTGCGGCGCTCCCTCAGTACTGACCCTCCGACAGTGCGGTGCTCACTCAGTACTGCCCCTCCGACAGTGCGGCGCTCCCTCAGTACTGCCCCTTCGACAGTGCGGCGCTCCCTCAGTACTGCCCCTCCGACAGTGCAGCACTCCCTCAGTACTGCCCTCCGACAATGCGGTGCTCCCTCAGTACCGACCCTCCGACAGTGCGGCGCTCCCTCAGTACTGCCCCTCCGACAGTGCGGCACTCCCTCCAGTACTGCCCCTTCGACAGTGCGGCGCTCCCACAGTACTGACCCTCCGACAGTGCGGCGCTCACTCAGTACTGCCCCTCCGACTGTGCGGCACTCCCTCAGTACTGCCCCTTCGACAGTGCGGCGCGCCCTCAGTACTGCCCCTCCGACAGTGCGGCGCTTACTCAGCACATCCCCTCCGACAGTGCAGCGCTCCCTCAGTACCGCCCCTCCGACAGTGCAGCCCTCCCTCACTCAGTACTTTTTTTTTATTCGTCTATGGGATTTGGGCGTTGCTGGCAAGGCCCAGCATTTATTCCCCATCCCTAATTGCCCTTGAGAAGGTGGTGCTGCGCCGCCTTCTTGAACCGCTGCAGTCCGTGTGGTTAAGGTACTCCCATAGTGCTGTTAGGTAGGGAGTTCCAGGATTTTGACCCAGCGACGATGAAGGATCGGCGATATGCTTCTAACTCAGGATGGTGTGTGACTTGGAGGGGAGCTTGGAGGTGGTGGTGTTCCCATGTGCCTGCTGCCCTTGTCCTTCTAGGTGGTAGAGGTCGCGGGTTTGGGAGGTGCTGCCGAAGAAGCCTTGGCGAGTTGCTGCAGTGCATCTTGTAGATGGTGCACACTGCAGCCAGGGTGCGCCAGTGGTGGAGGGAATGAATGTTTAAGGTGGTGGATGGGGTGCCGATCAAGCAGGCTGCTTTGTCCTGGATGGTGTCGAGCTTCTTGAGTGTTGTTGGAGCTGCACTCAGTACTGCCAACCGGGGAGTGTCAGCCTGGATTATGGGGTACGGGGGGGACGGTCTCGCGTCTCTGGAGTGTGTGTGGTGAGCTTGAACCCACGACCTTCTGACTCCGAGGCGAGAGGGAGGCGAGCGATACCCACTGAGCCACGGGTGACACCTGAGGGGTGGCGGGGGGGGGAGCCCTCGGGGGCGGGGTCTGGGACACGATTCGTTCCTGAAGGAGTGGGGCACCTCAACGGAGAGGGGGGGTGGCCAGGGTTTCCCACGCTGAGGGGAGGGTGGGGATCAAATGGCCCAAGGTCTCGGATGGGGGAGTGGGATGGGATGTGAAGACTTCCGTCTGATACCGGGCGTTTTCGAAGCAGGGCAATGCTCGACGCTCGGTCCGGAAGTCCAAACAGTAACTCCATTTTCGTTTCTTGTGCCGCCCCCCTCCCGGCAGGTATCGAGATGTTCCATCAAAACCTTGACCGTGCGGAAGCTGGCGATAACCTCGGAGCCCTGGTGCGAGGCTTGAAGCGAGAAGATGTGCGCCGTGGGATGATACTGTGCAAACCGGGATCCATTAAACCCCACCAGAAAGTGGAGGCGCAGGTACGAACGGGGACTGTGGGTGGCGGGGGGGGCGGTCAGGCAAGAAATAACAGCGGGGTTAGAACCGTAGTATTTTGCCGCACAGAAAGAGGCCATTCGGCCCGTCGTGTCTGTGCCATGTTGTCCGTGCCAGATCTTAACAACCCCCTGTGTGACGAATATTTCTCCTCGTTTCTCCTCGAGTTCTTTTGCCACCTCTATCAGGTCTCCCTGCACCCTTCTCTGCTCTAAGGAGAACAACCCCAGCTTCTCCAGTCTCTCCACATAACTGAAGTCCCTCATCCCCTGGTACCATTCTGGTCAATCTCTCCCTTAACCTCTGCTCTAAGGAGAACAACCCCAGCTTCTCCAGTCTCTCCACATCACTGAAGTCCCTCATCCCTGGTACCATTCTGGTCAATCTCCCCTTAACCTTCTCTGCTCTAAGGAGAACAACCCCAGCTTCTCCAGTCTCTCCACATCACTGAAGCCCCTCATCCCCTGGTACCATTCTGGTCAATCTCCCCTTAACCTTCTCTGCTCTAAGGAGAACAATCCCAGCTTCTCCAGTCTCTCCACATCACTGAAGCCCCTCATCCCTGGTACCATTCTGGTCAATCTCCCCTTAACCTTCTCTGCTCTAAGGAGAACAACCCCAGCTTCTCCAGTCTCTCCACATCACTGAAGTCTCTCATCCCCGGTACCATTCTGGTCAATCTCCCCTTAACCTTCTCTGCTCTAAGAAGAACAACCCCAGCTTCTCCAGTCTCTCCACATCACTGATACCCCTCATCCCTGGTACCATTCTGGTCAATCTCCCCTTAACCTTCTCTGCTCTAAGGAGAACAACCCCAGCTTCTCCAGTCTCTCATCTCTGGTACCATTCTGGTCAATCTCCCCTTAACCTTCTCTGCTCTAAGGAAAACAACCCCAGCTTCTCCAGTCTCTCCACATCACTGAAGTCCCTCATTCCCTGGTACCATTCTAGTAAATCTTCACTGCACCCTCTCCAAGGCCTTGACATCCTTCCTAATGTGTGGTGCACAGAATTGGATGTATTTCTCCAGCTGGGTCCTAACCAGAGATTTGGAAAGGTTCTAGGGTAATAGGATACATCGAGGGGAAAGGAAAATGATCAGGGGAGAGTCGATGCCCGTGGGGACCCATACCCCGGGGAGAGTCAGTGCCCGCAGAGACCCGTACCCCGGGGAGAGTCAATGCCCGCGGGGACCCGTACCCCGGGGAGAGTTGGTGCCCGCGGGGACCCGTACCCCGGGGAGAGTCAGTGCCCGTGGGGACCTGTACCCCGGGGAGAGTCAATGCCCGTGGGGACCCGTACCCCGGGGAGAGTTGGTGCCCGCGGGGACCCGTACCCCGGGTCGAGTCGGCGCCCGCGGGGACCCGTACCCCAGGGAGAGTCAGTGCCCGTGGGGACCTGTACCCTGGGGAGAATCGACGCCCACGGACACACGTATATCGGGGAGAGTCGGAGCCCGCGGGGACCCGTACCCCGGGGAGAATCGACGTCCCTGGGGACCCGTACCTCGAGGCGGCGCACGTGGGGACCCCGGGGAGAGTCTGCGCCCGCGGGGACCCGTACCCCGGGGAGAATCGACGACCATGGGGACCCGTACCTCGAGGAGAGTCGGCGCATGTGGGGACCCCGGGGAGAGTCGGTGCCCGCGGGGACCCGTACCCCGGGGAGAGTCGGTGCCCGCGGGGACCCGTACCCCGGGGAGAGTCGGTGCCCGCGGGGACCCGTACCCCGGGGAGAGTCGGTGCCCGCGGGGACCCGTACCCCGGGGAGAGTCGGTGCCCGCGGGGACCCGTACCCCGGGGAGAGTCGGTGCCCGCGGGGACCCGTACCCCGGGGAGAGTCAGTGCCCGCGGGGACCCGTACCCCGGGGAGAGTCGGTGCCCGCGGGGACCCGTACCCCGGGGAGAGTCGGTGCCCGCGGGGACCCGTACCTCGGGGAGAGTCGGTGCCCGCGGGGACCCGTACCCCGGGGAGAGTCGGTGCCCGCGGGGACCCGTGCCCGCGGGGTCCCGTACCCCGGGGAGAGTCGGTGCCCGCGGGGTCCCGTACCCCGGGGAGAGTCGGTGCCCGCGGGGACCCGTACCCCGGGGAGAGTCGGTGCCAGCGGGGACCCGTACCCCGGGGAGAGTCGGTGCCCGCGGGGACCCGTACCCCGGGGAGAGTCGGTGCCCGCGGGGACCCGTACCCCGGGGAGAGTCGGAACTTTGAGTCATTCGGGGACAGGGGAGTTGTGTTGCCCTCAGTGTGGGCCTGTGGGAGTGCCGTCGGTGTACAGGGTGACGGGGCCGTTGGCGTTCGAAACGGCCATCAGTTGTGGTCGGTAACGGTTGTTGGTTTTCACCCGTAGGTGTACGTTCTGAGCAAGGAGGAAGGAGGGCGTCATAAACCCTTTGTCACAAACTTCATGCCCGTGATGTTCTCCCTAACTTGGGACATGGCCTGTCGAGTGGGCTTACCAAACGGCAAGGTAACTGGCGGGGGCTGCGAGAACCGGAATCTCTTCTCCTTACTCTACACATCTGTCTGAAATAGGGACTGACAGGAGCCGACACTGAGACACACACACTGACCGTACAGGAGCTGACACTGAGACACACACACTGACCGTACAGGAGCCGACACTGAGACACACACACTGACCGTACAGGAGCTGACACTGAGACACACACACTGACCGTACAGGAGCCGACACTGAGACACACACACTGACCGTACAGGAGCCGACACTGAGACACACACACTGACCGTACAGGAGCCGACACTGAGACACACACACTGACCGTACAGGAGCTGACACTGAGACACACACACTGACCGTACAGGAGCCGACACTGAGACACACACACTGACCGTACAGGAGCCGACACTGAGACACACACACTGACCGTACAGGAGCCGACACTGAGACACACACACTGACCGTACAGGAGCTGACACTGAGACACACACACTGACCGTACAGGAGCTGACACTGAGACACACACACTGACCGTACAGGAGCTGACACTGAGACACACACACTGACCGTACAGGAGCCGACACTGAGACACACACACTGACCGCACAAGAGCTGACACTGAGACACACACACTGACCGTACAGGAGCCGACACTGAGACACACACACTGACCATACAGGAGCCGACACTGAGACACACACACTGACCGTACAGGAGCTGACACTGAGACACACACACTGACCGTACAGGAGCTGACACTGAGACACACACACTGACCGTACAGGAGCTGACACTGAGACACACACACTGACCGTACAGGAGCTGACACTGAGACACACACACTGACCGTACAGGAGCTGACACTGAGACACCCACACTGACCGTACAGGAGCCGACACTGAGACACACACACTGACCGTACAGGAGCTGACACTGACACACACACACACGGGCCGTACAGGAGCTGACACTGAGACACACACACTGACCGTACAGGAGCCGACACTGAGACACACACACTGACCGTACAGGAGCTGACACTGAGACACACACACTGACCGTACAGGAGCTGACACTGAGACACACGCACTGACCGTACAGGAGCTGACACTGAGACACACACACTGACCGTACAGGAGCTGACACTGAGACACACACACTGACCGTACAGGAGCTGACACTGAGACACACACACTGACCGTACAGGAGCCGACACTGAGACACACACACTGACCGTACAGGAGCCGACACTGAGACACACACACTGACCGTACAGGAGCCGACACTGAGACACACACACTGACCGTACAGGAGCCGACACTGAGACACACACACTGACCGTACAGGAGCTGACACTGAGACACACACACTGACCGTACAGGAGCTGACACTGAGACACACACACTGACCGTACAGGAGCTGACACTGACACACACACACTGACCGTACAGGAGCCGACACTGAGATACACACACTGACCGTACAGGAGCCGACACTGAGACACACATACTGACCGTACAGGAGCTGACACTGACACACACACACTGACCGTACAGGAGCCGACACTGAGATACACACACTGACCGTACAGGAGCCGACACTGAGACACACATACTGACCGTACAGGAGCCGACACTGAGACACACACACTGACCGTACAGGAGCTCGCACTGAGACACACACACTGACCGTACAGGAGCCGACACTGAGACACACACACTGACCGTACAGGAGCTGACACTGAGACACACACACTGACCGTACAGGAGCCGACACTGAGACACACACACTGACCGTACAGGAGCTGACACTGAGACACACACACTGACCGTACAGGAGCTGACACTGAGACACACACACTGACCGTACAGGAGCTGACACTGAGACACACACACTGACCGTACAGGAGCTGACACTGAGACACACACACTGACCGTACAGGAGCTGACACTGAGACACACACACTGACCGTACAGGAGCTGATACTGACACACACACACTCACCGCACAGGAGCTGACACTGAGACACACACACTGACCGTACAGGAGCTGACACTGAGACACACACACTGACCGTACAGGAGCCGACACTGAGACACACACACTGACCGTACAGGAGCTGACACTGAGACACACACGCTGACCGTACAGGAGCTGACACTGAGACACACACACGGGCCGTACAGGAGCTGACACTGAGACACACACACTGACCGTACAGGAGCTGACACTGAGACACACACACTGACCGTACAGGAGCTGACACTGAGACACACACACTGACCGTACAGGAGCTGACACTGAGACACACACACTGACCGCACAGGAGCTGACACTGAGACACACACACTGACCGTACAGGAGCCGACACTGAGACACACACACTGACCGTACAGGAGCTCGCACTGAGACACACACACTGACCGTGCATTTCGGAGACATGGCTCCAGGGTGACCAAGGCTGGGAATTCAACATCCAGGGGTATTCAATATTCAGGAAGGACAGGCAAAAAGGAAAAGGCGGTGGGGTAGCATTGCAGGTTAAAGAGGAGATTAACACCATAGTAAGGAAGGATATTAGCTCTGATGATGTGGAATCTGTATGGGCAGAGCTGAGAAATACCAAGGGGCAGAAAATGTTAGTGGGAGTTGTATACAGACCCCCAAACAGTAATGCTGAGGTTGGGGATGGCATTAAACGGGAAATTAGAGATGCGTGCAATAAGGGCACAGCAGTTATCATGGGTGACTTTAATCTACATATAGATTGGTCTAACCAAATTAGTAACAGTACTGTGGAAGAGGAATTCCAAGAGTGTATACAGGATGGTTTCCTGGACCAATATGTCGAGGAAC
Organism: Somniosus microcephalus; assembly: GCF_052327205.1. NCBI lineage: Eukaryota > Metazoa > Chordata > Chondrichthyes > Squaliformes > Somniosidae > Somniosus > Somniosus microcephalus. Next base: position 34,705,842 of record NW_028225179.1, on the reverse strand, counting down.
CAACTAGAGATCAGGCCATCTTAGACTGGGTATTATGTAATGAGAAAGGATTAATTAGCAATCTTGTGCGAGGCCCCTTGGGGAGGAGCGATCATAATATGATAGAATTCTTCATTAAGATGGAGAGTGAAGTCGTTGATTCAGAGACTTGGGTACTGAATTTAAATAAAGGAAACTACGATGGTATGAGGCGCGAGTTGGCTAGGATGGATTGGGGAATGTTACTCAAAGGGTTGACGGTGGATAGGCAATGGCAAACATTCAAAGATCACATGGATGAACTACAGAATTTGTTCATCCCTGTTTGGCATAAAAATAAAACAAAAAAGGTGACTCAACCGTGGCTAACAAGGGAAATTAGGGATAGCATAAGATCTAAGGAGAGGACATATAAATTGGCCAGAAAAAGCAGCAAACCTGAGGATTGGGAGCAGTTTAGGATTCAGCAAAGGACGACAAAGGGATTAATTAAGAGGGGGAAAATAGAGTATGAGAGTAAGCTGCAGGGAACATAAAAACTGACTGTAAAAGCTTTTATAGATATGCGAAGAGAAAAAGATTGGTGAAGTCAAGCGTAGGTCCCTTGCAGTCAGAATCAGGGGAATTTATAATGGGGAACAAAGACATGGCAGACCAATTAAATACATACTTTGGTTCTGTCTTTACAAAGGAGGATACAAATAAACTCCCAGAGATGTCGGGAACATAGGGTCTAAAGAGAGGGAGGAACTGAATGAAATCAGTATTTGTAGGGAAATGGTGTTAGAGAAATTGACGGGATTGAAGGCCGATAAATCCCCAGGGCCTGATAATCTACATCCTAGGGTACTTAAGGAAGTGGCCCTAGAAATAGTAGATGCATTGCTGGTCATCTTCCAAAATTCTATAGACTCTGGAACAGTTCCCATGGATTGGAGGGTAGCTAATGTTACCCCACTATTCAAAAAAGGTGGTAGAGAAAAAATGGGGAATTATAGACCGGTAAGCCTGACATCGGTAGTGGGGAAAATGCTAGAGTCCATTATTATAAAAGATGTAATAGTAGAGCACTTGGAAAACAGTGACAGGATCGGACAAAGTCAACATGGATTTACAAAAGGTAAATCGTGCATGACTAATCTACTGGAATTTTTTGAGGATGTAACTGGTATAGAATAGATAAGGGCGAACCAGTGGATGTGGTGTATTTGGACTTTGAGAAGGCTTTCGATAAGGTCCTGCATAAGAGACTAGCGTGCAAAGTTAAGGCACATGGGATTAGGGGTAAGGTACTGACTTGGATAGAAAACTGGTTGGCAGACAGGAAGCAAAGAGTTGGAATAAACGGGTCTTTTTCCGAGTGGAAGGCAGTGACTAGTGGGGTACCGCAGGGATCGGTACTAGGACCGCAGTTATTCACAATATATATTGATGATCTAGACGATGGAACTAGATGTAATATCTCCCAAGTTTGCAGACGACACAAAGCTGGGTGGGCATGTGTGCTGTGAGGAGGATACCGAGAAACTCCAGTATGATTTGGACAGGTTGGGCGATATGGCAGATGCAGTATAATGTGGATAAATGCGAGGTTATCCACTTTGGTGACGAAAACAGGAAGGCAGATTATCATCTGAACGGCAATAGATTGGGAGAAGGGGAAGTGCAACGAGACCTGGGTGTCCTTGTGCACCAGTCGCTGAAGGTAAGCATGCAGGTGCAGCAGGCGGTTAAGAAGGCAAATGGTATGTTGGCCTTCATAGCGAGAGGGTTTGAGTACAGGAGCAAGGATGTCTTGCTGCAGTTGTACAGGGCCTTGGTGAGACCACACCTTGAGTATTGTGTGCAGTTTTGGTCGCCTTATCTGAGGAAGGATGTTCTTGCCATGGAGGGAGTGCAGTGAAGATTCACCAGACTGATACCTGGGATGGCAGGAATGACGTATGAAGAGAGATTGGGTCGATTGGGCTTATATTCGCTGGAGTTTAGAAGACTGAGAGGGGATCTCATTGAAACTTATAAAATTCTAACAGGACTAGACAGACTAGATGCAGGAAGGATGTTCCCGATGGCGGGGGAGTCCAGAACCAGGGGGTCACAGTCTAAGGATAAGGGGTTAGCCATTTAGGACTGAGATGAGGAGGAATTTCTTCACCCAGAGAGTGGTGAACCTGTGGAATTCTCTACCACACAAGGCAGTTGAGGCCAATTCATTAAATATATTCAAGAAGGAGTTGGATATATTTCTTAAGGCTAAAGGGATCAAGGGATATGGGGAGAAGGCAGGGACAGGGTACTGAATTTGGATGATCAGCCATGATCTCATTAAATGGCGGAGCGGGCTCGAGGGGCCGAATGGCCTACTCCTGCTCCTATCTTCAATGTTTCTGTGTGCTGATGGTTGAATGGTCTGTGCCATCTGACGTCGCTGTGTTTGTTTTTTTTTTTTGCTTTGCTCTCCGCCCCCCGCAGGAGCTGGTGATGCCGGGCGAGGACACCCCCCTCACCCTGACCCTGCGCCAACCCATGGTCCTGGAGAAAGGGCAACGCTTCACCCTGCGTGACGGCAACCGCACCATCGGAACCGGACTGGTCACCGACGTCCTCCAGAGCAGCGCAGCGGACGACGTGAATTGGGGCTGATTCCGCTTCCCCCGTCGTTTCCCCCCCCCCCCCCCCCGTCCCCTGCGAATCATCTATCCCAGGCGATGTGCGGTAAAGATTTCAGCGAATGTTTCTCCCCCCTCGATTGAGTAATTGTGCAGATTCCTTTGCTCTCTCTGTCGCTGCCAGGATTTATTTAAAGTGTCTTGTGTTGTTTGTTTTTTTTTTACAATAAACTCCGGCAAAAAATCGAATCCGTTTCCTTGTCGGTGGGGTGTGGTGAGGCAGGGTGGTTTCTTCCCCAGTTTAAGGTGTACGGTAAAGACTGATTGCTCACCCACGCTGTGCCATGTCTTAACGGTCTCGCTGGTTACGTCCGATTTTGCTGGTTAACCCAACTGTACCACTCCGCTCCCACCAGGGAGGGCTGTTGCACCAGGTTTGGCAAGGAAGTGACGACGATCCTTTATAAAACACTGGCCCCGACCTATGCCCCCCCCCCCCCCCCCACTCCTCCGCATCCAATTCTGGGCACTGCACTTTAGGAAGGGAGTGAAGGCCTTAGAGAAGGTGCAGAAAAGGTTTACCAGAATGGTACCAGGGATGAGGCACTTCAGTTACGCGGAGAGACTGGAGAAGCTAGGGTTGTTCTCCTTGGAGCAGAGAAGGTTAAGGGGAGATTGACTAGAATGGTACCAGGGGATGAGGGACTTCAGTGATGTGGAGAGACTGGAGAAGCTGGGGTTGTTCTCCTTAGAGCAGAGAAGGTTAAGGGAGAGATTGACCAGAATGGTACCAGGGGATGAGGGACTTCAGTGATGTGGAGAAGCTGGGGTTGTTCTCCTTAGAGCAGAGAAGGTTAAGGGGAGATTGACCAGAATGGTACCAGGGGATGAGGGACTTCAGTGATGTGGAGAGACTGGAGAAGCTGGGGTTGTTCTCCTTGGAGCAGAGAAGGTTAAGGCGAGATTGACCAGAATGGTACCAGGGGATGAGGGACTTCAGTGATGTGGAGAGACTGGAGAAGCTGGGGTTGTTTTCCTTAAAGCAGAGAAGGTTAAGGGGAGATTGACCAGAATGGTACCAGTGGGGACCCATACCCCGGGGAGAGTCGGCGCCGTGGGGACCTGTACCCCGGGGAGAGTCGGCGCCGTGGGGACCCGTACCCCGGGGAGAGTCGGCGCCGTGGGGACCTGTACCCCAGGGAGAGTCGGTGCCCGTGGGGACCCGTACCCCGGGGGGAGTCGACACCTGTGGGACCCGTACCCCGGGAAGTTACAAGAAACAAAGTTCAGCCCCAACGGCCGTCGAAACACCATTAGCTTGAAATTCATTGAGAGACACGCATGAAAGATTTGAATACATTTTTTTTTATTTGTTTATGGGATCAGGGCGTCGCAGGCAAGGCCAGTGTTTATTGCCCATCCCTAGTTGCCCTCGAGAAGGTGGTGGTGAGCCGCCGCCTCGAACTGCTGCAGTCCGTGTGGTGAAGGTACTCCCACAGTGCTGTTAGGGAGAAGGCGTTCCAGGATTTTGACCCCGCGACGATGAAGGATCGGCCGATCTATTTCCAAAGTCCGGACGGTGTGTGCGACTTGGAGGGGAACTCGGAGCTGGTGGTGTTCCCGTGAGCCTGCTGCCCTTGTCCCTCCAGCTGGAAGAGGTCGTGGGTTTGGGAGGTGGGACAGGACATACCCAGGAATGGTGATGGAGGAGTTTGGCTGAAAGGTACGATTCTGTGAGTATGCCTCTGTCAGGCTGTTGCTTGACTAGTCTGTGGGACAGCTCTCCCAATTTTGGTACAAGTCCCCAGATGTTGGTGAGGAGGACTTTGCAGGGTCGACTGGGCCGGGTGTGCTGTTGCCGTGTCCGTAGCCGGTGCCGAGGTTGATGCCGGGTGGTCACAGAATCAAAGAAACCCCACAGTGCAGATAGAGGCCATTTCGGCCCATCGAGCCTGCACCGACACATATCCCACCCGATCCCCGTAACCCCTACACCAACACATATCCCACCCTATCCCTGTAACCCCACGTATTTAATCCCCCCTAACACTAAGGGTCAATTTATCATAGCCAATCAACCTAACCCGCACATCTTTGGACTGTGGGAGGAAACCGGAGCACCCGGAGGAAACCCACGCAAACACGGGGAGAATGTGCAAACTCCACACAGACAGTCACCCGAGGCCGGATTCGAACCCGGGTCCCTGGCGCTGTGAGGCAACAGTGCTAACAGTCCGTCCGGTTTCATTCTTATTGTCTTTCATAGCGGTTAGTTACAACTGAGTGACTTGCTGGGCCATTTCAGAGGGCTGTTAAGAGTCAACCACATTGCTGTGGGCCTGGAGTCACATATCGGCCAGACCGGGTAAGGACGGCAGATTTCCGTCCCTAAAGGACATTAGTGAACCAGATGGGTTTTTAACGATAGTTTTATGATTATAACTACTGATACTAGCTTTTTATTCCAGATTTATTTAATGAACTGATTTTAAATTTCCCAGCTGCCATGGTGGGATTTGAGCTCTCGTTTCTGGATCATTAGTCCAGGTCTCTGGATTACTAGCCCAGTGACATTACTACTATGTTACCGTTCCCGTGTCTTAATGTGACGTTTCATGGTGGATTAATTTTACAACCCACCATCACTGACAGACACCCGGGGAAGGGCCGAGACCAGATGGTGTAGGACACTAGTGGAGGGGCCGAGGCCCCACGGTGCAGGACACCAGGGGAAGGGCCGAGGCCCCACGGTGCAGGACACCAGTGGGAAGGGCCGAGGCCCCACGGTGCAGGGACACCAGGGGAAGGGCCGAGGTCCCACGGTGCAGGACACCAGGGGAAGGGCCGAGGCCCCACGGTGCAGGGACACCAGGGGAAGGGCCGAGGCCCCACGGTGCAGGGACACCAGGGGAAGGGCCGAGGCCCCACGGTGCAGGGACACCAGGGGAAGGGCCGAGGCCCCACGGTGCAGGGACACCAGGGGGAAGGGCCGAGGCCCCACGGTGCAGGACACCAGGGGGAAGGGCCGAGGCCCCACGGTGCAGGACACCAGGGGAAGGGCCGAGGCCCCACGGTGCAGGACACCAGGGGAAGGGCCGAGGCCCCACGGTGCAGGGACACCAGGGGAAGGGCCGAGGCCCCACGGTGCAGGGACACCAGGGGAAGGGCCGAGGCCCCACGGTGCAGGGACACCAGGGGAAGGGTCAAGGCCCCACGGTGCAGGACGCCAGGGGAGAAGAGGTGGTGAGTGAGGCAGTGGGGGTTCGCTGAACCCGAGCTCGGGTGTGAAGCCGCTTCCTCCGCTAGATATGCGGGCGGAACCTGAGCGAGGTCTGCCCCATCTTGCGCCGGTAATCTGCCTCAAAGGCCTGGTTCTGGGCCACGGTGAAGTGAGTTTTCCAATCTCCGACCACTCCTGGATCGAGAAAAGGGAAAGACAGAGCGTTACCATGGCGATCGGGTCCACCGGGGGAGACACAGAGCGACGGTCAGAGCAAGAAAAGTGAGAGAGACACCGAGAGCAAAAGAGATAGACCGACCGAGAGAGAGAGTGAGACAGAGAGAGAGAAAGAGAGAGAGACAGACAATCGGGAACAGACAGAGCGAGACTGATTCTGACCTTTTCTCTGAATGCTGAGATGCTGTGATCTAAGATCTCGGAGGGGTACGAGCTGTAATTGGCCATTGGGTTGTCTTTCATCACCTCGAAGGATGTGTTCTGAGCAATGGTTTCAATCTTCTCATCCGATAAATCCTTCCCCAGGAATTCCATCACCTTCACAATTTCCCTCTTAGGGTCCTGGAATACCGAGCACACTGGGATCGGTTACAGTCAAACACCGGGCAGCCTGTTCCCCATCGGAGGGGATTAACCCTCTCGCCCACCTCTCCCCAGTTACAGACACCGGGCAGCCTGTTCCCTATCGGGGGGGATTAACCCTCTCGCCCACCTCTCCCCAGTTACAGACACCGGGCAGCCTGTTCCCCATCGGAGGGGATTAACCCGCTCACCCACCTCTCCCCAGTTACAGACACTGGGCAGTCTGTTCCCTATCGGAGGGGATTAACCCTCTCACCCACCTCTCCCCAGTTACAGACACGGGGCAGCCTGTTCCCCATCGGAGGGGATTAACCCTCTCACCCACCTCTCCCCAGTTACAGACACTGGGCAGTCTGTTCCCTATCGGAGGGGATTAACCCTCTCACCCACCTCTCCCCAGTTACAGACACCGGGCTGCCTGTTCCCCATCGGAGGGGATTAACCCTCTCACCCACCTCTCCCCAGTTACAGACACCGGGCAGCCTGTTCCCTATCGGAGAGGATTAACCCTCTCACCCACATCTCCCCATTTACAGACACCAGGCAGCCTGTTCCCTATCGGAGGGGATTAACCCTCTCACCCACCCCTCCCCAGTTACAGACACCGGGCAACCTGTTCCCCATCGGAGGGGATTAACCCTCTCACCCACCCCTCCCTAGTTACAGACACCGGGCAGCCTGTTCCCTATCGGAGGGAATTAACCCTCTCACCCACCTCTCCCCAGTTACAGACACCGGGCAGCCTGTTCCCCATCGGAGGGGATTAACACTCTCACCCACCTCTCCCCAGTTACAGACACCGGGCTGCCTGTTCCCCATCGGAGGGGATTAACCCGCTCACCCACCTCTCCCCAGTTACAGACACTGGGCAGTCTGTTCCCTATCGGAGGGGATTAACCCTCTCACCCACCTCTCCCCAGTTACAGACACCGGGCTGCCTGTTCCCCATCGGAGGGGATTAACCCTCTCACCCACCTCTCCCCAGTTACAGACACCGGGCAGCCTGTTCCCTATCGGAGGGGATTAACCCTCTCACCCACCCCTCCCCAGTTACAGACACCGGGCAACCTGTTCCCCATCGGAGGGGATTAACCCTCTCACCCACCCCTCCCTAGTTACAGACACCGGGCAGCCTGTTCCCTATCGGAGGGAATTAACCCTCTCACCCACCTCTCCCCAGTTACAGACACCGGGCAGCCTGTTCCCCATCGGAGGGGATTAACACTCTCACCCACCTCTCCCCAGTTACAGACACCGGGCTGCCTGTTCCCCATCGGAGGGGATTAACCCGCTCACCCACCTCTCCCCAGTTACAGACACTGGGCAGTCTGTTCCCTATCGGAGGGGATTAACCCTCTCACCCACCTCTCCCCAGTTACAGACACCGGGCTGCCTGTTCCCCATCGGAGGGGATTAACCCTCTCACCCACCTCTCCCCAGTTACAGACACCGGGCAGCCTGTTCCCTATCGGAGGGGATTAACCCTCTCACCCACATCTCCCCATTTACAGACACCAGGCAGCCTGCTCCCTATCGGAGGGGATTAACCCGCTCACCCACCTCTCCCCAGTTACAGACAGCGGGCAGCCTGTTCCCTATCGGAGGGGATTAACCCTCTCACCCACCCCTCCCCAGTTACAGACACCGGGCAGCCTGTTCCCCATCGGAGGGGATTAACCCTCTCACCCACCCCTCCCTAGTTACAGACACCGGGCAGCCTGTTCCCCATCAGAGGGGATTAACCCTCTCACCCTCCTCTCCCCAGTTACAGACAGTGGGCAGCCTGTTGCCCATCGGGGGGGGATTAACCCTCTCACCCACCTCTCCCCAGTTACAGACACTGGGCAGTCTGTTGATGGGAGGGAAAGTAGTGAGTGAGGAGGACATAAAAAACCTGCAAGGGGACATAGACAGGCTAAGTAAGTGGGCAGAGATTTGGCAGATGGAATACAATACTGGAAAGTGTGAGGTTATGCACTTTGGCAGGAAAAATCATAGAGCAAGTTATTATCTTAATGGCAAGAAACTGGAAAGTACTGAAGTACAAAGGGATCTGGGGGTCCTGGTGCACGAAACTCAAAAGGTTAGTATGCAGGTGCAGCAAGTGATCAAGAAGGCCAATGGAATGTTGGCTTTCATTGCTAGGGGGATAGAATATAAAAATAGGGAGGTATTGCTTCAGTTGTACAAGGTATTGGTGAGACCGCACCTGGAATACTGTGTACAGTTTTGGTGTCCATACTTAAGAAAGGACATACTTGCTCTCGAGTCAGTACAAAGAAGGTTCACTCGGTTAATCCCGGGGATGAGGGGATGGACATATGAGGAGAGGTTGAGTAGATTGGGACTCTACTCATTGGAGTTCAGAAGAATGAGAGGCGATCTTATTGAAACATATAAGATTGTGAAGGGTTTGGATCGGGTGGATGCGGGGAGGATTTTCCCGATGATGGGTGAAACTAGAACTAGGGGGCATAGTCTTAGAATAAGGGGCTGCTCTTTCAAAACTGAGATGAGGAGGAACTACTTCACTCAGAGGGTGGTAGGTCCATGGAATATGCTGCCCCAAAAAGCTGTAGAAGCTACATCATTACATAAATTTAAAACAGAAATAGACAGTTTCCGAGAAGTAAAGGGAATTAAGGGTTACGGGGAGCGGGCAGGAATTTGGACATGAGTCTAGGTTCGGATCGGTCATGGCCCTGTGGGTAGCGGAGCGGGCCCAGGGGCCGTGTAGCCTGATCCTGCTGCTATTTCGTGTGTCTAATTCTGTTAGATTCAGGAGATGGTTCTGTGATAGTGGATTGGCGGTTAGGATCAGATCAGCCATGATCTTATTGAATGGCGGAGCAGGCTCGAGGGGCCGATTGGCCTACTCCTGCTCCTATTTCTTATGTTCTTATGTTCCCTATCGGAGTAGATTAACCCTCTCACCCACCTCTCCCCAGTTAAAGTCAGACACCGGGCAGCCTGTTCCCTATCGGAGTGGATTAACCCTCTCACCCACCTCTCCCCAGTTACAGACACCGGGCAGCCTGTTCCTATCAGAGGGGATTAACCCTCTTACCCATCTCCCCCCAGTTACAGACCCCGGGCAGCCTGTTCCCCATTGGAGGGGATTAACCCTCTCACCCACCTCTCCCCAGTTACAGACACCGGGCAGCCTGTTCCTTATTGGAGTGGATTAACCCTCTCACCCACCTCTCCCCAGTTACAGACACCAGGCAGCCTGTTCCCTATCGGAGGGGATTAACCCTCTCACCCACCTCTCCCCAGTTACAGACACCGGGCAGCCTGTTCCCTGTTGGAGGGGATTAACCCTCACCCACCCCTCCCCAGTTACAGACACCGGGCAGCCTGTTCCTATCGGAGGGGATTAACCCTGTCACCCACCTCTCCCCAGTTGCAGACCCCAGGCAGCCTGTTCCCCATCGGAGGGGATTAACCCTCTCACCCACCTCTCCCCAGTTACAGACACCGGGCAGCCTGTTCCCTATCGGAGGGGATTCCCCAGAGTACTTGGCCCCTCCCTTGGCGCAGTGTTGCCCCCCACCCCAGTCTCACCTCTTTCATGTCCTCAAAGAACAAGTAGAGAATCCGATGCTTGTCCTTTTGGTCCCAGAATCCCTTCACGTGATCGTACCAGGAGCCCCAGGCCACTGGGAGCAGAGCGGAAATAGAGGGAGAGATTAGTCACAGGATCGATCGGGCAGAAACAGACACCGACTCTCCCCGGGGTACGGGTCCCCACGGGCGTCGACTCTCCCCGGGGTACGGGTCCCCACGGGCACCGACTCTCCCCGGGGTACAGGTCCCCACGGGCGGCGACTCTCCCCGGGGTACGGGTCGCCGCGGGCACGGACTCTCCCTGGGACTCTCACTCACCATTTCCCTTCCTGAACCTTCCGAGGAACTCATCCCAAGATTCTGGTTTCAGCATCAGCGCATACATCCGGTGGAAGTGGTAATAAGACACTGTGCTGTCCTTGGCGTTTCGAGCCACGTAGATCACCTGAGGATGGAGAAGAATGGTCAGGGTCAAAGGGCAGGTACGGACTGGATATCCAATGTTAGGATTCAGTGAGATTAAACTTCTCACCCACCTTGCCCCAGTTATCATAGAATCATAGAAGGAGGCCATTTGGCCCGTCGAGCCCGTGCCGGCTCTCTGCAAGAGCACTTCAGCCAGTCCCAATCCCCCGCCCTTTCCCCGTAGCCCTGACCATTTTTTTCCTTCAGGTACTTATCCAATTCCCTTTTGAAAGCCACGATTGAATCTGCCTCCACCACCCTCTCGGGCAGTGCATTCCAGATCCTCACCACTCGCTGCGTAAAAAGTTTTTCCTCATGTCGCCTTTGGTTTTTTCTACCAATCACCTTGAATCTGTGTCCTCTGGTTCTCGACCCCTCCGCCAATGGGAACAGTCTCTATCGACTCTGTCCAGTCTCCTCATGATTTTGAACACCTCTATCAAATCTCCTCTCAACCTTCTCTGCTCCAAGGAGAACAATCCCAGCTTCTCCAGTCTCTCCACATCACTGAAGTCCCTCATCCCCTGGTACCATTCTGGTCAATCTCCCCTTAACCTTCTCTGCTCCAAGTAGAACAACCCCAGCTTCTCCAGTCTCTCCACATCACTGAAGTCCCTCATCCCTGGTACCATTCTGGTCAATCTCCCCTTAACCTTCTCTGCTCTAAGGAGAACAATCCCAGCTTCTCCAGTCTCTCCACATCACTGAAGTCCCTCATCCCTGGTACCATTCTGGTCAATCTCCCCTTAACCTTCTCTGCTCTAAGGAGAACAACCCCAGCTTCTCCAGTCTCTCCACATCACTGAAGTCCCTCACCCCTGGAATCATTCTCGCAAATCTTTTCTGCACCCTCTCTAAGGCCTTCACATCCTTCCTAAAGTGCGGTGCCCAGAATTGGACACAATACTCCAGTTGGGGCCGAACCAGTGTTTTATAAAGGTTCATCATAACTTCCTTGCTTTTGTACTCTCTGCCTCTATTTATGAAGCCCAGGATCCCGTAAGCTTTTTTAACCGCTTTCTCAACCTGCCCTGCCACCTTCAACAATTTGTGCACATAGACCCCCAGGTCTCTCTGTTGCCTTTAGGATTGTACCCTTTAGTTTATATTGCCTCCTCGTTCTTCCCATCACTTTGCACTTTTCTGTGTTAAATTTCATCTGCCACGTGTCCGCCCATTCCACCAGCCTGTGTCCTCTTGAAGTCTATCACTCTCCTCCTCACTGTTCACTATACTTCCAAGTTTTGTGTCACCTGCAAAGTTTGAAATTGTGCCCTGTACACCCACGTCCAAGTCATTAACATATATATCAAGAAAAGCAGTGGTCCTTGTACCGACCCCTGGGGAACACCACTCTATACCTTCCTCCAGTCTAAAAAACAACAGTTCACCACTACTCTCTGTTTCCTGTCACTTAGCCAATTCCGTATCCACGCTGCCGCTGTCCCTTTTATTCCACGGGATTCAACTTTGCTGGCAAGCCTATTATGTGGCACTTTATCAAACGCCTTTTGGAAATCCATATACACCACGTCAACCGCATTGCCCTCATCAAAGAACTCGATCAAGTTGGTTAAACACGATTTGCCTTTAACAAATCCGTGCTGGCTTTCCTTAATTATTCCACATCACTGAAGTCCCTCATCCCTGGAATCATTCTCGTAAATCTTTTCTCCAAGGCCTTCACATCCTTCCTAAAGTGCGGTGCCCAGAATTGGACACAATACTCCAGTTGTTAATTTTGTCCACGATTATCGTTTCTAAAAACTTCCCCACTACCGACTTTAAACTGACTGGCCTGTAGTTGCTGGGTTTATCTTTACACCCTTTTTTAAACCAGGGTGTAACATTTGCAATTCTCCAGTCCTCTGGCACCACCCCCATATCTAAGGAGGATTGGAAGATTATGGCCAGTACCTCCGCGATTTCTTCCTTCAGTTCCCTCAGCGTCCTAGGATGCATCCCGTCTGGTCCTGGTGACTTATCTACTTTAGGTACAGGCAGCCTTTCTAGTACCTCCTCTTTATCAATTTGTATCCCATCCAGTATCTCCTCTACCTCCTCCTTCACTATGTCTATGGCAGCATCCTCTTCCTTGGTGAAGACAGATGCAAAGTAAACATAGAAACATAGAAGATAGGAGCAGGAGTAGGCCATTCGGCCCCTCGAGCCTGCTCCGCCATTTAATGAGATCATGGCTGATCATCCAAATTCATTACCCTGTTCCTGCTTTCTCCCCATATCCCTTGATCCCTTTAGCCTTAAGAAATATATCTAACTCCTTCTTGAATATATTTAATGAATTGGCCTCAACTGCCTTCTGTGGTAGAGAATTCCACAGGTTCACCACTCTCTGGGTGAAGAAATTCCTCCTCATTTCAGTCCTAAATGGCCTACCCTTTATCCTTAGACTGTGTCCCCTGGTTCTGGACTCCCCAACCATCGGGAACATCCTTCCTGCATCTAGTCTGTCCAGTCCTGTTAGAATTTTATAAGTTTCAATGAGATCACCTCCCATTCTTCTAAACTCCAGCGAGTATAAGCCCAATCGACCCAATCTCTCCTCATACGTCATTCCTGCCATCCCAGGTATCAGCCTGGTGAATCTTCGCTGAACTCCTTCCATGGCAAGAACATCCTTCCTCAGATAAGGCGACCAAAACTGCACACAATACTCAAGGTGTGGTCTCACCAAGGCCCTGTACAACTGCAGCAAGACATCCTTGCTCTTGTACTCGAATCCTCTCGCTATGAAGGCCGACATACCATTTGCCTTCTTGACCGCCTGCTGCACCTGCATGCTTACCTTCAACGACTGGTGCACAAGGGCACCCAGGTTTCGTTGCACTTCCCCTTCTCCCAATCTATTGCCATTCAGATAATAATCTTCCTTCCTGTTTTTGCCACCAAAGTGGATAACCTCGCATTTATCCACATTATACTGCTTCTGCCATGCATCCTCCCAACCTGTCCAAATCGTACTGGAGTTTCTCGGCATCCTCCTCACAGCACACACGCCCACCCAGCTTTGTGTCGTCTGCAAACTTAGAGATATTACATCTAGTTCCCTCGTCTAGATCATTAATATATATTGTGAATAGATGGGGTCCTAGCACCGATCCCTGCGGTACCTCACTAGTCACTGCCTGCCACTTGGAGAAAGACCCGTTTATTCCAACTCTTTGCTTCCTGTCTGCCAACCGGTTCTCTATCCAAGTCAGTACCTTGCCCCCAATCCCATGTGCCTTAACTTTACACGCTAATCTCTTATGCGGGACCTTATCGAAAGCCTTCTGAAAGTCCAAATGCACCACATCCACTGGTTCTCCCTTATCTATTCTACCAGTTACATCCTCAAAAAATTCCAGTAGATTAGTCGAGCATGATTTACCTTTTGTAAATCCATGTTGACTTTGTCCGATCCTGTCACTGTTTTCCAAGTGCTCTGCTATTACATCTTTTATAATGGACTCTAGCATTTTCCCCACTACCAATGTCAGGCTTACCGGTCTATAATTCCCCGCTTTTTCTCTGCCACCTTTTTTGAATAGTGGGGTAACATTAGCTACCCTCCAATCCATGGGTACTGTTCCAGAGTCTATTGAGTTCTGGAAGATGACCAGCAATGCATCTACTATTTCTAGGGCCACTTCCTTAAGTACCCTAGGATGTAGATTATCAGGCCCTGGGGATTTATCGGCCTTCAATCTCGTCAATTTCCCGAACACCATTTCCCTACAAATACTGATTTCATTCAGTTCTTCCCTTTCATCAGACCCTATGTTCCATAACATCTCTGGGAGGTTATTTGTGTCCTTCTTTGTGAAGACAGAACCAAAGTATGTATTTAATTGGTCTGCCATTTCTTTGTTCCCCAATATAAATTCCCCCGATTCTGACTGCAAGGGACCTACGCTTGACTTCACCAATCTTTTCTCTTTACATATCTATAAAAGCTTTTACAGTCAGTTTTTATGTTCCCTGCAAGCTTACTCTCATATTCTATTTTCCCTTTCTTAATTAATCCCTTTGTCGTCCTTTGTTGAATCCTAAACTGCTCCCAATCCTCAGGATTATTGCTTTTTCTGGCCAATTTGTATGTCCTCTCCTTGGATCTTATGCTATCCCTAATTTCCCTTGTTAGCCACGGTTGAGTTACCTTTTTTGTTTTATTTTTATGCCAAACTAGGATGAACAACTTCTGTAGCTCATCCATGCGGTCTTTCCAACTCTTTGCTTCCTGTCTGCCAACCCGTTCTCTATCCAAGTCAGTACCTTACCCCCAATCCCATGTGCTTTAACTTTACACGCTAATCTCTTATGCGGGACCTTATCGAAAGCCTTCTGAAAGTCCAAATACACCACATCCACTGGTTCTCCCTTATCTATTCTACCAGTTACATCCTCAAAAAATTCCAGTAGATTAGTCAAGCACGATTTACCTTTTGTAAATCCATGTTGACTTTGTCCGATCCTGTCACTGTTTTCCAAGTGCTCTGCTATTACATCTGCTATATGTGCCTGCAGCTCACTGACCTTGTTTACTAGGTTTTGTGCGTTCACACACGTATGTATGTTGTCACTCTATGACATACATACACTGTAAACCCAACTGAGACCATCCTGTATTCTCTCTTAGCCTGACCCCACCTTACTATTTCTTACTTTAGTGCTCTCTGCTCAAAGGATTGGGAGAGGCACTTTCTTTCCACTTTCTAATGCTACGTCCTGGTGCCCATCCCCTGCCAAATTAGTTTAAACCCTCCCCAACAGCACGAGCAAACATCCCCGCGAAGATACTGGTACAGGGTCTGTTGAGGTGCAACTCGTCCGGCCTGTACAGGTCCCACTTCCCCCTGAACCGGTCCCAATGCCCCAGGAATCTAAAGCCCGCCCTTCCTCCTGCACCATCTCTCCAGCCACGCATTCATCTGCTCTTTCCTCCTATTCCTGTACTCACTCGCAGGTGGCACCGGGAGTAATCCGGGGTCCTGCTTTTTAATCTCTTTCCTAGCTCCCTAAACTCTGCCTGCAGGACCTCATCCCTCTTTCGACCTATGTCGGTGGAACCAATATGGACCACGACCTCTGGTTGTTCACCCTCCCCTCCTCAGCATGTTCAGTTACAGACACCAGGCAGCCTATCGGACAGGATTAACCCTCTCACCCACCTCTCCCCAGTTACAGACACCAGGCAGCCTGTTCCCTATCGGAGGGGATTAACCCTCTCACCACCTCTCTCCAGTTACAGGCACCAGGCAGTCTGTTCCCTATCGGAGGGGATTAACCCTCTCACCCACCTCTCCCCAGTTACAGACACCAGGCAGCCTGTTCCCTATCGGAGGGAATTAACCCTCTCACCCGCCTCTCCCCAGTTACAGACACTGGGCAGTCTGTTCCCTATCGGAGGGGATTAACCCTCTCACCCACTTCTCCCCAGTTACAGACACCGGGCAGCCTGTTCCCCATCGGAGAGGATTAACCCTCTCACCCACCTCTCCCCAGTTACAGACACCGGGCAGCCTGTTCCCTATCGGAGGAGATTAACCCTCTCACCCACCCCTCCCCAGTTACAGACACCGGGCAGCCTGTTCCCTATCGGAGGAGATTAACCCTCTCACCCACCCCTCTCCAGTTACAGACACCGGGCAGCCTGTTCCCTATCGGAGGGGATTAACCCTCTCACCCACCTCTCCCCAGTTACAGACACTGGGCAGCCTGTTCCCCATCGGAGGGGATTAACCCTCTCACCCAGCTCTCCCCAGATTTGAAGACACCGCTGGGACACCCTGGGAAGGGCCGAGGCCCCACGGTGCAGGACACCAGGGGAAGGGCTGAGTCCCCACGGTGCAGGACACCAGGGGGAGGAACGAGGTCCCACGGTGCAGGGGAAGGGCCGAGGCCCCACGGTGCAGGACACCAGGGGAAGGGCCGAGTCCCCACGGTGCAGGACACCAGGGGGAGGAACGAGGTCCCACGGTGCAGGGGAAGGGCCGAGGCCCCACGGTGCAGGACACCAGGGGAACGGCCGAGGCCCCACGGTGCAGGACTCCAGGGGAAGGGCCGAGTCCCCACGGTGCAGGACACCAGGGGGAGGAACGAGGCCCCACGGTGCAGGGGAAGGGCCGAGGCCCCACGGTGCAGGGCACCAGGGGGAGGAACGAGGCCCCACGATGCAGGAGAACGGCCAAGGCCCCACGGTGCAGGACACCAGGGGGAGGAACGAGGCCCCACGGTGCAGGGCACCAGGGGGAGGAACGAGGCCCCACGGTGCAGGAGAACGGCCGAGGCCCCACGGTGCAGGGCACCAGGGGGAGGAACGAGGCCCCACGGTGCAGGGCACCAGGGGGAGGAACGAGGCCCCACGGTGCAGGAGAACGGCCGAGGCCCCACGGTGCAGGGCACCAGGGGGAGGAACGAGGCCCCACGGTGCAGGGCACCAGGGGGAGGAACGAGGCCCCACGGTGCAGGGCACCCGGGGGAGGAACGAGGCCCCACGGTGCAGGGCACCAGGGGGAGGAACGAGGCCCCACGGTGCAGGGCACCAGGGGGAGGAACGAGGCCCCACGGTGCAGGGGGAGGAACGAGGCCCCACGGTGCAGGGCTGGGGGAAAGGGCCGAGGCCCCATGGTGCAGGGACTCCAGGGGAAGGGCCGAGGCCCCACGGTGCAGGGCTGGGGGAAAGGGCCGAGGCCCCATGGTGCAGGGACTCCAGGGAAAGGGCCGAGGCCCCACGGTGCAGGGCTGGGGGATTGGTAGAAGACGTGTCTCTCGGGTACCGTACCTTGCAGTTCTGCTCCCAGAAGGACTTGGGGACGAGCTGGACGGGCAGATGGGTTTTGATCATCCTGGGAGACGGTGCTTTCGACAGAAGCTCCACCCCTGCGAAGCACACAATGGGAATGTCGTAAATCAATGGTGAACGCAGTGGGAGATGGTTAAGAGCCTTCAACAATACTGCCTGGGGGAGAGAGTCCCACTCTGTCTGGGGGAGAGAGTCCCACACTGTCTGGGGGAGAGAGTCCCACACTGTCTGGGGGGAGAGGGTCCCACACTGTCTGGGGGGAGAGGGTCCCACACTGTCTGGGGGGAGAGGGTCCCACACTGTCTGGGGGGAGAGGGTCCCACACTGTCTGGGGGGAGAGGGTCCCACACTGTCTGGGGGGAGAGGGTCCCACACTGTCTGGGGGGAGAGGGTCCCACACTGTCTGGGGGGAGAGGGTCCCACACTGTCTGGGGGGAGAGGGTCCCACACTGTCTGGGGGGAGAGGGTCCCACACTGTCTGGGGGGAGAGGGTCCCACACTGTCTGGGGGGAGAGGGTCCCACACTGTCTGGGGGGAGAGGGTCCCACACTGTCTAGGGCGAGAGGATCCCACACTGGCTGGGGGGAGAGGGTCCCACACTGTCTGGGGGGAGAGGGTCCCACACTGTCTGGGGGGAGAGGGTCCCACACTGTCTGGGGGGAGAGGGTCCCACACTGGGGGGAGAGAGTCCCACACTGTCTGGGGGGAGAGAGCCCCACACCGTCTGGGGGGAGAGAGCCCCACACTGTCTGGGGGGATAGAGTCCCACACTGTCTGGGGGGAGAGAGTCCCACATTTGGAAAATCTCCCACAGGCAGGACAAGGGATGAGTGACGATCTCATTCTGTATTGCTAAGAAAAATACGGAGGTCACATTTTACTTGGAATATACAAATCTAAATGACGTGGAGGAGCAAAGGGATCTCGGAGTACAAATATACAAATCACAAAAAGTTGCGACACAGGTTCGCAAGGCCATAAAACAAGCAAACCAAGCACTCGGGTTTATTTCTAGAGGGTCAGAATTGAGAAGTAGAGAGGTTATGCTAAACCTGTGTCGAACCTTGGTTAGACCACATGTACAGACGACTGCATCCAGTTCTGGTCACCATATTACAAAAAGGATATAGAGGCTCTGGAGAGGGTGCAGAGAAGATTTACAAGGGAGATACCAGAAATGCGAGGGTGTAGGAACTGGGGTTGCTTGCCGAAGAATTGAGATCGACTCAGAAAATCAAAAACAATCAAATTTAATGAACAAACGAAGCTGTACAGGAAACTGTAGGATACAATGCAAATAGGTCTGGTCTGGTTCAAAGCCTCTCTGGAAACAGCTAGAAGGTTCCGAGCTCTACTGCTAGAAGGTCCGAGCTCTGACGTCATGACGTCATCACGTTCTTCCCGCCGTTGAGAGATCACGTGACGGACGGCATGACATCATCACGCGGAGTACAGGAAAGAAGCCCTCGTACAGTTAACAGATACATTAACGGTACAGCCCCCAGCTGCACTACATTGCTGTAAAAGGAATTATAATAATAATCTAATAATAATCAACTTTATTGTCATTGTTAGTGCACAAGTGCAGTACAACAAAATGTAGGCTTGCGGCTCCTGAGAGTCTACATTTTGATTAAGACATTTAAACATTCAACATTCATTTGGCTTGTAATACATTAATATAAACATAACCATAATAAAGTGCATTGGCAGATGTACAGGCTTTAGAG
The DNA here is from genome assembly GCF_052327205.1 of Somniosus microcephalus. Classification (NCBI taxonomy): domain Eukaryota; kingdom Metazoa; phylum Chordata; class Chondrichthyes; order Squaliformes; family Somniosidae; genus Somniosus; species Somniosus microcephalus. The sequence continues at coordinate 34,686,867 of NW_028225179.1, read as the reverse complement.
TTTATTTGTGGAGTTCAGTAGGATGACAGCCCTGGGAAAGAAGCTGTTCCAAAATCTGGTCGTACGGGTGCGAATGCATCTGTAGCGTCTCCCAGATGGCAGGAGGGCGAACAGACTGTGGCTGGGGTGGGTAGGGTCTTTGATGATGGTCCGTGACCTCCGTAATTTCTGGTATATGTGCTCTATGGTCGGTAGCCGGGTGCCGGTAATGCGTTGGGCAGTTTTGACTACCCGCTGCAGGGCTTTCCGGTCATAGTAGCTACAGCTGCCATACCATACTGTGATACAGTTCGTCAGGATGCTCTCTATAGTGCAGCGGTAAAAGTTAGAGAGGATCAGGGGTGACAGAAAAACCTTGACAATGTACAGACTTAGTGAACATAGCCTGGCGATCGAAAAAGGTAGACACAGGCAGACCCGGCTTCCAAGAGAGGACAGGATATGCTCTCACTGCAGTCAGGGAGCGGTGGAGACAGAGATGCATTTCCTCACAGCTTGTAGAAAATATCAGGGCATAAGGGAGAATTTCTACCCAAAATTCACAAAAATATGCCCGGAATTCAGAAATTTGAATGACGACCAAAAACTCCCATACCTACTAGGGGAAGAGAGAAATTGTGTAACACTAGCGGCACACTATGTTACAGCTTGCCATAAACAGAGGGACAACCACTAAATATAAGAAAAGAGTATATATAAATTATATGAAAGTATATTTATACACTCAGGGATATATCTGTTTATACACTGTATGGATAGATCTGTATTTTTGTCTACAAACATGAATGTTTTTCGATGCTTTGGCAACATAAGATGTAACTTGTCATGCCAATAAAGCGATTTGAATTGAATTGAATTGAATTGACAGGTTACATCCCTTCAGCCTCCTTAGGAAATATAGGCGCTGCTGGGCCTTCTTCACCAGAGAGGAGGTATTGAGGGACCAGGAGAGGACTTCCGTGATATGGACTCCGAGGAACTTAAAGCTGTCCACCCTTTCCACCACAGCCCCATGGATATTATATACAATTGTCCGTAATCCTCTGGTGGTTCCGCCACATGGGTACACATATCAGGAAAGGATGAACAGACTGGATCTCTTTTCTCTTGAAATGAGAAGGCCGAGGGGGCGACCTAATAGAGGTCTTTAAAATGATGAAAGGTTTTGACAGAGTGGATACAGAGAGAATGTTTCCACTTGTGGGGAAGAGCATAACTAGAGGCCATCAATATAATACAGTCACCAAGAAATCCAATAGGGAATTCAGAAGAAACTTCATTACATAAGAACATAAGAAATAGGAGCAGGAGTAGGCCAATCGGCCCCTCGAGCCTGCTCCGCCATTCAATAAGATCATGGCTGATCTGATCCTAACCGCCAATCCACTATCACAGAACCATCTCCTGAATCTAACAGAATTAGACACACGAAATAGGAGCAGGATCAGGCTACACGGCCCCTGGGCCCGCTCCGCTACCCACAGGGCCATGACCGATCCGAACCTAGACTCATGTCCAAATTCCTGCCCGCTCCCCGTAACCCTTAATTCCCTTTACTTCTAGGAAACTGTCTATTTCTGTTTTAAATTTATGTAATGATGTAGCTTCTACAGCTTTTTGGGGCAGCATATTCCATGGACCTACCACCCTCTGAGTGAAGTAGTTCCTCCTCATCTCAGTTTTGAAAGAGCAGCCCCTTATTCTAAGACTATGCCCCCTAGTTCTAGTTTCACCCATCATCGGGAACATCTTCCCCGCATCCACCCGATCCAACCCCTTCACAATCTTATATGTTTCAATAAGATCGCCTCTCATTCTTCTGAACTCCAATGAGTAGAGTCCCAATCTACTCAACCTCTCCTCATATGTCCATCCCCTCATCCCCGGGATTAACCGAGTGAACCTTCTTTGTACTGACTCGAGAGCAAGTATGTCCTTTCTTAAGTATGGACACCAAAACTGTATGCAGTATTCCAGGTGTGGTCTCACCAATACCTTGTACAACTGAAGCAATACCTCCCTATTTTTATATTCTATCCCCCTAGCAATGAAAGCCAACATTCCATTGGCCTTCTTAATCACTTGCTGCACCTGCATACTAACCTTTTGAGTTTCGTGCACCAGGACCCCCAGATCCCTTTGTACTTCAGTACTTTCCAGTTTCTTGCCATTAAGATAATAACTTGCTCTACGATTTTTCCTGCCAAAGTGCATAACCTCACACTTTCCAGTATTGTATTCCATCTGCCAAATCTCAGCCCACTTACTTAGCCTGTCTATGTCCCCTTGCAGGTTTTTATGTCCTCCTCACTCACTACTTTCCCTCCCATCTTAGTATCATCTGCAAACTTTGATATGTTACACTTGGTCCCCTCCTCCAAATCGTTAATGTAGATTGTAAAGAGTTGGGGACCCAGCACTGACCCCTGCGGAACACCACTAGTTACTGAGTGCCAGTCTGAGAATGAACCATTACCCAGAGGGTGGTGAGACTGGGGAACTCGCTACCACAGGGAGTGATTGAGACGAATAGTATCGATGCATTTAAGGGGAGGCTGGACAAGTACGTGAGGGAGAAGGGAATAGAAGGTTATGCTGATAGAGTTAGATCAGGAAAGATAGGAAGAGGTTCGTGTGGAGCATTAACACTGGACTGGTTGGGCCGAATGGCCTGTTCCTGTGCTGTATATCTTATGTATTCCTATGTATCAGTCCTGTGGTCAAGACAAGCAATGACATTTCACTGAGTCTGATCTCCCATTTCACCATTTCTATTCTGCCCACGAGCTGATCTTCCTGGAGCCCTGGGTTGACCCTTCAACCACCGCTCCTGCAACCCACCGTCTGACCTCGCAACCTCCAAGTGTGGACCTACCTGAAGGTGCCAGAAGACGGGGCCACATCTCCAGGAAGGGGCACCTCAGGTGAGTCGGAGCCCGTCTGCTCTTCGCCAGGTCCCCCTCGGTAGCGATCAGGTCGACGATCTCCTGAGTCCAGGTGGTGCCTGGTGGGAGAGAGTTCAGTCAAAGCCTTTACTGACAGGAGGGGGAGTCTGCCCCACCGCTAGACCCTCCAATTTAGTGGAGCAGGAGTTCGAAATCTTAAACTGTTGTGGAATGGCGACTTTCCCTGATTGAGAAATGGGGGGAAGAAGGGAGAGAGCGTAGATTCAGGCCATGGGCTATGGGAATGTGTGGGGTCCATTGGGATTGTGTACAGTGGGAGTGAATGGGAATGTGTGGGGTCCATTGGGATTGTGTACAGTGGGAGTGAATGGGAAGGGGTTGGGTCCATTGGGATTGTGTATAGTGGGAGTGAATGGGAAGGGGTTTGGGTCCATTGGGATTGTGCACAATGTGCATGAATGGGAAGGGTTTGGGTCCATGGGGATTGTGTACAGTGGGAATGAATGGGAAGGGGTTGGGGTCCATTGGGATTGTGTACAATGGGAGTGAATGGGAAGAGATTGGGTCCATTGTGATTGTGGACAATGGGAGTGAATGAGAAGGGGGCGCGTTGATTGTGTACAGTGGGAGTGAATGGGAAGAGGTTGGGTCCATTGGGATTGTGTACAATGGGCGTGAATGGGAAGGGGTCGGGTCCATTGGGATTGTGTACAATGGGAGTGAATGGGAAGGGGTTTGGGTCCATTGAGATTGTGTACAAAGGGAGTGAATGGGAAGGGGTTTGGGTCCATTGAGATTGTGAACAGTGGGAGTGAATGGGAAAGGTTTGGGTCCATTGGGATTGTGTACAGTGGGAGTGAATGGGAAGGGGTTTGGTTCCATTGGGATTGTGGACAATGGGAGTGAATGGGAAGGGCTTGGGTCCATTGGGATTGTGTACAATGGGAGTGATTGGGAAGGGGTTGAGTCCATTGGGATTGTGTACAGTGGGAATGAATGGGAAGGGGTTTGGTCCATTGGGATTGTGTACAGTGGGAGTGAATGGGAAGGGTTTGGGTCCATTGGGATTGTGTACAGTGGGAGTGAATGGGAAAGGGTTGGGTCCATTGGGATTGTGTACAGTGGGAGTGAATGGGAAGAGGCTGGGTCCATTGGGATTGTGTACAGTGGGAGTGAATGGGAAAGGGTTGGGTCCATTGGGATTGTGTACAGTGGGAGTGAATGGGAAGAGGTTGGGTCCATTGGGATTGTGTACAGTGGGAGTGAATGGGTTGGGTTTGGGTCCATTGGGATTGTGTACAGTGGGAATGAATGGGAAGGGGTCGGGCTGATCCAGATGGTAATATGCTGGAATTGGACACTTGCTGTGCTCCCTCTAGGCTTCCTCACCTGCCTTTGGGTAAGTGGCGATGAGGAGGTCGTCGGGACGGGCCTGGAAGGAGGCCACCGACTCCCAGTTGTTCGCGATGGGCTCAAGGAGCGGGATGTTGTCCACGAGATTGAGCGGGAGGACTTTCCAGGTGTTGGCTGGAAGCTCCTGTGTGAAGGAAGAGAGGGTACAAGGCGTTACGGGCAGCTCGTTCCGGCAAAGTTTCAAAGGTAGCCTTGGTCTGAAGAAGAACAGGGCTCTGAGCATGTTTTAAACATAGCGGGTGTGAGATCAACTAACACAGCACTGGCCGAGGTTGGAGCTTGCAAACTTCCCTCATGTCTGAAAAACAGCATCCCTTCTCCCAGAGAGATATCTGCCCACTGACTGGTGTCTCTCAGTCTCTCTCTCTCAGGGAGATATCTGTACACTGACTGGTGTCTCTCAGTCCCTCTCTCTCAGGGAGATATCTGTACACTGACTGGTGTCTCTCAGTCTCTCTCTCTCAGGGAGATATCTATACACTGACTGTTGTCTCTCAGTCCCTCTCTCTCAGGGAGATATCTGTACACTGACTGGTGTCTCTCAGTCCCCTCTCTCTCAGGGAGATATCTGTACACTGACTGGTGTCTCTCAGTCCCTCTCCCAGAGAGATATTTACCCACTGACTGGTGTCTCTCAGTCCCTCTCTCTCAGGGAGATATCTGTACACTGACTGGTGTCTCTCAGTCCCTCTCTCTCAGGGAGATATCTGTACACTGACTGTTGTCTCTCAGTCCCTCTCTCTCAGGGAGATGTCTGTTCACTGACTGGTGTCTCTCAGTCCCTCTCTCTCAGGGAGATATCTGTACACTGACTGGTGTCTCTCAGTCCCTCTCTCTCAGGGAGATATCTGTACACTGACTGGTGTCTCTCAGTCCCTCTCTCTCAGGGAGATATCTGTACACTGACTGGTGTCTCTCAGTCCCTCTCTCTCAGGGAGATATCTGTACACTGACTGGTGTCTCTCAGTCCCTCTCTCTCAGGGAGATACCTGTACACTGACTGGTGTCTCTCAGTCTCTCTCACTCAGGGTGATATCTGGACACTGACTGGTGTCTCTCAGTCCCTCTCTCTCAGGGAGATATCTGTTCACTGACTGGTGTCTCTCAGTCCCTCTCTCTCAGGGAGATATCTGCCCACTGACTGGTGTCTCTCAGTCCCTCTCTCTCAGGGAGATATCTGTACACTGACTGGTGTCTCTCAGTCCCTCACTCTCAGGGAGATACCTGTACACTGACTGGTGTTTCTCAGTCCCTCTCTCTCAGGGAGATATCTGTACACTGACTGGTGTATCTCAGTCCCTCCCAGGGAGATATCTGTACACTGACTGGTGTCTCTCAGTCTCTCTCTCTCAGGGAGATATCTGTACACTGACTGGTGTCTCTCAGTCCCTCTCTCTCAGGGAGATATCTGTACATTGACTGGTGTCTCTCAGTCCCCTCTCTCTCAGGGAGATATCTGTACACTGACTGGTGTCTCTCAGTCCCTCTCCCTCAGGGAGATATCTGTACACTGACTGGTGTCTCTCAGTCCCTCTCTCTCGGGGAGATATCTGTACACTGACTGGTGTCCCTCAGTCCCTCTCCCTCAGGGAGATATCTGTACACTGACTGGTGTCTCTCAGAACCTCTCTCTCAGGGAGATATCTGTACACTGACTGTCTCTCAGAACCTCTCTCTCAGGGAGATATCTGTACACTGACTGGTGTCTCTCAGTCCCCCTCTCTCAGGGAGATATCTGTACACTGACTGGTGTCTCTCAGTCCCTCTCTCTCAGGGAGATATCTGTACATTGACTGGTGTCTCTCAGTCTGCTCTCTCTCAGGGAGATATCTGTACATTGACTGGTGTCTCTCAGTCCCTCTCTCTCAGGGAGATATCGGTTCACTGACTGGTGTCTCTCAGTCCCTCTCTCTCAGGGAGATATCTGCCCACTGACTGGTGTCTCTCAGTCCCTCTCTCTCAGGGAGATATCTGTACACTGACTGGTGTCTCTCAGTCTCTCTCTCTCAGGGAGATATCTGTACACTGACTGGTGTCTCTCAGTCCCTCTCTCTCAGGGAGATATCTGTACATTGACTGGTGTCTCTCAGTCCCCTCTCTCTCAGGGAGATATCTGTACACTGACTGGTGTCTCTCAGTCCCTCTCCCTCAGGGAGATATCTGTACACTGACTGGTGTCTCTCAGTCCCTCTCTCTCGGGGAGATATCTGTACACTGACTGGTGTCCCTCAGTCCCTCTCCCTCAGGGAGATATCTGTACACTGACTGGTGTCTCTCAGTCCCTCTCTCTCAGGGAGATATCTGTACATTGATTGGTGTCTCTCAGTCCCCTCTCTCTCAGGGAGATATCTGTATACTGACTGGTGTCCCTCAGTCCCCTCTCCCTCAGGGAGATATCTGTACACTGACTGGTGTCTCTCAGTCCCTCTCTCTCAGGGAGATATCTGTACACTGACTGGTGTCTCTCAGTCCCTCTCTCTCAGGGAGATATCTGTACACTGACTGGTGTCTCTCAGTCCCTCTCTCTCAGGGAGATATCTATACATTGACTGGTGTCTCTCAGAACCTCTCTCTCAGGGAGATATCTGTACACTGACTGGTGTCTCTCAGTCCCCCTCTCTCAGGGAGATATCTGTACACTGACTGGTGTCTCTCAGTCCCTCTCTCTCAGGGGGATATCTGTACACTGACTGGTGTCTCTCAGTCTGCTCTCTCTCAGGGAGATATCTGTACATTGACTGGTGTCTCTCAGTCCCCTCTCTCTCAGGGAGATATCTGTACATTGACTGGTGTCTCTCAGTCCCCTCTCTCTCAGGGAGATATCTGTACACTGATTGGTGTCTCTCAGTCCCTCTCTCTCAGGGAGATATCTGTACACTGACTGGTGTCTCTCAGTCCCTCTCTCTCAGGGAGATATCTGTACACTGACTGGTGTCTCTCAGTCCCCTCTCTCTCAGGGAGATATCTGTACATTGACTGGTGTCTCTCAGTCCCTCTCATTCAGGGAGATATCTGTACACTGACTGGTGACTCTCAGTCCCCTCTCTCTCAGGGAGATATCTGTACATTGACTGGTGTCTCTCAGTCCCCTCTCTCTCAGGGAGATATCTGTACACTGACTGGTGTCTCTCAGTCCCCTCTCTCTCAGGGAGATATCTGTACATTGACTGGTGTCTCTCAGTCCCCTCTCTCTCTGGGAGATATCTGTACACTGACTGGTGTCTCTCAGTCCCCTCTCCCACAGGGAGATATCTGTACACTGACTGGTGTCTCTCAGTCCCTCTCTCTCAGGGAGATATCTGTACACTGACTGGTGTCTCTCAGTCCCACTCTCTCTGGGAGATATCTGTACACTGACTGGTGTCTCTCAGTCCCTCTCCCTCAGGGAGATATCTGTACACTGACTGTTGTCTCTCAGTCGCTCTCTCTCGGAGATATCGGTGCACTGACTGGTGTCTCTCAGTCCCCTCTCTCTCAGGGAGATATCTGTACACTGACTGGTGTCTCTCAGTGCTCTCTCCCTCAGGGAGATATCTGTAAACTGACTGGTGTCTCACAGTCTCCTCTCTCTCAGGGAGATATCTGTACACTGACTGGTGTCTCTCAGTCCCTCTCTCTCAGGGAGATATCTGCACACTGACTGGTGTCTCTCAGTCCCTCTCCCTCAGGGAGATATCTGTACACTGACTGGTGTCTCTCAGTCCCTCTCTCTCAGGGAGATATCTGTACACTGACTGGTGTCTCTCAGTCCCTCTCCCTCAGGGAGATATCTGTACACTGACTGGTGTATCTCAGTCCCTCTCCCTCAGGGAGATATCTGTACACTGACTGGTGTATCTCAGTCCCTCTCTCTCAGGGAGATATCTGTACACTGACTGGTGTCTCTCAGTCCCCTCTCTCTCAGGGAGATATCTGTACACTGACTGGTGTATCTCAGTCCCCTCTCTCTCAGGGAGATATCTGTACACTGACTGGTGTCTCTCAGTCCCCTCTCTCTCAGGGAGATATCTGTACACTGACTGGTGTCTCTCAGTCTCTCTCTCTCAGGGAGATATCTGTACACTGACTGGTGTATCTCAGTCCCTCTCCCTCAGGGAGATATCTGTACACTGACTGGTGTATCTCAGTCCCTCTCTCTCAGGGAGATATCTGTACACTGACTGGTGTCTCTCAGTCCCTCTCCCTCAGGGAGATATCTGTACACTGACTGGTGTCTCTCAGTCGCACTCTCTCAGGGAGATATCTGTACACTGACTGGTGTCTCTCAGTCCCTCTCCCTCAGGGAGATATCTGTACACTGACTGGTGTCTCTCAGTCGCACTCTCTAAGGGAGATATCTGCACACTGACAGATTGATGGAGATGGGAAGGTGATTCCCACCCTCCCAGTTCACCCATCCAATACGTTCTTCCACCTTCACACTTTACAGAGTCCAACGTTCCATCACTCGGCCAACACTACTCAATGAGATACTTCAGGCAAAACAACATCTCCTGCACCCTCTCCAGATCCAGGATATCTCAGTCCATCGACTGTGCTCCCGATCCCACCATTTCCACAGTCCGAACCCCCTGGGTCTCATTTATAGAGACCGTACTCACCCACAAGCTCAGTCCACTTCTGGTTGAACTCTCTCCAAGCGGCAACTCACTGCTCGAGATCTTCGTCCCAGACCCTCTTAAACCTGCCTAGCGACACAGTCAGCCAATCCAAGCACAGGTCCCGCGGATGAACTGCCAATCGAACCACACGGGCCATCCAACAAACTGGCACTCATCCAATGCCTTATTTCTCAGTCAAAGCAGGGCTGACATCATTTTCGTGAAGCAGCCAAACATGAATTAACTCGTCAGACGTTCAGTGTCGCCCCGTCTCGACTCTGTGTTTAGTAGGACAGTGTAGAGGGAGCTTTACTCTGTATCTAACCTGTGCTGTACCTGCCCTGGGAGTGTTTGATGGGACAGTGTAGAGACAGCTTTACTCTGTATCTAACCCGTGCTGTACCTGCCCTGGGAGTGTCTGATGGGACAGTGTAGAGGAAGCTTTACTCTGTATCTAACCTGTGCTGTACCTGACCTGGGAGTGTCTGATGGGACAGTGTAGAGGGAGCTTTACTCTGTATCTAACCCCGTGCTGTACCTGCCCTGGGAGTGTTTGATGGGACAGTGTAGAGGGAGCTTTACTCTGTATCTAACCCATGCTTTACCTGCCCTATGAGGTTTTGATGGGACAGTGTAGAGGGAGCTTTACTCTGTATCTAACCCGTGCTGTATCTGCCCTATGTGGTTTTGATAGGACAGTGCAGAGGGAGCTTTACTCTGTATCTAACCCGTGCTGTAGCTGCCCTGGGAGAGTTTGATGGGACAGTGTAGAGGGAGCTTTCCTCTGTATCTAACCCGTGCTGTACCTGCCCTGGGAGTGTTTGATGGGACAGTGTAGAGGGAGCTTTACTCTTTATCTAACCCGTGCTGTACCTGCCCTATGAGGTTTTGATAGGACAGTGTAGAGGGAGCTTTACTCTGTATCTAACCCGTGCTGTACCTGTCCTGGGAGTGTTTGATGGGACAGTGTAGAGGGAGCTTTACTCTTTATCTAACCCGTGCTGTACCTGCCCTGGGAGTGTTTGATAGGACAGTATAGAGTGAGCTTTACTCTGTATCTAACCCGTGCTGTACCTGTCCTGGGAGTGTTTGATGGGACAGTGTAGAGGGGGCTTTACTCTGTATCTTACCCCGTGCTGTACCTGCCCTGGGAGTGTTTGACCGGACAGTGTAGAGGGAGCTTTACTCTGTATCTAACCCCGTGCTGTACCTGCCCTATGAGCTTTTGATGGGACAGTGTAGAGGGAGCTTTACTCTGTATCTAACCCGTGCTGTACCTGCCCTGGGAGTGTTTGATGGGACAGTGTAGAGGGAGCTTTACTCTGTATCTAACCCTATGCTGTATCTGCCCTGGGAGTGTTTGATGGGACAGTGTAGAGTGAGCTTTACTCTGTATCTAACCCGTGCTGTACCTGTCCTGGGAGTGTTTGATGGGACAGTGTAGAGGGGGCTTTACTCTGTATCTTACCCCGTGCTGTACCTGCCCTGGGAGTGTTTGACCGGACAGTGTAGAGTGAGCTTTACTCTGTATCTAACCCGTGCTGTACCTGTCCTGGGAGTGTTTGATGGGACAGTGTAGAGGGAGCTTTACTCTGTATCTAACCCTATGCTGTATCTGCCCTGGGAGTGTTTGATGGGACAGTGTAGAGTGAGCTTTACTCTGTATCTAACCCCGTGCTGTACCTGCCCTATGAGCTTTTGATGGGACAGTGTAGAGGAAGCTTTACTCTGTATCTAACCCGTGCTCTACCTGCCCTATGTGGTTTTGATGGGACAGTGTAGAGGGAGCTTTACTCTGTATCTAACCCGTGCTCTACCTGCCCTATGTGGTTTTGATGGGACAGTGTAGAGGGAGCTGTATTGTCAACACCTGCTCTCTTGGGCTCTCTCAACCAGCCACTTTCTGCCTGATCTTAGCTCTTATTTTGCCTCCTGACATCAACAGAGAGTCAGCACGGAATTTAATTGCAGAGACAGCTGATAGGTTCGACCAGTCTCTGGGAGGCAGGTGTGGGATAGAGCAAGGAGGTGGTGTTGCTTGGAACCTCCAAATATTCAGCATCGGAACCAGACTGGGACTGTGGGGGAGGGGTACAGAGGGTCAGCTCTCTGACCTTTCACCCTGTCTTGTTTTGCACACTTTGTACAAAAATAATAAATTGCAGGACAACGGAGTATTACAGTTTAAACTCTTTTATGAAGCATTAGGTCTGTGAATTCAATCATACAGCACAGTGGGGACAAGATGGAGCCAGGACCCCTAGCCTGGGTCTTCTAAACAATAGCAGTCCTTACAGATGCCTGCATGTCAATGACAACTCAGCATGTGATCACATGTGAATATAATAGGCATTCCTTACAGATGCCTGCGGGCCAATGATAATTCAATATGCAAATGTTACATCCCCTTTCTTTTAAAAGAAAAATGTTATGCATTACTTTTAAACCTTTCTTCTACCTAATGTTCTCGGTAGCATAAACATATAAGTTAACTCAGCATTTAACTAGCACTGAAAACATCTCAACATTTCAATAGCGATGTACAATTTTGTTTAGGGCAGCGATCTGCCTACACCCTTTGACAGTTCACAAGTCAAGAATAACTAGGCTTGACCTCTCATCCCGACCTTGTGTGGTATGGAACTGAGCATGCTCCTGAATCGGTCAACGAATCAGGTTCAGGTTTAGGTTCAGGTAAGTATGATGTGTTTTGTGTATTGCTCTGTTCATCACACTCTGTTGAACTGATCCTCTTGTCGGAATGACGGTGTTGTTCCTTGGTGTTCAGGAGGTGCCTGCGATTGCGGCGGTACGCCTGTCCTTTTGAGGTGCGGACGTGATATGATCGCTCAGTGTCAGCTGGCTGGATGACGACTGCTGGCTTCAAGCAGTCATGCTCCTGGATTCTAACGGATTCTCCATTGTGCAGTGGCAGCAGTAGTCTAGCTGACCTGTCATAGTATCTCTTTTGGTGTTGCTGTCTCTGTACACGTTTTGCATGCACTTGCTTGCAGCTGACGACCTCTGGCTGCAGCTGCTGGTTGGTGCTTGGAAGGATTGAGCAAAGTCTGCGGCTCATCAACAGCTGTGCTGGTGACTTGAAGTTGTCAACCGGAGTGTTGCGGTACTCAAGGAGACTGATGTAGGGGTCTCTTTTGTCCGCTTTGGCTTTGTCCATGAGTGTTTTTGCAATCTGGACAGTTTTTTCAGCAAGGCCATTACTTTGAGGGTAATGTGGGCTTGATGTGACATGTGTGAAATCCCATGCCTTGGCAAACAACTCGAACTCTTTTGATTTGTATTGGGGGCCATTGTCTGAGACTAAAGTCTCTACCATGCCATGCCTGGCAAAGGCTGCCTTTAGCTTGTGGATCATAGCTGCAGATGTGGTGCTGTGAAGCTTGTCCAATTCAAAAAATCTGCTGTAGTAATCAACAGTCACTATGTGGTCCTCATTGTTCCATGTGAACAGATCCGTTGCTGTGACCTGCCAGGGCCTGTCTGGGATACGGTGAGGTATCATGGGCTCTTTGACATTTGATGGGCGGTGTTCTAGACAAATGGAACATTTTCCAACAATGTCCTCAATGTGTTTGCACATTCCGGGCCAAAACATAATGTCACGTGCTCTTTGTTTGCATTTTTCCATGCCCATATGTCCAGCATGAATTTTTGTCAACATCTCTTCTCTGAGACTGGTAGGAATGATGATTTTCTCCCCTTTGAAGATGATTCTGTTGATTTGTGACAGTTCGTCTCTGTGGTTCCAGAATTCAGATATGCTCTGAGGGCATTTCCTCCTTTCCTCAGGCCATCCTTCATGTATGACTTTGCTCAGCAGTGTGAGTTGTGCACCTTTCTCTGTTCCTGCTTGGATCTCCTTCAGTTTTGAATCACTCACAGGTAAGCTGTTGTACACCATGTGCACCTGCACATCCATGCCTTCACTGAGGCTGCTGTCCTGGTCGCTAAGAGACTTTCTGGAGAGTGTGTCTGTGACAGGAATGTCTTTTCCTGGACAGTGAATGATTGTGAAGTCGTACTTCTGTAGCTGAAGGATCATTCTCTGTAGCCTTGGTGGGGCTGCGGCTAGTGGTTTCCTCATGATTGACTTGAGGGGCTTGTGGTCGGATTCCACAATGACTTGTCGGCCATAGACGTACTGGTGGAAACGCTTACATCCAAACAGAATTGCATATAGCTCTTTCTCGATTTGAGCATAGTTGATTTCACTGCCTGAGAGAGATCTGGAAGCGTAGCCGATGGGCTTTCCTTCTTGCAGTAATACTGCGCCTAGTCCGTACTTTGACGCGTCCACTTGTAGTCTGAGCTCTTTGTTGGGGTCGAAGTAGGCAAGAACTGGTCCTGGTTCTCTGGTGCTTAGGCCTTTCATTTTCTGAAATGCTGTGTCATGTTGTTTGTCCCACAGGAACTCATTGGATTTGTAGGGGGGCATCTTTTCCGTGGTTTACGGTAATTTACCCGGTCAGCAGCCTTTGCCTGCACTCTGACCAATTCCAATCTTTTACCTGGTTTACGGTAATTTACCTGGTCAGCAGCCTTGCTACTGCACTCTGACCAATTTAAACAGCAGTTTTGAATCGCTAAACCCACCCTTCCAGTTCTGACTGGAGGACTTATAATTAATGATATATTAAAATGGACAACTGGTCTGGATGTGAGAAAATCAACTTTTATTACACTAAAGAAACTATAATCAAATTTTAAACTATACCACACGAACACAGTAATTACAGTAAATTGCTTAACGGGGAAGGCAGACGGCAAAAACGAGGGATAAATGGCTACAATGTTAATTAAACAATCTTAGCAATTTCCCCTAAATTACCACCCTCTAACTCCTTACTAGGTCATCTTGCTGAGGAGTCAGAAACCTGCTCACCTGTGGTCCAAGGAAGTAAGAGAGAGATAGCTTCTCAGGAGCTATCTTTATATCCTGCCAGCTCCTGCTGTTTGGCGCTGAAAGGGTCTGTGTGCAAAATTCGCGCCCAAAGTTCGAATACACAAGAGAAAGACCCTTATTGGCTGACTCAGATGGGCTTGGAGTGGTTTGAATGTGTCTGCATTCTGGGGCCGAAATGTTCCCGCCCACGTCCGGAGTTCATCTGGGCTAAAACAAAAGGGAATCCAACTGCCCTATTGTCTGAGTAATGGGTGATTCAAAAACTCATTCATTCCAAACTGTTCCCTTTCAAAAGTCTTTTCCGGAGTTTCGTTGTGTCTCAATGTGTGTAAGGGCTTTGAATGGGTTGAATTACTAGGTAAACAGAAGCCCTTTGTCCTGCGGTGAGCATAACCGCAACCTAAGTGGATAATCCCTTATGTCAATAAACAAACATCGATTGCCTCTATAGAGAAGGGAAACCCCCTTTGATTGGCAGGTCTTTCTCACAGGCACACGACGAGCTGCGAGCTGCTTTTTCCAAGCCCCACTGTCTCTGCCATGCTTTCCAACGGCCATTTTCGTAAACCCCTTTACAATGACCAAACTCCAGGGAAAAATTTTATTAATAAAATGTACTGTCTTAAAGTGTGCGAATTTTTCCATGAAGTTCCCCGATTCCGGCGTTGTCCACGTGCTGTCCATCTCAACGCAGCCTTTTGTGGTTCTGGGCATGTTTTAAAACATTGTCCAACCCAGAGACAATTCAAATCACACAATTCTTCGTCCACGATGTGGACCAATATTTTCCGATCTTCAGGGATTATGGGGATTTTTGCGAACCCCTACAGTTTGTTTGAGCAACTGACGCATGGGTGCGTTGATTTCGGAGAGGCTCGGGGCAAATTTGGCTAAGTAGTTAACCATGCCTAGTACTGTCTCTAGCTCTGCGTGGTTCTTCGGCGGCGCCATCTTCTTGATGGCGGAGATTTTCTCTGGATCTGGCTTAATGCCATCAGTTGAGAGGCGATGCCCGAAATAACTGATCTCGGTGGATCCGATTATGCTTTTCTCGGGGTTGAGCCGGATACCTTTCTCCCGTGATCTTTGTAGCATCGCACGGAGGTTCCTGTCATGTTCCTCTCTATTCCTGCCATAGATGAGGATGTCGTCTACGATTGTGACTACTCCGTCGAGGCCTTCATAGGTTTCATCGATCTTCCGCTGGAATTCATCCTGAGCTGAGATAAAACCAAATGGTAAATGCAGAAATCGGTAGCGTCCAAATGGTGTGTTGAACGTTGTTGGCTTAGATGACTCTTCTGTGAGCTTAATAGTCCAGTATCCTGATCGTGCGTCCATTACACTGAAGTAACGTGCTCTCACTAGCTTGGGTGTGATGTCATCTAGCGTTGGTAGAGGGTAGTGAGGGCATTTGATAGCCTTGTTCAAATCTCTGGGGTCGAGACAGACTCTGAGCTTGCCTGTACGTGGTTTCTCAACCGCTACTAACGCGTTGACCCACTCTGTCGGTTCCGTTTCCCGGACGATGATTTCTGTATTCTCCATGCTCTGCAGCTCCTCCTTCAGGCAACTATGTAGAGCAAGGGGTATCCTTCTCGGTGGGCAAACCACAGGGGTTGCTGCTGGGTCAAGGTGAATAGTGCATTCACCTGGGAATAGTCCGATTCCTTTGAAAACGTCAGCAAACTCCTCCATGACTGTCTGCTTCTCAATTGGTGCTGTCAATGATAGCACTAGCTTGACGAGGTCCATGTCTAAACATGCCTTTAGACCTAGCACTGGAGGTGCTTGAGTGTCAACAATGTAAAAGTCCAACATCATGTCGCTTTCTTTGTACTTGCATTTCATCACGCATGTGCCTTTTACAATGAGCTGCTCACCCCCATAGCCGGTCAGTCTGTGTGAGGTAGGCTGTAGCTCACACTCATCCTTCAAGCTGTGATACTCACTCAGAGGAATTACATTAACCTGAGCTCCAGTGTCTAGTTTAAACCTAAGCTCTGTGCCCTGTTTTCCTATCTCAATATCGGCAAAGGCTTGCTCAGTCTCTTAAATCTGTTTTTTCTGTGACACAGAATCAGTAAACAGTTCCTCTGCATTTGGCTCTCTATCTGGCATTTGGCTGTCACTCACTGTGTGCACTGCTTTTCCGAAAACAATCCTGCAAACCTTAGCAAAGTGGTTCCGTTTACCACATTTAGCACATTGCCTTCCTTTGGCAGGGCATCGCACCTATTCCCCATGCATCTTGTTTCCACAATATCCACAGATTTTGAAGCGTTTTATGTCTATGTCGCTCATTTTTAGAACTCTGAAACACGCTCTCTGGGCGGTGTTCTTTGGTGTGCGTCTATTAACTGCGTGCACTGTCTGTTCACACGAGCTGCTCGTGGCGCTGGTTATGGTTTTCAACTGTGCTTGGGCTATCTCGTGCAATCTAGCTATGTCCATAGCTTTGTCCAGCGTTAGCCCGGACCCAACATTCAAAAGTTTCTCTCTCACTTTAGCTGAATGTATTCCAAACACGATGCGGTCTCTGACCATCTCCTTTTTATCTTCTGTATATTCACCGTCTTTTACCAGCAGTTTTAACTCAGTCACGAACTGTTCAAACGACTCACTAGCTCCTTGTACTTTCTCCTGAAACTTGTACCTAGCGAATATCGTATTTGTCTTGGGCATCACATATGCTTCAAAACGGTCAAAATAACTTTTCAGTACCTTTGCTTCATCTGCGGTGAGAGATGGGGGGAGAAATTGGATGAGTAGCGCCACCTGTTAGCACCTAAAGAGGCAGTCAATGGCTGTAGCGCCACTTGCTGCGCCTCCTGCGATATTCAGTAGGGGCGCTAATGGTGGCGTTAGACATTTGCGCTGCGCCGCCACCGATGACGTCATCAGTGTGCGCAGCGCCCCATTCGTGCCCCGTTCGCGATATTTAGTTGCGAACGCCGCAATTGCGCCGCTCGCTACCCGCGCCCGGTTCACGGGGCCTTACTGCGCCGGCAGCGGCGCAAGTTAAGGTGGAGGTGCGGGGCGGCCGCTTTTTCGGCAGCCGCCTGCCAGCACCTCCGTCCCCGGCCTCCTAACCACCCCCCCCTCCCCCCGCGGCATTGCCGGCTGTTTCCCGAGAGCCCGGCACTTCTCCTTGGTGCCGGGCTCATTTGCCGGCACTCGCGAGCGGGGATCGCGCTGTTGCAGGCACCTCCCCCTTAACAGTGGGAGGAAGGCCTGCAGTACCGCAGCGTGCCGTGCCGCAGCATGTGGCGCTGCGGCGCGTTGCGCTGCGATAATCAGTTTCAGCGCCCTAAAAGGGACGCGGAGCGCCTCGAGCCTCGCCCCGTCTCCCTCGAGGGGCACTGCAACTGAATTTCTGGCGATCGGTATCACTCCGATCGCTGCGCTAAATCCTGCACTCAGGCGACTTTTGCGCCACTTTGGCGCCCCAACCCAATTTCTAGGCCCATGTGTTAAAAATGTCTCTCCCTTTTTCTCCGATCCACAGGAGTAGGTAGCTGCATCTTTCTTCCTCCCCTTTGCTCTGTAACGGACCCGAGAACATCAACTGCACGTGTTGCTTGAACTTGCGCCATTCTCTATGTATGTTCAAAGATTCCCAATTCATTCGAGGCAAGGGAGCTCCAACGATGTCCATTTCAAATCCCTGTTCTGACACCATGTCTTGTTTTGCACACTTTGTACAAAAATAATAAATTGCAGGACAACAGAGTATTACAGTTTAAACTCTTTTATGAAGCATTAGGTCTGTGAATTCAATCATACAGCACAGTGGGGACAAGATGGAGTCCGGACCCCTAGCCTGGGTCTTCTAAACAATAGCAGTCCTTACAGATGCCTGCAGGCCAATGACAACTCATTATGTGATCACGTGAATATAATAGGTATTCCTTACAGATGCCTGCGGGCCAATGATAATTCAATATGCAAATGTTACACACCCCAGAGGCCGGACGATCGGACAGGTCAAGGGTCAGTGCAATATCTGCCTCCCCTCGAAATGCCGCTCGAGGGCTGGGAGGGGTTCACTGAGCCCCCATGTGTGTCCACAATAGATCAAGGCATTGCGGCCTGAATTCATCCATCCTTCACTTGTCTCCTTCCTTTTCACACATTCATGGCTCAGCACCTGGACGTTAGGGGAATTCACCGTTCCCAAGGACAACCAATCCAAATACTCCAAGGGCTAGATACAAAGTAAAGCCCCTCAGTACTGCCCCTCCGACAGTGCGGCGCTCCCTCAGTACTGCCCCTCCGACAGTGCGGCGCTCCCTCAGTACTGCCCCTCCGACAGTGCGGCGCTCCCTCAGTACTGTCCCTCCGACGGTGCAGCGCTCACTCAGTACGGTCCCTCCGACAGTGTATCGCTCACTCAGTACTGCCCCTCCGAAAGTGCAGCGTTTCCTCAGTACTGCCCCTCCAACAGTGCAGCGCACCCTTAGTACTGCCCCTCCAACAGAGCAGCGTTTCCTCAGTACTGCCCCTCCGACAGTGCAGCGTTTCCTCAGTACTGTCCCTCCGACAGTGCAGCGCTCCCTCAGTACTGCCCCTCCGACAGTGCAGCGCTCACTCAGTACTGCCCCTCTGACAGTGCAGCCCTCTCTCATTACTGCCCCTTCTGCTGTCTCTCAGTACCTCTCCCTCAGGGAGATATCTGCAAACTGACTGGTGTCTCTCCATCCCCTCTCTCCCACGGAGTTTTCTGTACAGCGACTGGTGTCTCTCAGTCCCTCTCTCTCAGGGAGATATCTGTACACTGATTGGTGTCTCTCAGTCCCTCTCTCTCAGGCAGATATCTGTACACTGACTGGTGTCTCTCAGTCCCTCTCTCTCAGGGAGATATCTGTACACTGATTGGTGTCTCTCAGTTCCTCTCTCTCAGGGAGATATCTGTACACTGACTGGTGTCTCTCAGTCCCTCTCTCTCAGGGAGATATCTGTACACTGACTGGTGTCTCTCAGTCCCTCTCTCTCAGGCAGATATCTGTACACTGACTGGTGTCTCTCAGTCCCTCTCTCTCAGGGAGATATCTGTACACTGATTGGTGTCTCTCAGTCCCTCTCTCTCAGGCAGATATCTGTACAATGACTGGTGTCTCTCAGTCCCTCTCTCTCAGGGAGATATCTGTAAACTGACTGGTGTCTCTCAGTCCCCTCTCCCTGCTGGAGGTATCTGTACACTGACGGGTGTCTCTCAGTCGCTCTCTCTCAGGGAGATATCTGTACACTGACTGGTGTCTCTCAGTCCCTTTCTCTCAGTGAGATATCTGTACATTGACTGATGTGTCTCAGTCCCTCTCTCTCAGGGAGATATCTGCACACTGACTGGTGTCTCTCAGTCCCTCTGTCCCAGGGAGATATCTGTACACTGACTGGTGTCTCTCGGCCCCTCTCTCTCAGGGAGATATCTACACTGACTGGTGGCTCTCAGTCCCTCTCTCTCAGGGAGATATCTGTACACTGATGGGTGTCTCTCAGTCGCTCTCTCTCAGGGAGATATCTGTACACTGACTGGTGTCTCTCAGTCCCTCTCTCTCAGGGAGATATCTGTACACTGACTGGTGTCTCTCAGTCCCTCTCTCTCTCAGGGAGATATCTGTACATTGACTGGTGTCTCTCAGTCCCCCTCTCTCTCAGGGAGATATCTGTACACTGACTGGTGTCTCTCAGTCCCACTCTCTCTCAGGGAGATATCTGTACATTGACTGGTGTCTCTCAGTCCCCCTCTCTCTCAGGGAGATATCTGTACACTGACTGGTGTCTCTCAGTCCCACTCTCTCAGGGAGATATCTGTACACTGACTGGTGTCTCTCAGTCCCCCTCTCTCTCAGGGAGATATCTGTACACTGACTGGTGTCTCTCAGTCACTCTCTCTCAGGGAGATATCTGTACACTGACTGGTGTCTCTCAGTCCCTCTCTCTCAGGGAGATATCTGTACACTGACTGGTGTCTCTCAGTCACTCTCTCTCAGGGAGATATCTGTACACTGACTGGTGTCTCTCAGTCCCCCTCTCTCTCAGGGAGATATCTGTACACTGACTGGTGTCTCTCAGTCCCTCTCTCTCAGGGAGATATCTGTACACTGACCGGTGTCTCTCAGTCCCTCTGTCCCGGGGAGATATCTGTACACTGACTGGTGTCTCTCGGCCCCTCTCTCTCAGGGAGATATCTGTACACTGACTGGTGTCTCTCAGTCCCTCTCTCTCAGGGAGATATCTGTGCACTGACTGGTGTCTCTCAGTCGCTCTCTCTCAGGGAGATATCTGTGCACTGACTGGTGACTCCAAGTCCCCTCTCTCGGAGGCAGATATCTGCACACTGACAGATTGATGGAGATGGGAAGGTGATTCCCACCCTCCCAGTTCACCCAAACAATACGTTCTTCCGCCTTCCCACATTACAGAGTCCAACATTCCATCACTCGACCAACACTACTCAATGAGTTACTTCAGGCAAAGCAACATCTCCTGCACCCTCTCCACATCCAGGATATCTCAGTCCATCAGCTGTTCTCCCGATCCCACCATTTCCACAGTCCGAACTCCCTGTTGTAGGATTCGCAAAATTCCCACATTCCCCCAAGGTTATTAATAAAAGGGACCCTGCGTGGACATTAAAAGGGGTACCCAAAAGATGGCGTCCGCACCTCGTGACCAAAAGCCTGCAAGATTTTTAAAAGCTTGGACTCTGTGGCAGTACAAGCAGCTTTGGGAAATCGAAACTTAAAATGCATTTTCTGTGAAAAGGGACTTTTGTGTTTGAAGGGCCAGACAGCTAAGCAAACATTTGAATATGCGTTTTCATCAAATTGGAACAGATCAACCCAGTTAGGCCTAAGCATGAGGCCATTAGTTTGTCCGCATAAATAATCGGAAACAGCTTAAGGGAGCCATCAAGGCTGGACAGGCTGATTAAAATGCATTAATGACAATACAGCCCGGACATCAGGCCATTAGGTGCGATAAACGGCCATCTAAAAACAGTTATTTTAGATTGCTATAATCGTTTAAAACATTCCGCCCAAATTGAAACAATGGACTAACCTGATTTGGCGCGCAGATAAGAGGCCATCGAAAGGAGTATAACTGTAGGCCCCCAGTCGCAATCGCTCTCTGCTCGCTGCTCTCTTGGCTCCTGACTCTTGCTCTGCCTTGGGCTGCCACCGCCCGTACTCGTGCCCCGGCCTCGTGGCGGGTTCTCTCCTCGCTCCCCGCAGCAAGTTTTCACCAGTCAAGGACAACCATACCAACAGCAGGGGCGGGGAACGAGACCCGAGTCCAAAGTCACCCAGGACACCCGGGCCACGAGAGAGGGCCAGAGGAAACGAGATGAGACGAAGAGTAAGGTAGACCCGACAAAGGGGCAGAGAAGTGGCAGTAGAAGACGTATTAATTAAAACCCGAGCGCCTAGTTATAAGCTGGCGCTTGGAGGAAGAAAATATCTGAGGACAGTGAGACTAAGTTGGTTGGGCGAACCCTGCAAATAAGCTGGCGCTTGGAGGGGAAGAATCTTGTTGAACATTGCAAATAAACGCAGGTGTCCACGCCATAACGAATATGCTGGCGTTCCAAGAATGGGTCGTAAAATCTAAGCAGTAAAGACTGCTAATTGTCTCATTGACACCACGTTACCGCCGACGACCGCCCGAGGGAGAAGCAGAAGAGAACCCATCGCGACGAGACGACGACGGTAGCTGAGGAGAAGAAAGGTGTGTCGCAGCAGCTGCTCCAGCCCTGAGGCCACGGGGCGACGGGGTACCTAAAGGGACAGAAGACCAAACCTCAAAATTCGCAATTGCTAAAACAACAGGCTTTGCTTTGGATTGGTGAGCATGAATTCCTGGCCTCTCATAGCTTAATCTAGTTAGGTATAGGGGTGGGATAAGGATAAGGGGGTTGTTAACGTAGTTGTATTTCCCTCGATGTGCCGTGTGTTCCCCATTCCCTGTGTAAGTATAGTTATGGTGTTATATGCCTGTAATTGTTTCTCTACCAGTAACTTTCTCATAAGACTGTGTTTTCGTTCCTGTTTTAATAAAATCTTGGTTTTCTTACACCAAACCACCTGTCTACTCGAGTTTTCTGTATCGCCACCTGTACCTAAGTCCGGTGTCCGGAACCCAGGGGCGTGGGAGCGATTCGAACCGCTCACAGACAGTCAGGGGCATAGCTAACTGGGCGCACGCGCCACCCGCCACACCCGACACTGTGTCTCATTTATAGAGACTGTACTCACCCAGGAGCTCAGTTTAATTCCGGTCGTACTCTCTCCAAGCGGCAACTCACTGGTCGAGATCTTCGTCTCAGACACTCTTAGACCTGCCTAGCGACACAGACAGCCAATCCAAGCACAGGTCCCGCGGATGAACTGCCAATTGAACCACACGGCCCGTCCAACAATCTGGCACTCATGCAATGCCTTATTTCTCAGTCAAAGCAGGGCTGACATCATTTTAGTGAAGCAGCCAAACACGAATTAACTCGTCAGACGTTCAGTGTCGCCCCACCTAGACTCTGTGTTTAGTGGGACAGTGTAGAGGGAGCTATACTCTGTATCTAACCCGTGCGTTACCTGCCCTGGGAGTGTTTGATGGGACAGTGTAGAGGGAGCTTTACTCTGTATCTAACCTGTGCGTTACCTGCCCTGGGAGTATTTGATGGGACAGTGTAGAGGGAGCTTTACTCTGTATGTAACCCGTGCTGTACCTGCCCTGCGAGTGTTTGATGGGGACAGTGTAGAGGGAGCTTTACTCTGTATCTAACCCGTGCTGTACCTGCCTTGGGAGTGTTTGATGGGACAGTGTAGATGGAGCTTTACTCTGTATTTAATCCGTGCTGTACCTGCACTATGAGGTTTTGATGGGACAGTGTAGAGGGAGCTTTACTCTGCATCTAAACCGTGTTGTACCTGTCCTGGGAGTGATTCATGGGACAGTGTAGAGGGAGCTTTACTCTGTATCTAACCGTGCTGTACCTGCCTTGGGAGTGTTTGATGGGACACTGTAGAGGGAGCTTTACTCTGCATCTAACCTGTGCTGTACCTGCCCCATGAGGTTTTGATGGGACAGTGCAGAGGGAGCTTTACTCTGTATCTGACCCGTGCTGTACCTGCCCTGTGAATGTTTCATGGGACAGTGCAGAGGGAGCTTTACTCTGCATCTAACCCGTGCTGTACCTGCCCTGGGAGTGTTTGATGGGTCAGTGTAGGGGGATCTTTACTCTGTATCTAACCCGTGCTGTACCTGCCCTGGGAGTGTTTGATGGGACAGTGCAGAGGGAGTTTTACTCTGTATCTAATCTGTGCTGTACCTGCCCTGGGAGTGTTTGATGGGACAGTGTAGAGGGAGATTTACTCTGTATCTAACCCATGCTGTACCTGCCCTGGGAGTGTTTGATGGGACAGTGTAGTGGGAGCTTTACTCTGTATCTAACCCGTGCTGTACCTGCCCTGGGAGTGTTTGATGAGACAGTGTAGAGGGAGTTTTACTCTGTATCTAACCCGTGCTGTACCTGCCCTGTGAGTGTTTGGCGGGACAGTGTAGAGGGAGCTTTACTCTGTATCTAACCCGTGCTGTACCTGCCCTGGGAGTGTTTGATGGGACAGTGTAGAGGGAGCTTTACTCTGCATCTAACCCGTGCTGTACCTGCCCTGGGAGTGTTTGATGGGACAGTGTAGGGGGATCTTTACTCTGTATCTAACCCGTGCTGTACCTGCCCTGGGAGTGTTTGATGGGACAGTGTAGAGGGAGCTTTACTCTGTATCTAACCCGTGCTGTACCTGCCCTATGAGGTTTTGATGGGACAGTGTAGAGGGAGCTTTACTCTGTATCTAACCCGTGCTGTACCTGCCCTATGAGGTTTTGATGGGTCAGTGTAGAGGGAGCTTTACTCTATATCTAACCCGTGATGTACCTGCCCTGGGAGTGTTTGGTGGGACAGTGTAGAGGCAGCTTTACTCTGTATCTAACCTGTGCTGTACCTGCCCTATGAGGTTTTGATGGGACAGTGTAGAGGGAGCTTTACTCTGTATCTAACCCGTGCTGTACCTGCCCTATGAGGTTTTGATGGGACAGTGTAGAGGGAGCTTTACTCTGTACCTAACCCGTGCTGTACCTGCCCTATGAGGTTTTGATGGGACAGTGTAGAGGGAGCTTTACTCTGTATCTAACCCGTGTTGTACCTGCCCTATGAGGTTTTGATGGGACAGTGTAGAGGGAGCTTTACTCTGTATCTAACCCGTGCTGTAGCTGCCCTGGGAGTGTTTGGTGGGACAGTGTAGGGTGATCTTTACTCTGTATCTAATCCGTGCTGTACCTGCCCTATGAGGTTTTGATGGGACAGTGTAGAGGGAGCTTTACTCTGCATCTAACCCGTGCTGTACTTGCCCTGGGAGTGTTTGATGGGACAGTGTAGGGGGATCTTTACTCTGTATCTAACCCGTGCTGTACCTGCCCTGGGAGTGTTTGATGGGACAGTGTAGAGGGAGATTTACTCTGTATCTAACCCATGCTGTACCTGCCCTGGGAGTGTTTGATGGGACAGTGTCGTGGGAGCTTTACTCTGTATCTAACCCGTGCTGTACCTGCCCTGGGAGTGTTTGATGAGAAAGTGTAGAGGGAGTTTTACTCTGTATCTAGCCCATGCTGTACCTGCCCTATGAGGTTTTGATGGGACAGTGTAGAGGGAGCTTTACTCTGTATCTAACCCGTGCTGTACCTGCCCTATGAGGTTTTGATGGGACAGTGTAGAGGGAGCTTTACTCTGTATCTAACCCGTGCTGTACCTGCCCTGGGAGTGTTTGATGGGACAGTGTAGAGGGTGCTTTACTCTGAATCTGACGCGTGCTGTACCTGCCCTGGGAGTGTTTGATGGGACAGTGTCGGGGGGTCTTTACTCTGTATCTAACCCGTGCTGTACCTGCCCTGGGAGTGTTTGATGGGACAGTGTAGAGGGAGTTTTACTCTGTATCTAATCTGTGCTGTACCTGCCCTGGGAGTGTTTGATGGGACAGTTTAGAGGGAGATTTACTCTGTATCTAACCCGTGCTGTACCTGCCCTGGGAGTGTTTGATAGGACAGTGTAGAGGGAGCTTTACTCTGTATCTAACCCGTGCTGTACCTGCCCTGGGAGTGTGTGATGGGACAGTGTCGAGGGAGCATTACTCTGTATCTAACCCCGTGCTGTACCTGCCCTGGGAGTGTCTGATGGGACAGTGTAGAGGGAGCTTTACTCTGTATCTAACCCGTGCTGTACCTGCCCTGGGAGTGTTTGATGGGACAGTTTAGTGGGAGCTTTACTGTGTATCTAACCCGTGCTGTACCTTGCCCTGGGAGTGTTTGATGAGACAGTGTAGAGGGAGTTTTACTCTGTATCTAACCCGTGCTGTACCTGCCCTGTGAGTGTTTGGTGGGACAGTGTAGAGGGAGCTTTACTCTGTATCTAACCCGTGCTGTACCTGCCCTGGGAGTGTTTGATGGGACAGTGTAGAGGGAGCTTTACTCTGTATCTAACCCGTGCTGTACCTGCCCTGGGAGTGTTTGATGGGACAGTGTAGAGGGAGCTTTACTCTGTATCTAACCCGTGCTGTACCTGCCCTATGAGGTTTTGATGGGACAGTGTAGAGGCAGCTTTACTCTGTATCTAACCTGTGCTGTACCTGCCCTATGAGGTTTTGATGGGACAGTGTAGAGGGAGCTTTACTCTGTATCTAACCCGTGCTGTACCTGCCCTATGAGGTTTTGATGGGACAGTGTAGAGGGAGCTTTACTCTGTATCTAACCCGTGTTGTACCTGCCCTATGAGGTTTTGATGGGACAGTGTAGAGGGAGCTTTACTCTGTATCTAACCTGTGCTGTACCTGCCCTGGGGGTGTTTGGTGGGACAGTGTAGAGTGATCTTTACTCTGTATCTAACCCGTGCTGTACCTGCCCTATGAGGTTTTGATGGGACAGTGTAGTGGGAGCTTTACTCTGTATCTAACCCGTGCTGTACCTGCCCTGGGAGTGTTTGATGGGACAGTGTAGAGGGAGCTTTACTCTGTATCTAACCCGTGCTGTACCTGCCGTGGGAGTGTTTGATGGGACAGTGTAGAGGGATCTTTACTCTGTATCTAACCCGTGGTGTACCTGCCCTATGAGGTTTTGATGGGACAGTGTAGAGGGAGCTTTACTCTGTATCTAACCCGTGCTGTACCTGCCCTATGAGGTTTTGATGGGACAGTGTAGAGGGAGCTTTACTCTGTATCTAACCCGTGCTGTACCTGCCCTGGGAGTGTTTGATGGGACAGTGTAGAGGGAGCTTTACTCTGTATCTAATCCGTGCTGTACCTGCCCTATGAGGTTTTGATGGGACGGTGTAGAGGGAGCTTTACTCTGTATCTAACCCGTGCTGTACCTGCCCTGGGAGTGTTTGATGGGACAGTGTAGAGGGAGCTTTACTCTGTATCTAACCCGTGCTGTACCTGCCCTGGGAGTGTTTGATGGGACAGTGTAGAGGGATCTTTACTCTGTATCTAACCCGTGCTGTACCTGCCCTGGGATTGTTTGATGGGGCAGTGTAGAGGGAGCTTTACTCTGTATCTAACCCGTGCTGTAACTGCCCTATGAGGTTTTGATGGGACAGTTTAGAGGGAGCTTTACTCTGTATCTAACCCCGTGCTGTACCTGCCCTATGAGGTTTTGATGGGACAGTGTAGAGGGAACTATATTACCAACGCCTGCTCTCTTGGGCTCTCTCAAAGCAGCCAGTTTCTGCCTGATCTTAGCTCTTATTTTGCATCCTGGCTTCAACACAGAGTCAGCACGGAATTTAATTGCAGACAGCAGCAAGGAAGATCGAGAAGAGCGTTGATGCGATGACACAGACTTGCTTGACCCCGGTTCGTACATGGATTTGGTCAGGATCACAGCTTGCATGTTGTCGTGAAGCAGGCGGAGGATGGTGACAAACTTGAGGGCAGCCGAATTTGAGGAGGACACTCCATAATCCCTCACGGTTGACAGTGTCGAAGGCCTTTGTGAGATCAAAGAAGGCCATGTACAGCGGCTGGTGCTGTTCCCTGCATTTCACTTGTAATTGACGTGCGGTGAAGATCATGTCCATTGTGCCTCTTAGTGGGCGGAATCCGCATTGCAACTCTGGGAGGAGCTCTTCGGCCACTGGGAGAAGGAGATTGAGGAGGATTCTTGTGATGACTTTCCCTGTGGCAGACAGCAGGGAAACTCCTCTGTAATTACCGCAATCGGACTTGTCACCTTTCTTGAAGATGGTCAGAAATACGGCATCTCCGAGATCCCCTGGCATGCTCTCCTCCTTCCAGACAACGCAATGCTCCATCCATATTGCCCCTCCAAAAGTGCAGCGCTCCCTTTGTACTGTCCCTCCAACAGTGCGGCGTTCCCTCAGAACTGCCCCTCGGACAGTGCGGCGCTCTCTCAGTACTGCCCCTCCGACACTGCGGCGCTCCCTCAGCATTGTCCCTCCAACAGTGCGGCACTCCCTCAGTACTGACCCTCCGACAGTGCGGCGGTCCCTCAGTACTGCCTCTCCGACAGTGCGGCGCTCCCTCAGTACTGCCCTTCCGACAGTACGGCGCTCCCTCAGTACTGCCCCTCCAACAGTGCAGCGCTTCATCAGTACTGCCCCTCCGACAGTGCGGCACTCCCTCAGTACTGCCCCTCCGACAGTGCGGTGCTCCCTCAGTACTGCCCCTCTAACAGTGCGGCGCTCCCTCAGTACTACCCCTCCGCCAGTGCGGCGCTCCCTCAGCACTGCCCCTCTGACAGTGCGGCGCTCCCTCAGTACTGCCCCTCCAACAGTGCGGCGCTTCATCAGTACTGCCCCTCCGACAGTGCGGCACTCCCTCAGTACTGCCCCTCCGACAGGGCGGCGCTCCCTCAGTACTGCCCCTCCAACAGTGCAGCACTCCCTCAGTACTGCCCCTCCAACAGTGCAGCGCCTTATCAGTACTGACCCTCCGACAGTGCAGCTTCACTCAGTGCTGCACCTTCTGGTGTCTCAGGGAGATACCTGGACACTGACTGGTGTCTCTCAATTCCTCTCTCTCAGGGAGATATCTGCACATTGAATGGTGTCTCTCAGTCCCTCGCTCTCAAGGGAGATATCTGTACACTGGCTGGTGTCTTTCAATCCCCTCTCTCTGGAAGATATCTGTACACTGACTGGTGTCTCTCAGTCCCTCTCTCTCAGGGAGATATCTGTACACTGACTGGTGTCTCTCAGTCCCCTCTCTCTCAGGGAGATATCTGTACACTGACTGGTGTCTCTCAGTCCCTCTCTCTCAGGGAGATATCTGTATACTGACTGGTGTCTCTCAGTCCCTCTCTCTCAGGGAGATATCTGTACACTGACTGGTGTCTCTCAGTCCCTCTCTCTCAGGGAGATATCTGTATACTGACTGGTGTCTCTCAGTCCCTCTCACTCCGGGAGATATCTGTACACTGACAGGTGTCTCTCAGTCCCTCTCACTCCGGGAGATATCTGTACACTGACTGGTGTCTCTCAGTCCCTCTCTCTCAGGGAGATATCTGTATACTGACTGGTGTCTCTCAGTCCCTCTCACTCCGGGAGATATCTGTACACTGACAGGTGTCTCTCAGTCCCTCTCTCTCAGGGAGATATCTGTACACTGATTGGTGTCTCTCAGTCCCTCTCTCTCAGGGAGATATCTGTACACTGACAGGTGTCTCTCAGTCCCTCTCTCTCAGGGAGATATCTGTACACTGACTGGTGTCTCTCAGTCTCTCTCTCTCAGGGAGATATCTGTACACTGACTGGTGTCTCTCAGTCCCTCTCTCTCAGGGAGATATCTGTACACTGAGTGGTGTCTCTCAGTCCCTCTCTCTCAGGGAGATATCTGTACACTGACTGGTGTCTCTCAGTCTCTCTCTCTCAGGGAGATATCTGTACACTGACTGGTGTCCCTCAGTCCCTCTCTCTCAGGGAGATATCTGTACACTGACTGGTGTCTCTCAGTCCCTCTCTCTCAGGGAGATATCTGTACACTGACTGCTGTCTCAGTCCCTCTCTCAGGGGGATATCTGTACACTGACTGGTGTCTCTCAGTCCCTCTCTCTCAGGGTGATATCTGTAGTGTGTGGTGAAATAAGTCTTATAAGTATATACCTTATTCTACCTGTGTATAGTTTCCTATTGTAATCTATTGTAACCCTGCTGTTTTCTTGGTTGGCCAGGAATGCTGATGTACTGTATACCACTCTGCTGTGCCATTGATTGTCCTGATCTGTTACTTTGCCCCTGGCTCCGCCTCCTAGTTCACTTCTGAGAAGCTGGTCAGAAGGCTAACATGTGTGTTCTGTTCTGTCCAGTTCTAAGCTATTAAAAGCCAACTGTTTGAGTTATAACTACCAGTCTCTGTAGCTATTTAAGGTATATCAATTTGAATAGCTTATTACTGTATTGATTTCTTTGTGGGTTCAATGACGAGACATTTATGAAAGAGAATCTCTTTTTAAACTAAAGTATGTTCAACTCTGTTAACAGCATTACAGGAGACACCATGTTAGAGATACATCTAAAATGAAACTAAAACTAAACTCTGCGGCCTAGAAATTGGGTTTTGGCTTAGCCAGGGCTTTAGCGCCAGAAGTTAGTGCCGGCGCTAAGTCCCCCTGCGCGCGCCAAAAATTCAGCAGGGCCGCGCCCAAACGGCTGCCGGTGCTACTGAAGGGTCTTTGCGGCGGTAAATCGGCGCTAACTGCCGTTTCGCGCCGCAATTCCGGTGCTGCGGCACCCGATGCGGTGCGGCAGGCTCGGGAAGTGCAGGCCTCCTCCTTCCGTTAAGGAGGAGCTGCCTGCACCCGGCCGCGGCCCGCGCAAATCTGTCTAAAAATGAGCCCGGCACCTCGGACAAGTGCTGGGCTTGCATCTGTTCCGGGGGGTGGGGGGGAGAAGTCCGGGGAGGGAGCTGCGGGCAGGCGGCCGGCGGGAAAGCGGCCGGCCGCCGCGGGGCCTTTAATGCGCCGGCGCAAACTCATGCAAGACTCTGTTGCCAGAGTCTTAGTTGCGGCTGCCACGGGCGAGGCGGCCGCAACTGAATTTCGGCGCTCGGGCCCGTCGGCATGGCAACCAGGACACTGCGCACACCGATGACGTCATCGGTGCCGGCGCAGCGCTACCGGTGCAACGCCGATTTAGGGCCCCAGGGAATTTTTAAACTGGCCATAACTCTGGCGCTAGTCCCTCTAGCGCCTCAAAAGCGGCGCTAAGGCAACTGAATTTCTAGGCCTGCCTCTCTCACATGCCCTCTGCTGGTAAGGCATAAATAATCAAACAGGCAAATATGCTGGTAAGGCATCATAGTCAAACAGGCAAATACCATCACTATTTGCTGATAACATTACATCTCCCTTTCTTAAAACAAAAGTATTTTACTTTTATCTAACAACATGTTTTCTTTGTATTACTCTGCATTTTAACTGTAACACTTAATGAACTTACATTATCATTATCATGATCAAGGTTTTTTAACCTTGTTTTGTGTGTTCACTTGAAAGATGTAAATACCTAGAACTTGAAGAAAGAATAAGATAACATTACTTCCTTCTATAACAATAGTCCTTAAATTTGCTCAATGAGTCTCTCAGGAGGCTTCACGTGTCTTGAGGATTTTCTGATTGATTGTCCTTGAATCTGAGTTGTTGCCTCAGATGATGATTTCTCAGCTGTGTGATCAGGTTGTTCAACAGTATCAGTCTTTTGACCTGCTGTGTGATCAGGTTGTTCAACGGTATCAGTCTTTTGACCTGCTGTGGCTGGTCCCCTGAGAAGATCTCGACGATTTCTTCTCAGAACAGCACCCTCATCTGTCTGAATGGTGTATGATCTTGGTTGAACTTCACTCAGGACAGTTCCCTTCTGAGTCCATATGTTTGTTTTGTCTTTGAACCTTACTTGGTCACCAGTGTGGAGTTCAGGTAGGTTTTGTGTTCCTCTGTCATAGTAGTACTTTTGCTTTTCTTTCTGTTGTTCTTTGAACTTCCTCACTTTCTCCCCCTCTTTTGTTTTCAGGAGGTTCTCCGGGATGGGTAGGTTTGACCTTAGCCGACGTCCCATAAGGAGTTGGGCTGGTGACTTACCACACTCGAGTGGCGTTGTGCGGTATACAAGCATGCTCTGGTAGAAGTCAGTTCCACTGTCTTTTGCCTTGTACATCAGTCTTTGCACTGTCTGGACCGATTGTTCCACTAGTCCATTGGACTGTGGATAGTGAGGACTTGACGTTGTGTGGACAAAGTCCCACTCTTTGCCAAAGTGTCGGAAACTTGCATTGTAAAACTGGGGTCCGTTGTCTGTGAAGACCTCGCTTGCCACGTCATGTCTGGAGAATATGGCTTTCATACATGTTATCACAGCATCTGCAGTGGAGGTGTACAGTCTACAAACCTCTGGATACAGGGAGTAATAGTCTGTGACTACAAGATAGTCCTTCCCTTGACATACGAATAGGTCAGCGCCTACCTTCTGGTAAGGTCTGTCTGGAGCTGGGTGTGGCTTTAGTGGTTCTACCGGATTGCTTGCTCGATATTTCAGGCATATTGTGCAGTTTGACACCTCATTTGTCACATCTTGGTTGATTCGTGGCCAGTGCATCACCTCTCGTGCTCTTTTCTTACACTTTTCGATTCCCAGATGTCCTCCATGGATCCTTTTTAGCATCTCTTTTCTCAGACTCTTTGGGATAACTATTTTACTTCCTTTGTAGATGATGTCTTCGACCAGTGATAGTTCCGCCCTGCAGTTCCAGTACTCTGCCATGTCAGGTGAGCAGTCTTGCTTCATGTTGGGCCATCCATCCAAGATGCTTTTCCTCAGTCGTCTCATTGTTTCATCTTTGTTTGTCTCAGTCTTTATGAGCTCCATTTTTGCATCTGCTATGGGCAGTGCACTTGTGATCATGTCCACGTAGGCGTTCACTTTTTCATCCATTGTGGTGTTTGCGTGCTCACTTGGGTCAACAGCTCTGGACAACGTGTCTGCTGTATACATCAGCTTACCCGGGGTGTACGCAACATTCAGTGTATAGCGTTGCAGCCTGATCATGATCCTTTGTATTCTAAGCGGACAGCTATTTAGTGGCTTTTGGAACAATGCAATCAAGGGCTTATGGTCAGTCTCTACACTGATTGCTTGTCCTGCCACAAACTGGTGAAATCTTTCACAGGCGTAAGTGATGCTGAGCAGCTCCTTTTCTATTTGAGCATATCGCGTCTCCGCGTCTGTCATTGAGCGCGATGCATATGCAATAGGTTGCCAGTAGTCATATTTTTGCAGAAGAACGGCACCGAGCCCACTCTGTGATGCATCTGATGATATCTTGATGGGTCTCGCTGGGTCATAAAACCTCAGAACTGGTTCCTCTGTGAGCAGTTTCTTTAGATCGCTCCATGACTTCTCATGCTCATGATTCCATTCCCATTCTATGTTCTTTTCAGTTAGTCTTCTCAGTGGCGCCATCTTTTCTGAGAGGTTGGATATGAATTTCCCCATGTAGTTGATCATTCCATTAAACCTCTGCACGTCCTTTTTGCATTGTGGCTTTGGCATATTCTCAATGGCGGACACCTTTCTGGGATCTGGTCTGATGCCCTCACTGCTAAGGATATCGCCCACGAATGTCAGTTCTGTCACCCCGAGCTGGCATTTCTCTCTATTCAGCTTCAGGTTTGTTTTCCTTATTGCTTCCAGCACTTTTTTCAGTCTCTCGTCATGCTCAGTTCTCATGGTTCCCCATACTATGATGTCATCCATTGAAGTATCAACTCCCTCCAGGTGCTCATAGATCATATGGATAGTTTTGTGATACACTTCAGGAGCTGAGGCAATGCCAAATGGTAACCTTAGGAATCTGTATCTGCCAAATGGACTGTTGAACGTGCACAGTCTTGAACTTGCCTCGTCCAGTTTCATCTGCCAAAATCCTGATGATGCATCTAACTTGCTGAAATACTTTGCATTTGCAAACTGTGACATGATTTCCTCACGTGTAGGAAGCTTGAAGTGCTCTCTCTTTATTGCTCTGTTTAGGTCTCTTGGATCCAGGCAAATTCTGAGCTTTCCATTCTTTTTGTCCACAACAACGAGGGAACTCACCCACTCAGTTGGCTCATCTATCTTCTGAATCACGTTCAGGCTTTCCATCCTGTCCAACTCTGCCTTCAGTTGCTTTTGAAGAGCAAACGGAACTTTTCTGCATGGATGTATGACCGTTGGCATACTTTTATCTACTCTGATCGTGTGTTCTCCTGGAATGCAGCCTAGACCCTGAAATAGGTTGTTGTACTCTTTCGTGAGTTCATCATAGACTGTCTCTCCTTCGCTTTCCACAACGAGGACTCTCTTTACCAGGTTCAGTCTCTCACAGGCTTTTAAACCTAGTATGGCCTGCACATCCTTTGGCACCACGATTAATGCTAGCATGTGCTCTCTGTCCTTGTGTGTCACTTTGACAATGCATCTTCCTTTCACTGGTATATCAGTACCTGAGTATCCTGTTGTTAAGTATGTGTATTGTATTGAACAATTAACACAAAGACTTAAACGTATAACTCAAACAGGTCTTTACTGGTTGGAGGTAGGGACTGCACGTAGGTCTTTACTTCATGCCCACAGGCGGGAACTGAGGGGAGATCAGTACCCACAGTACTATTTATACCCCATGGCCAGGAGTGGTACTGCGTATCACTACGCCCTACAAGTAGTGCAGTCCTGTCCATAGGTTCAAAGTAGCACACATATTACATACACAACATTCCTCCCTTCTTAGCTTTACAGTCATCTCCCCATTTAACATAACGTAATAACCTATATACATATATAACTTCAGGTTTACATAACAGAATAACATAGATACATAGATAACTTCATGTCAAAACAGATCACAGATTCAGTCTCTGCGGAAAACAGTTCACAGATTCAATCTCTGTGGTGTAGTCGGTTCACGTTGCTGGAGTGACTCATTCAATAGTCCTTCCATGGATTTAACAGTTTGAACTTCCGAACTGAATTGGCTGCGTTCGGAGGGACCACATGTGTGATCTGGTAGAGGTAATAATGGTTCAGATGGGTCATCTTCTGTTTCGACTTTTCCTTTTCTGCTTCTTGGAGACTCTCTGGGCTCCACTGTCAGCTGCCAGCTGCATGCGCAGTTCCTCCTTCTCTTCCTCCTTTTTCCGTAGTAGAGCCACCTTCTCCCGATGTTCCGTAGACTTTCGGTGCTCCTCCATGATTTCTGTATGGTGGGAGTCGAAGTTACAAGTTGGGCAGGACAGGACATAGTAATATTCGGTGTCGTCCTGATCTAGGCCAGCGAGAGGGTCTTCTATTTCCTCCATACCCAGCTGGGCGTTAGCCAGCTTTTGTTCCAAGTCCAGACATCTTTCCTGAAGAGACTTCTTCATGCGTACCTCTTCATCCAGCTTTTTCTGGGCTTTCAGCAAGTCGTTTACTAATGACCTCATTTCAGATTTTACTACTTCAACTTCTTTTGGAGATTGATTGATCGGACTATTCAATCCCTCTACCGGAGCAGCTGTTTCAGCGGTCTGTTGTTCTACGTTGACGTGAGTCAGCGTACTTTTGGCATCCAAGGGCTGCTCTGTTGCAGTCATCTCAGTCTGTGTTGCCACCTCAGCTCTTCCAATAACCTTTGAGAGCTCCGAACCCCTTTCGTTTGAATATTGAAGTTCGTGTTCAAGTTTTTCCCATTTCAGAGTCCTGTCCTTCAGCATATGCAGGAGTTGGCTGACCGTTAACTCCTCTGACATCAGACGTTTTGTGTGCTCCTGCTCCATTTTCTCCATCAGCTGCTTCTGTTGTCTTTCCAGATTCTCCAACTCTATATCAAAGAACTCTTTCGTTGCATTCAACTCTTGCTCAAAACGGCGAAGCATTTGTTCTAATTGCTGTTGTAGTTTGAAATGGAGTTGAGTTCGAGCCCGGTGTCCCTCAGAAATGGGCACATCAGTAGACTTGCCAGACTCAGAATCCACAGTTAAACTATGTTGTTGTTGCTCAGTGGAATTCTGTGCTGAAACTTTGTCTTTTGCACCTGAGTTGGGCTTACCATCATCCGTTCCAGAGTCTGGGCCGACTATCTTCACCGAGTTCTCACTCGTTATTGTTTGTAGGAAATGCCAGTCCATATTCATTTTCCTAATCCACTCCCGTCCTAGTAGTGGAGGACCTCCTTCAGATATCACATATAAGTCCATTATTTGACTGTCTTCGCCCTTGTGGACCACTGCAACCTCTATTTTCCCGATGGGGTACACTCTTTGCCCCGTGTATGTTTTCAATATAATCCCCGTATCCTGTAGGGGAATATGTTGGAATAACTTTCCGTAATCTTTCTTATTTATGACCGTCAATGCCAATCCAGTGTCCAATTCCAGTTTTACTTGGACTCCTTCTATCTGAAGAGTGACCCAAATTGTCTGGAGGTCTGCACCCTTACCAGCGTTGAGTACTCTTAAGCTAGCCAGTTCATTACAGCTTAAGCTAGCCAGTTCATTACTGCTAGCGTCTGAATCGGACTCCTGTTCGGTCACCTTGTGTACCTTTGCGTATTTTCCTTGCGGTGACTTCTTGTTGCTGGTCTTCTTCCCTGACCTGCATACTCTAGCTATATGTCCAAGCCTACCACAAGTTCTACATTCTTGGTTTTTAAACCAACACTGGTTCTGATCATGCGTTGTCTTTCCACAACGATAACATTTGCCAGAACTCACACCCAATTTGTGTGCACTGAGCTCCGGTGACCGTAGCTGCATTACTGCCGTGCCTCTCGCTGCGGCTTCGTGTGCTGCTGCCATAGTGACCGCCTTCTCAAGCGTCAGCTCATTCTCCTCGAGCAGTCGCTTTTGTGTATCCTGTTTAAATAAACCACACACAAATTTGTCTCGTAGTGCATCTGTCAGTCCCGTTCCAAACTGGCAATATTTCGCTAATTTACGCAATTCCAGCAAATATTCAGCATTGCTTTCATGCTGTAGCTGCCTTCTGTCGTAAAATTTAAATCGTTCCGCTAGCATCAGCGGCGTGGGGTTTAGATGATCTTTCAGGACAGTAACAATCTCATCGAACGTCTTATCCGCCGGTTCATCTGGTGATAACAGGTGTTTCAATTGCCCGTATGTCTTCGCACCCATTAAATTTAATAATGTTAGAGCTTTATCTTGGTCACGAATTTTATTGGCCTTACAATAATTTTTTACTCTTTCAACATATATGGCCCAATCTTCGAGGTCACTATCAAAGGTGCTAATATTCCCGTGTTTAGGCATTGTAGATTTGCAATTTCTCAGATTTTCTTTTCTTTACTTGTTATCAAAGATGGCGGCTTCCCGCTCTTGCCGTCGTCCTCCGCCCACAAAATGGCGGTTTTCCCGCGCTTGGCGGTCTTCACCCGTCCCCCGACGCCGTCTCCCTTCAGCCCCCGAGTGCGGCTCTTATCTTCGCCGCGATCGCCCGAGTGCGGCCCTTATCTTTGGTCCCGATCGCTGGCCCGCGCTGCGCCTCACACTTGAAGCGGCTCCCGGCCTCTGGCTCACCCGCTCGCGCGGCTCTTGCTCGCTCCCTCCCGGGCTCTGGCTTACCCACGAGGTTATGGAGGCTTCAGGGTCCTAATGCCTGTCGCTTCCAGTCGCTGGAAGCTGTCAGGATTTCTGCTGCCCTTCAGTTTTGAGTGGGGTGTTGAGGATTGAAACCTCTCTTCAACGTCCTGTCTTTGGACGAAGCCGCCGTGGAATAACTGCCGCAGGGTTCGAACCGACTCATCGCCAGTGTTAAGTATGTGTATTGTATTGAACAATTAACACAAAGACTTAAACGTATAACTCAAACAGGTCTTTACTGGTTGGAGGTAGGGACTGCACGTAGGTCTTTACTTCATGCCCACAGGCAGGAACTGAGGGGAGATCAGTACCCACAGTACTACTTATACCCCATGGCCAGGAGTGGTACTGCGTATCACTACGCCCTACAAGTAGTGCAGTCCTGTCCATAGGTTCAAAGTAGCACACATATTACATACACAACACCTGTCACTTTCACTTTTATTCCATGTATCTTTGGTCTGGGTCTAATTTTCTTAAAATCAGTCTCTGATATCACATTAACTTGTGCTCCAGTATCCAATTTAAATGGAATGTGTATGTCATTCACTTTTAGTGTCAACGTCCAGTCTCTTTTTTCTTTTTTGTTTTCAGACACAACATCTACATAGAACTCCTCTATCTCGCTTTCATCTACTGCATGGACCTTGCTTTGTTGCGCTTGGTTCTTGCAGCAACGGGCATAATGGTTGTTTTTGTTGCAACTATTGCATGTTTTACCATATGCTGGACACTTTTTTGGTGGATGCTGCGTACCGCATCGACTACATGACTTTCGATTGCCCCTTTCATTTTTGTTCGCTGGCCACGCCTCATTTTTCACATTGGCGCTCTTTTTGTTAAACGGTTTGTGCCCGTTCTTTCTCACTGCATCCACGTTGCAGCTACTGTCACTGAACAGCTCCTTTGCCTGTGACTTCACAGTCTCTGTAGCCCTACACAGTGCTATGGCTTTTCCCAGGTCTAGATTTTGCTCTCTTAGCAGTCTTTCCCTTAGACCATTATCTGGAATACCACACACCAGTCTGTCTTTTATCAGCGAGTCTGTCAGTCCCCCAAATTCACATGTTTTGCTTCGGTTTCTCAGTTCAGTCACATACTGATCAATAGTCTCACCCGTTTTCTGTACACATGTGAAAAATCTGTGCCTCTCAAATGTCACGTTACGTTTAGGTATGCAGTAGGCCTCAAACTGTTCCATTATTTTATCTAGCTTCATTTTGTCTCCATCAGCAGCGAATGTGAAGTTATTATACACCTCCAGCGCTTCATCACCCACGACATGTAAGAACACTGACGCTTTCATTTTATCACTTTTCTCGTCAGCTCCGATTGCCGCTAAATACAACTCCAAACGTTGTTTGAACCTCCTCCAATTTTCAGCCACATTACCTGTCAACTGAAGCTTCGCCGGTGGGTGTAAACCTTCCATTTTTTACTTCGTTAGCTATTCTCCAATGGTAAGTAACGATGTTCTCTTTTGGCTTGCTAATATGTGGAGAGCTGATTTAACTTCAGATTTTTCCTCTTCATCTCTTTCAATCACTTCTGACACCATGTATTGATTTCTTTGTGGGTTCAATGGCGAGACATTTATGAAAGAGAATGTCTTTTTAAACTAAAGTATGTTCAACTCTGTTAACAGCATTACAGGAGACACCATGTTAGAGATACATCTAAAACGAAACTAAAACTAAACTCTGCCTCTCTCACATGCCCTCTGCTGGTAAGGCATAAATAATCAAACAGGCAAATATGCTGGTAAGGCATCATAATCAAACAGGCAAATACCATCACTATTTGCTGATATCATTACAATTACTTCCAGGGATGGACAGACTCTTGAAGCCAGAGCGTCTAGACAGTGATCCACATTCGGCGGACGCATCGAAGAAATTCGCACATTGGCTCCGGTGTTTCGAACATTTCATTGCATCGCTCGATGATGGGGCCAACAAACTGGGCCT
Source organism: Somniosus microcephalus (assembly GCF_052327205.1). NCBI lineage: Eukaryota > Metazoa > Chordata > Chondrichthyes > Squaliformes > Somniosidae > Somniosus > Somniosus microcephalus. Next base: position 34,648,382 of record NW_028225179.1, on the reverse strand, counting down.
ACTGACTAACCTAGTAAGTCATCGGACTTACTCGCTAATCGAGGACGCTTCTACATACGAGGATGCACTCGCGACTCTCAAGGCCCAATACCTGAAGCCTGTTAACGAGGTGTATGCCAGGCATCTCTTGGCTACCCGCAGGCAACTACCGGAGGAATCGCTGGATGATTTTCTACAGAATCTAAAGGCCCTGGCGAAGGACTGCAACTACAAGGCCGTGACGGCCATTTTGTACCAGGAAGAAGCGGTTCGCGATTCGTTTATATCGGGCCTTCGATCGAATTACATTAGGCAGAGGTTGCTTGAAAGGGGCACTCTGGATCTAAAGACGGCCGTGGCTACAGCTCGATCGCTGGATGTGGCGCAGAAGAACTCCGAGACCTACGCGTCAGGCCATGTGGCCCTCTCAGACTCGTGCGCGCCGAGCGAGGAGGCGCCATCCTCTCCGCCTGGGCCTCGGACCAGCCCTACACCACGGGAGTCTCCACCCAGCCCCACCACTGCAGCGACGTCCCGCGGACCAAGATGCTACTTCTGCGGCCAGCTCAAGCACCCCAGACACCGATGTCCTGCGAGAGACGCCACATGTTTCAAGTGCAAGAAACGGGGACATTTCAGCAAGGTATGTAAGGGGAATCCCATACCTGATACAGTCTCCGCGGCCCTACACGTGGTCCCAGAATTTGATACCGTCTCAGCGGCCGCCTACGGATCTACGATAGCCTCAGTCACGGTTGACCAGTCCAGACCGCATCCACTATCAAAGTCTATGATGGACGTTAAGGTAAACGGACACCCGACGAAGTGTTTAATCGATTGCGGGAGTACTGAGAGTTTTATTCACCCTAGCCTCATCAAACCGTACTCACTAAAGGTGTACCCTACCCGGAGCAAAATCGCAATGGCATCTAAGTCCCTCACTTCGGAGGTAATCGGTTTCTGTAAAGTAACACTGACTGTTAAGGGCACAGAGTATAAAGATTTTAAACTCCTTGTGTTGCCGCAGCTCTGCATGAAACTAATTCTAGGCCTAGATTTCTAGTGTCACCACGAGAGCGTCACACTTGCATATGGCGGATCCCAGCCCCCGCTCACAGTTTGCGGCCTCTCCACTTTAAAGATAAGCCCGCCATCCCTGTTTGCGAACCTCGCCCCAAACTGTAGACCTATCGCGACCAAAAGTCGACGGTACAGTTCGGAAGATAAAAAATTTATAAAAGAAGAAGTAGGAAGGCTACAGCGGGAGGGTATCATCGAAAATAGTAATAGCCCGTGGCGTGCTCAGGTAGTGGTGGTTAAAACTAACGAAAAGAAACGGCTCGTGGTCGACTACAGCCAGACCATCAACATATATACGCAACTAGACGCTTATCCCTTGCCTCGCATCTCCGAGATGGTGAACCAGATTGCCCAGTATCGTGTGTTTTCCACTATTGACTTAAAGTCTGCCTATCACCAGCTCCCCATAAAAGTAGACGACCGTCCTTATACGGCTTTTGAAGCAGATGGGCGCCTGTACCAATTCCTTAGGGTACCCTTCGGGGTCACGAATGGAGTTTCCGTTTTCCAACGGGAAATGGACCGTATGGTAGATGAGAAAGCGTTGGAGGCAACATTTCCGTACCTGGACAATGTTACTATCTGTGGACGCGACCAACAGGAGCATGACCGGAATCTCGCTAAATTTCTAGAGACTGCCCAAAAGCTAAACCTGACCTATAACGAGCACAAATGTACTTTCAACACTACTCGTCTGTGTATTCTCGGCTGTGTGGTAGAGAATGGGGTAATCAGGCCAGACCCTGAACGATTACGCCCGCTTAAAGAACTACCACTGCCACATAACCTTAAGAAGGTGTCTGGGATTCTTCTCTTATTATGCTCAGTGGGTGGCCAACTATTCGGACAAAGCCCGAGCCCTTATCAAGTCGACGTCCTTCCCTCTATCAGTAGAAGCGCAGGAGGCATTCACCAACATCAAACGGGACATTGAAAAGGCCGTGGTATGTGTTGTAGATGAGAGGATACCCTTCCAGGTAGAGAGCGATGCTTCTGATTTCGCGTTGGCTGCAACCCTCAACCAGGCCGGGAGACCGGTAGCCTTCTTTTCCCGTACACTACAGGGTCCTGAAGTCAGGCATTCTTCCGTTGAGAAGGAAGCACAAGCAATTATCAAGGCGGTCAGACATTGGAGACATTATCTCGCTGGCAAACGTTTCACACTCCTCACTGACCAGCGGTCTGTGACCTTCATGTTTAACACGAAGCAGAGAGGCAAGATAAAAAATGACAAGATCCTAAAATGGCGGATAGAACTGTCCACTTACGACTACGATATTATGTACAGGCCAGGAGCACTCAGCGAGCCACCCGATGCCCTATCTCGAGGGGTATGTGCCAGCCTTAGTACTGACAAGCTCCAAAGTCTCCACGACGCACTCTGCCACCCAGGAATCACCCGATTGAATCACTTCATCAAGTCTCGCAACTTACCCTACTCCATTGAGGAGGTCCGAACGATGACCAGAGCCTGCCGCGTTTGTGCGGAATGCAAACCCCGCTTCTACAGGCCCGAACAAGCTCACCTCATCAAGGCAACTCGGCCATTCGAGCGCCTAAGCCTTGATTTCAAAGGTCCTCTCCCATCGGTTGATCGTAATGTCTATTTCCTCAACGTTATAGACGAATACTCTCGTTTCCCCTTTGCCATTCCCTGCCCGGACATGACCAGTGCTACGGTAATCAAAAGCCTCTGCAACTTATTTTGTCTGTTCGGTATGCCCAACTATATCCATAGCGACAGAGGAACGTCGTTTATGAGTGATGAGTTACGCCGGTTCTTACTATCAAAAGGGATTGCTACTAGTAGGACCACTAGCTACAACCCCCGGGGCAATGGGCAGGTTGAGAGGGAGAATGCGACAGTGTGGAAGGCAGTCGTTCTGTCTTTAAAATCGAAAGGCCTACCGACCTCTCGCTGGCAGGAAGTTCTTCCCGATGTACTGCATTCCATAAGGTCTCTGCTGTGCACCGCAACAAATGCTACTCCTCATGAGAGGATGTTCGGTTTCCCCAGGAAATCTTCCTCAGGTATTTCACTACCCGGGTGGTTGATGTCCCCGGGCACTGTACTGCTACGAAAACATGTGAGAGGTCATAAGACTGATCCCCTAGTGGAGGAAGTACAGCTCCTCCACGCCACTCCTCAGTACGCATATATTCAATACCCTGATGGACGTGAGGATACTGTTTCAATAAAGGACCTGGCTTCGGCAGGAGAAGAGAGAGAGAGCGATGCTGCTAGCGAAGATGCGGGTGTGGAGCACCGTGATGCGCCGCCTGTGGGGGTGGGATGCCCGGAGGTACAAGATGTACAAAACGTCGTTTCGGAAAACCCAGCAGACGCCGGGACGGCGGAGGAACCTGAGCAAGTCCCCCAAGAGGTTCCTCGGCCGACGCTACGTCGCTCACTACGAACTGTAAAACCCCCGGTCAGACTTAACTTATAGGAGGGGTGAATGTGGTGAAATAAGTCTTATAAGTATATACCTTATTCTACCTGTGTATAGTTTCCTCAGGGAGATATCTGGACACTGACTGGTGTCTCTCAATTCCTCTCTCTCAGGGAGATATCTGCACATTGAATGGTGTCTCTCAGTCCCTCGCCCTCAAGGGAGATATCTGTACACTGACTGGTGTCTTTCAATCCCCTCTCTCTGGAAGATATCTGTACAATGACTGGTGTCTCTCAGTCCCTCTCTCTCAGGGAGATATCTGTACACTGACTGGTGTCTCTCAGTCCCTCTCTCTCAGGGAGATATCTGTACACTGACTGGTGTCTCTCAGTCCCTCTCTCTCAGGGAGATATCTGTACACTGACTGGTGTCTCTCAGTCCCTCTCTCTCAGGGAGATATCTGTACACTGACTGGTGTCTCTCAGTCCCTCTCTCTCAGGAAGATATCTGTACACTGACTGGTGTCTCTCAGTCCCCTATCTATCAGGGAGATATCTGTACACTGGCTGGTGTCTCTCAGTCCCCTCTCTCTCAGGGAGATATCTGTACACTGACTGGTGTCTCTCAGTCCCTCTCTCTCGAGCAGATATCTGTATACTGACTGGTGTCTCTCAGTCCCTCTCACTCCGGGAGATATCTGTACACTGACTGGTGTCTCTCAGTCCCTCTCTCTCGAGCAGATATCTGTACACTGACTGGTGTCTCTCAGTCCCTCTCACTCCGGGAGATATCTGTACACTGACAGGTGTCTCTCAGTCCCTCTCTCTCAGGGAGATATCTGTACACTGACTGGTGTCTCTCAGTCCCTCTCTCTCAGGGTGATATCTGTAGTGTGTGGTGAAATAAGCCTTATAAGTATATACCTTATTCTACCTGTGTATAGTTTCCTATTGTAATCTATTGTAACCCTGCTGTTTTCTTGGTTGGCCAGGAATGCTGATGTACTGTATACCACTCTGCTGTGCCATTGATTGTCCTGATCTGTTACTTCACCCCTGGCTCCGCCTCCTAGTTCACTTCTGAGAAGCTGGTCAGAAGGCTAACATGTGTGTTCTGTTCTCTCCAGTTCTAAGCTATTAAAAGCCTACTGTTTGAGTTATAACTACCAGTCTCTGTAGCTATTTAAGGTATATCATAGTGTATGTACCTTTAAGAGGAACTATGTTTTTGAAGCCCCTGTGTACTGTAGTACCGGTAGTGACCACTCGGGTATATAAGCCTGTATAGCATCTTGTGTACTTAGTTCACCTCCAGACTTTGTTCAATAAACACTTGGTAAATCAACTCCTGCATTCCGTGTCTCCATTAACACACGGATCGAACAGTGGCGACGAGTTAGAAACAAACTTACCTGCAATTCGGCAGCACCTCAAGGAGATCGATTCCTCAGAGGAAGGTCGAAGCAAGAAAAAAAACAGAAAAAAAACTGTGGTTTCACCAGCTAAACGGGCTGGTGGCAGGTAGTGCACTGGTCCTTCCTGGGCCGCGGCGGGCTGGGGCTCGATCGGGTGGCTCTGCAGCGGGGCCGGGCAGCGAGTCGGAAAGCAGAAGCAGAGAGAGACAGAGGGTGGAACACTCAGGAGGCGGCTGGTGCTTAAAAGCAGATCGGTGTTCGGACCGAGCAGAGGGAGGGGAAAGTCCCAGAGGGTCCGCTCCACGACGGGAACGGTTCTCCAAGTAACGGAGAAACTATTTAAAATATATATATTAAAAAAAAAATAGAAATACCGCGAAAAGCTGCAGGTCGCAACGGGAATCGCGGAGAACAGCGGTGGCAGCAGCGGCAGCGGCGGGAAAGCGCGGGAGGCGCCATCTTGACTCGGCGGGGAAGAAGGAAAAGCGCGGGAAGCGCCATTTTTGATTTTCAGGATGCCGAAGACTGGCAATATTACTGCTTTCGATAGTGATATAGAGGATTGGACCACATATGTGGAAAGAGTGGAGGTATATTGCAAGGCGAATGAAGTAGCGGATGATAAAAAGGCATCGGTACTTCTAAATCTGATGGGCACAAGGACATACGGGTTGTTACAAAACTTGATCACTCCAGCCAAACCAATGGACAAGAATTTTAAGGAGATTGTTGATACCCTACAGGAGCACTTAAACCCAACACCGCTGCTGATAGCGGAACGATTCAAATTCTTCAGGAGGAATCAGCACAAGAATGAAAGTAACGCTGATTAGCTCACCGAATTACGAAAGCTGTCAAAGCACTGCCAATTCGGGGCAGGACTGGCAGATTCTCTACGAGACAAATTCGTCTGCGGTCTCCTAAGCGAAGGAACACAGAAAAGACTACTTTCTGAGAAAGATTTGACACTGGACAAGGCTTTCAGTGTCGCTGTATCATATGAAGCAGCAGCAAGAGGAGCTGCAGAGATACAGTAAAAGCCACAGGACTTCGGCACCCATGAAATGACACGGGGTTTCGAGAGATGTTATCGCTGCGGCAGATCCACCCATGACCAGAAGGACTGCTGGTTCAAGGACAAAGCATGCAGGCAATGCGGAAAGATGGGACACATTGCACGTGTATGCAGATCTGGAAAAAAATCCGCTGACAGTAAAAAGGTCAATAAGGAAAAGTACAGAAAGGTACAAATGATGACGGACAGTAGCTCCGAAGACCAGAAGAGCGATAGCGACTCCGGAAACAAGAGACTAAGCTGTCTCAAATTACATAATGTAATTGCCAAAGAAGATTACCAGACCATTTGGGTTACCCTCACGATAGCGGGGTCCCCAGTCAAAATGGAGCTAGATACAGGATCAGCTCTGACCGTCATAAGTCGACGGGATTACGAGCGGCTATTTCCGCATATACCTTTGAAAGACACATCCATTATCTTGAAGACATATACGGGGCAGAAAGCATACCCCAGAGGGAAAATAAGGGTGCCTGTTGTATACAACGGCAAGGAAATACAGAAGTTGTATTTATACGTTCTGCAAGATGGTGGTCCACCGTTGTTGGGACGTGAATGGATCAGAAAGATACGTTTAGACTGGCACTCCATTCAGGCACTGACGGTGACCAGTAAGAAAAAAAGTGATGATGACGTCATACCTGGACGATTAAAATAAATCTTGGCTAACGCCAAAGAAGTGTTTCAACAGGAACTAGGAACCCTGAAAGGCGCCACCGCCTCAATAAAAGTGGAAGATGCGGCAATTCCCAAGTTTTTTAAGGCAAGGCCGGTGCCATACGCAATTCGTCCAGCCGTCGAGGCAGAGCTGGAGAATTTGGAAAAAGCAGGCGTATTATCCAAGGTAGATTGGAGCGAGTGGGCAACACCCATCGTTCCGGTCATGAAGAAAATGTTGAATAATGATAAATCTGAAGAACAGAGAAAAATTCGCATCTGTGGGGACTTCAAGGTGACTGTAAACCCGGTTCTTCACACGGTACAGTATCCTCTTCCGAGGATAGAAGATATTTTCGCCTCACTATCCGGAGGGAAATGTTTCACCAAAATTGACTTAGCACAGGCATATCTACAGATGGAGGTTGAGGAGGCCTCTAAAAAGTATCTCACGATAAACACACACAAAGGCCTATACCAGTACAATCGACTGGTTTTCGGAATGGCATCAGCTCCGGCTATCTGGCAAAGAGCTATGGAGCAAGTCCTGCAAGGGATTCCGGGGACTCAATGCTACCTAGACGACATCCTTGTAACAGGAGAAAACGACAACGAGCACCTTGCCAACTTGGAGCAGGAGCTCACGAGGCTGAGAGAACGGGGCCTACGAGCAAGTCGCCCCAAGTGCGAATTTTTCCAGAAACAAATATTATATTGTGGCCATGTCATTAACGAAGAAGGGTTGCATAAGTCACCTGAAAAAATTGAAGCGGTCGTAAAAGCCCCCGCGCCTGAAAATGTCTCACAATTAAGGTCCTTCCTGGGATTAATAAATTACTATCATAAATTTTTACCGAACTTGTCAATGGTTTTGCACCCTCTTAACGCACTGCTACAAACGGGAGTAATTTGGAAATGGAGCGAAGACTGTAAACGTGCCTTCCATAAATGCAAAGGCTTGATCACGTCCAGGGAAGTGTTGGCTCATTACAACCCATCACTGCCAATCAGACTGGCGTGCGATGCATCCCCTTACGGCGTGGGAGCGGTATTATCGCATAGATTCCCTGATGGCTCGGAGCGGCCGATAGCTTTTGCGTCACGCTCATTGAACTCAGCTGAGCGTAACTATGCCCAGATCGACAGGGAGGCACTCAGCCTGGTGTGGAGGGTGAAGAAATTCAACCATTACCTACACGGACAAAAATTTACCTTGTTGACTGACCATCAACCCCTCGTCTCCATATTCAACCCTAAAAAGGGCGTTCCCATTATGACAGCGCAAAGGCTACAGAGGTGGTCCCTTTTCCTAGGGGCACACCAATATGACATAGAATACAAAGGAACAAAACAGCATGGGAATGCTGACGGGTTATCGGGCCTACCGTTGCCAACGGTAGAAGAGGCGCCTACAGTGGACCCAATGGAGATGTTCCACTCGACCATAGCGGAATGTCTACGGGTGACAAATTCTACCATTGAAAAGGAAACGAGAAATGACCCGACTCTCTCACGAGTCTACGATTTAACGGTGAAGGGATGGCCAGCACATGGCGAACCACTGTTGCCAGCATTCTCGCAAAGAAGAGAACAGCTGTCAGTGTGCCGAGGAACCTTGATGTGTGGATCCAGAGTGGTGATTCCACCCAAACTCCAGGATAAAGTGCTAAAGGAGCTTCACGAGGGGCATCTGGGTGGAGTGAAAATGAAGAACCTAGCCAGAGCGTTTGTGTGGTGGCCAGGTATCAATGGAGACATCGAAGAAATGACCAAGAGCTGTCTAGGATGCCAGAAGGTCCAAAACGCCCCACCACAGGCCCCTCTACATCCATGGGAGTGGCCCTCATCACCATGGCAAAGGGTGCACATCGACTTTGCTGGTCCATTTATGGACTCAATGTTCTTAATCGCGGTTGATGCACACTCCAAGTGGCCAGAGGTAATAAAGATGTCCTCCACCACCACGGAACAAACCATCACAGTATTAAGGACCATATTTGCCAGGAATGGGCTGCCTGAACAGATCTGCTCTGATAATGGACCACAATTTGTGTCCGAAGAATTCAGGAAGTTCTTAAAAAACAATGGGGTTAAGCACTACACGTCCGCCCCATACCATCCCGCCACCAATGGATTGGCTGAAAGGTTTGTCCAGACCTTCAAGAAGGCCATAAAGGCCATGGGTAATGAAGACATAAATCTACAACATAAGGTAGATAACTTCTTGTTTGCCTACAAGAATGCAACACATGTGGTTACAAACCAAACCCCCGCCATGATGTTTTTCAATGCAAGACTAAGATGCCGGCTGGATTTGGTCAAGCCAAACGTTAGAAGGGATGTAGAGAACCAACAATTTCAAAGCATGAATGAAAGGCCAACTAGAACCTTCCAGATAGGTCAACCAGTTTTGGCCCGGTACTACCGTACCGAGAAATGGCAGCCTGGAACTATTTGCACACGACTGGGACCGCTGATGTATACCGTGGACATGGGAGAAAGCATAATAAGGCGCCATGCTGACCAGATCATAGAGTCATCCGAAAAAGGACAACCTACACCACAACTCTATACGCCTAGTGATGAAGCAGAGATACCCATAGTATCTACCTCCGATCCGGTGATACTGGAACCAGATGAACCCGACACTGGCATTGAAGCCGAATCGACCTTGCCAAAAGAACCTACTACACCACCGAAACCTAGTACACCACCGAGGCGTTATCCGGACCGAGTCAGGAAGCCTCCAGAGAGACTGAATTTGCAATTGATTAACTTCAGCAAATGTGTAGATTATTGTTCTTGTAAAAATGTTATGTACTATTTATCTAAAAGGGGAGGAATTGTAGTGTATGTACCTTTAAGAGGAACTATGTTTTTGAAGCCCCTGTGTACTGTAGTACTGGTAGTGACCACTCGGGTATATAAGCCTGTATAGCATCTTGTGTAGTTAGTTCACCTCCAGGCTTTGTTCAATAAACACTTGGTAAATCACCTTCTGCATTCCGTGTCTCCATTAACACACGGATCTAACAATATCTGTACACTGACTGGTGTCTCTCAGTCCCTCAATCTCAGGGAGATATCTGTACACTGACTGGTGTCTCTCAGGCCCTCTCTCTCAGGGAGATATCTGTACACTGACTGGTGTCTCTCAGTCCCTCTCACTCAGGAAGATATCTGTACACTGACTGGTGTCTCTCAGTCCCTCTCTCTCAGGGAGATATCTGTACACTGACTGGTGTTTCTCAGTCCCTCTGTCTCAGGGAGATATCTGTACACTGACTGGTGTCTCTCAATCCCTCTCTCTCAGGGAGATATCGGTACACTGACTGGTGTCTCTCAGTCCCTCTGTCTCAGGGAGATATCTGTACACTGGCTGGTGTCTCTCACTCCCTCTGTCTCAGGGAGATATCTGTACACTGACTGGTGTCTCTCAGTCCCTCTCCCTCAGGGAGATACCTGTTTTGAAGAAGGGTCCAACCCGAAACGTCAACTCAAATTTCTCTCCACGGATGTTGCCTGACCTGCTGAGTTTTTCCAGCTTTTTCTGTTGTTATTTCGGATTTCCAACATCTGCAGTATTTTGCTATCGTACCTGTACACTGACTGGTGTCTCTCAGTCCTCTCTCTCTCAGGGAGATATCTGTACACTGACTGGTGTCTCTCAGTCCCTCTCTCTCAGGGAGATATCTGTACACTGACTGGTGTCTCTCAGTCCCTCTCTCTCAGGGAGATATCTGTACACTGACTGGTGTCTCTCAGCCCCTCTCTCTCTCAAGGAGATATCTGGACACTGACTGGTGTCTCTCAGTCCCTCTCCCTCAGGGAGATGTCTGTACACTGACTGGTGTCTCTCAGTCCCTCTCTCTCAGGGAGATATCTGTACACTGACTGGTGTCTCTCAGTCCCTCTCTCTCAGGGAGATATCTGTACACTGACTGGTGTCTCTCAGTCCCTCTCTCTCAGGGAGATATCTGTACACTGACTGGTGTCTCTCAGTCCCTCTCTCTCAGTGAGATATGTTAAATCTGTGAGTTGTTCAAGTAATTAATACTCAGACTTAATCAGTAACAATAAAACAGGTCTTTACTGGTTGGAGGTAGGGACTATACGTAGGTCTTTACTTCATGCCCACAGGCGGGAACTGAGGGGAGATCAGTACCCACAGTACTATTTATACCCCTATGGCCAGGAGTGGTACTGCGTATCACTACGCCCAACAAGTAGTGCAGTCCTGTCCATAGGTTCAAAGTAGCACACATATTACATACACAACATTCCTCCCTTCCTAGCTTTACAGTCATCTCCCCATTTAACATAACGTAATAACATATATACATATATAACTTCAGGTTTACATAACAGAATAACATAGATACATAGATAACTTCATGTCAAAACAGATCACAGATTCAGTCTCTGCGGAAAACAGTTCACAGATTCAATCTCTGTGGTGGAGTCGGTTCACGTTGCTGGAGTGACTCATTCAATAGTCCTTCCATGGATTTAACAGTTTGAACTTCCGAACTGAATTGGCTCCGTTCGGAGGGACCACGTGTGTGATCTGGTAGAGGTGATAATGGTTCAGATGGGTCATCTTCTGTTTTTACTTTTCCTTTTCTGCTTCTTGGAGACTCTCTGGGCTCCATTGTCAGCTGCCACAGCTGCCAGCTGCATGCGCAGTTCCTCCTTCTCTTCCTCCTGTTTCCGTCGTAGAGCCAGCTTCTCCCGATGTTCCGTAGACTTTTGGTGCTCCTCCATGATTTCTGCACTTTGGGAGTCGAAGTTACAAGCTGGGCAGGACAGGACATCGTAATATTCGGTGTCGTCCACCAGGTCATAGTAATATTCGGTGTCGTCCTGAGCTAGACCAGTGAGAGGGTCGTCTATTTCCTCCATACCCAGCTCGACGTTAGCCAGCTCTTGTTCCAAATCCAGACATCTTTCCTGAAGAGACTTCTTCATGTGTACCTCTGCATCCAGCTTTTTCTGGGCTTTCAGCAAGTCGTTTACTAGTGACCTCATTTGTGATTTTAATACTTCAACTTCCTTTGGAGATTGATTGATCGGACTATGCAATCCCTCTACCGGAGCAGCTGTTTCAGCGGTCTGTTGTTCTACGTTGACGTGAGTCAGCGTACTTTTGGCATCCAAGGGCTGCTCTGTTGCAGTCATCTCAGTCTGTGTTGCCACCTCAGCTCTTCCAATAACCTTTGAGAGCTCCGAACCCCTTTCGTTTGAATATTGAAGTTCGTGTTCAAGTTTTTCCCATTTCAGAGTCCTGTCCTTCAGCATATGCAGGAGTTGGCTGACCGTTAACTCCTCTGACATCAGACGTTTTGTGTGCTCCTGTTCCATTTTCTCCATCAGCTGCTTCTGTTGTCTTTCCAGATTCTCCAACTCTATATCAAAGAACTCTTTCGTTGCATTCAACGCTTGCTCACAACGGCTGTTGTAGTTTGAAATGGAGTTGAGTTCGAGCCCGGTGTCCCTCAGAAATGGGCACATCAGTAGACTTGCCAGACTCAGAATCCACAGTTAAACTATGTTGTTGTTGCTCAGTGGAATTCTGTGCTGAAACTTTGTCTTTTGCACCTGAGTTGGGCTTACCATCATCCGTTCCAGAGTCTGGGCCGACTATCTTCACCGAGTTCTCACTCGTTATTGTTTGTAGGAAATGCCAGTCCATATTCATTTTCCTAATCCACTCCCGTCCTAGTAGTGGAGGACCTCCTTCAGATATCACATATAAGTCCATTATTTGACTGTCTTCGCCCTTGTGGACCACTGCAACCTCTATTTTCCCGATGGGGTACACTCTTTGCCCCGTGTATGTTTCCAATATAATCCCCGTATCCTGTAGGGGAATATGTTGGAATAACTTTCCGTAATCTTTCTTATCTATGACCGTCAATGCCGATCCAGTGTCCAATTCCAGTTTTACTTGGACTCCTTCTATCTGAAGAGTGACCCAAATTGTCTGGAGGTCTGCACCCTTACCAGCGTTGAGTACTCTTAAGCTAGCCAGTTCATTACTGCTAGCGTCTGAATCGGACTCCTGTTCGGTCACCTTGTGTACCTTTGCGTATTTTCCTTGCGGTGACTTCTTGTTGCTGGTCTTCTTCGCTGACCTGCATACTCTAGCTATATGTCCAAGCCTACCACAAGTTCTACATTCTTGGTTTTTAAACCAACACTGGTTCTGATCATGCGTTGTCTTTCCACAACGATAACATTTGCCAGAACTCACACCCAATTTGTGTGCACTGAGCTCCGGTGACCGTAGCTGCATTACTGCCATGCCTCTCGCTGCGGCTTCGTGTGCTGCTGCCATAGTGACCGCCTTCTCAAGCGTCAGCTCATTCTCCTCGAGCAGTCGCTTTTGTGTATCCTGTTTAAATAAACCACACACAAATTTGTCTCGAAGTGCCTCTGTCAGTCCCGTTCCAAACTGGCAATATTTCGCTAATTTACGCAATTCCAGCAAATAATCAGCATTGCTTTCATGCTGTAGCTGCCTTCTGTCGTAAAATTTAAATCGTTCCGCTAGCATCAGCGGCGTGGGGTTTAGATGATCTTTCAGGACAGTAACAATCTCATCGAACGTCTTATCCGCCGGTTCATCTGGTGATAACAGGTGTTTCAATTGCCCGTATGTCTTCGCACCCATTAAATTTAATAACGTTAGAGCTTTATCTTGGTCACGAATTTTATTGGCCTTACAATAATTTTTTACTCTTTCAACATATATGGCCCAATCTTCGAGGTCACTATCAAAGGTGCTAATATTCCCGTGTTTAGGCATTGTAGATTTGCAATTTCTCAGATTTTATTTTCTTTACTTGTTATCAAAGATGGCGGCTTCCCGCTCTTGCCGTCGTCCTCCGCCCACAAAATGGCGGTTTTCCCGCGCTTGGCGGTCTTCACCCGTCCCCCAACGCCGTCTCCCTTCAGCCCCCGAGTGCGGCCCTTATCTTCGCCGCGATCGCCCGAGTGCGGCCCTTATCAGCGGATGCGATCGCTGGATCGCGAAGCGGCTCTCGGCTCTTATCAGGAGATGCGATCGCTCCGTTGAAACGCCTCCCGCTCGAAGCGGCTCTCGCGCCCTATTCCTCCAGCTCCCCCAGCCCCGTTCGTGCGGCCAACGCGGTGGACTGCCTGTCGCGTCGCTGCCCGGCTCAGACAACGGCTTACCCACCACCAAGCTGGAGAAGAAGCTGACGGTCGCCGATGGAGGCTCCGAGGTCAGGATGTCTTCCAGTGGGGTGGAGAGGGTGGAAACCTCTCTGCAACGTCCTGGCTGTGGACGAAGCTGCCGTGGAGTGACTGCCGCAGGGTCCGAATCAGACTCGTCGCCAGTGTTAAATCTGTGAGTTGTTCAAGTAATTAATACTCAGACTTAATCAGTAACAATAAAACAGGTCTTTACTGGTTGGAGGTAGGGACTATACGTAGGTCTTTACTTCATGCCCACAGGCGGGAACTGAGGGGAGATCAGTACCCACAGTACTATTTATACCCCTATGGCCAGGAGTGGTACTGCGTATCACTACGCCCAACAAGTAGTGCAGTCCTGTCCATAGGTTCAAAGTAGCACACATATTACATACACAACAAGATATCTGTACACTGACTGGTATATCTCAGTCCCTCTCTCTCAGGGAGATATCTGTATACTGACTGGTGTCTCTCAGTTCCTCTCTCTCAGGGAGATATCTGTACACTGACTGGTGTCTCTCAGTCCCTCTCTCTCAGGGAGATATCTGTATACTGACTGGTGTCTCTCAGCCCCTCTCTCTCAGGGAGATATCTGTACACTGGCTGGTGTCTCTCAGTCCCTCTCTCTCAGGGAGATATCTGTACACTGACTGGTGTCTCTCTGAGCCCCTCTCTCTCAGGGAGATATCTGTACACTGACTGGTGTCTCTCGGTCCCTCTCTCTCAGGGAGATATCTGTACACTGACTGGTGTCTTTCAGTCCCCTCTCTCTCAGGGAGATATCTGTACACTGACTGGTGTCTCTCAGTCCCCTCTCTCTCAGGGAGATATCTGTACACTGACTGGTGTCTCTCAGTCCCTCTCTCTCAGGGTGATATCTGTACACTGACTGGTGTCTCTCAGTCCCCTCTCTCTCAGGGTGATATCTGTACACTGACTGGTGTCTCTCAGTCCCCTCTCTCTCAGGGAGATATCTGTACACTGACTGGTGTCTCTCTGAGTCCCTCTCTCTCAGGGAGATATCTGTACACTGACTGGTGTCTCTCAGTCCCTCTCTCTCTCAGGGAGATATCTGTACACTGACTGGTGTCCCTCAGTCCCTCTCTCTCAGGGAGATATCTGTACACTGACTGGTGTCTCTCAGTCCCTCTCTCTCAGGGAGATGTCTGTACACTGACTGGTGTCTCTCAGTCCCTCTCTCTCAGGGAGATATCTGTACACTGACTGGTGTCTCTCAGTCCCTCTCTCTCAGGGAGATATCTGTACACTGACTGGTGTCTCTCAGTCCCTCTCTCTCAGGGAGATATCTGTACACTGACTGGTGTCCCTCAGTCCCTCTCTCTCAGGGAGATATCTGTACACTGACTGGTGTCTCTCAGTCCCTCTCTCTCAGGGAGATGTCTGTACACTGACTGGTGTCTCTCAGTCCCTCTCTCTCGGGGAGATATCTGTGCACTGACTGGTGTCTCTCAGTCCCTCTCTCTCAGGGAGATATCTGTACACTGACTGGTGTCTCTCAGTCCCTCTCTCTCAGGGAGATATCTGTACACTGACTGGTGTCTCTCAGTCCCTCTCTCTCAGGGAGATATCTGTACACTGACTGGTGTCTCTCAGTCCCTCTCCCTCAGGGAGATATCTGTACACTGACTGGTGTCTCTCAGTCCCTCTCTCTCAGGGAGATATCTGTACACTGACTGGTGTCTCTCGGTCCCTCTCTCTCAGGGAGATATCTGTACACTGACTGGTGTCTTTCAGTCCCCTCTCTCTCAGGGAGATATCTGTACACTGACTGGTGTCTCTCAGTCCCCTCTCTCTCAGGGAGATATCTGTACACTGACTGGTGTCTCTCAGTCCCTCTCTCTCAGGGTGATATCTGTACACTGACTGGTGTCTCTCAGTCCCCTCTCTCTCAGGGTGATATCTGTACACTGACTGGTGTCTCTCAGTCCCCTCTCTCTCAGGGAGATATCTGTACACTGACTGGTGTCTCTCTGAGTCCCTCTCTCTCAGGGAGATATCTGTACACTGACTGGTGTCTCTCAGTCCCTCTCTCTCTCAGGGAGATATCTGTACACTGACTGGTGTCCCTCAGTCCCTCTCTCTCAGGGAGATATCTGTACACTGACTGGTGTCTCTCAGTCCCTCTCTCTCAGGGAGATGTCTGTACACTGACTGGTGTCTCTCAGTCCCTCTCTCTCAGGGAGATATCTGTACACTGACTGGTGTCTCTCAGTCCCTCTCTCTCAGGGAGATATCTGTACACTGACTGGTGTCTCTCAGTCCCTCTCTCTCAGGGAGATATCTGTACACTGACTGGTGTCCCTCAGTCCCTCTCTCTCAGGGAGATATCTGTACACTGACTGGTGTCTCTCAGTCCCTCTCTCTCAGGGAGATGTCTGTACACTGACTGGTGTCTCTCAGTCCCTCTCTCTCGGGGAGATATCTGTGCACTGACTGGTGTCTCTCAGTCCCTCTCTCTCAGGGAGATATCTGTACACTGACTGGTGTCTCTCAGTCCCTCTCTCTCAGGGAGATATCTGTACACTGACTGGTGTCTCTCAGTCCCTCTCTCTCAGGGAGATATCTGTACACTGACTGGTGTCTCTCAGTCCCTCTCCCTCAGGGAGATATCTGTACACTGACTGGTGTCTCTCAGTCCCTCTCTCTCAGGGAGATATCTGTACACTGACTGGTGTCTCTCAGTCCCTCTCTCAGGGAGATATCTGTACACTGACTGGTGTCTCTCAGTCCCCTCTCTCTCAGGGAGACATCTGTACACTGACTGGTGTCTCTCAGTCCCTCTCTCAGGGAGATATCTGTACACTGACTGGTGTCTCTCAGTCCCTCTCCCTCAGGGAGATATCTGTACACTGACTGGTGTCTCTCAGTCCCTCTCTCTCAGGGAGATATCTGTACATTGACTGGTGTCTCTCAGTCCCTCTCTCTCAGGGAGATATCTGTACACTGACTGGTGTCTCTCAGTCCCTCTCTCTCAGGGAGATGTCTGTACACTGACTGGTGTCTCTCAGTCCCACTCTCTCAGGGTGATATCTGTACATTGACTGGTGTCTCTCAGTCCCTCTCTCAGGGAGATATCTGTACACTGACTGGTGTCTCTCAGTCCCTCTCTCTCAGGGAGATATCTGTACACTGACCAGTGTCTCTGAGTCCCTCTCTCTCAGGTAGATATCTGTACACTGACTGGTGTCTCTTAGTCCCTCTCTCTCAGGGAGATATCTGTACACTGACTGGTGTCTCTCTGAGTCCCTCTCTCTCAGGGAGATATCTGTACACTGACTGGTGTCTCTCAGTCCCCTCTCCCTCAGGGAGATATCTGTACACTGACTGGTGTCTCTCAGTCCCTCTCTCTCAGGGAGATATCTGTACACTGACTGGTGTCTCTCAGTCCCTCTCTCTCAGGGAGATATCTGTACACTGACTGGTGTCTCTCAGTCCCTCTCTCTAAGGGAGATATCTGTACACTGACTGGTTTCTCTCAGTCCTTCTCTCTCAGGGAGATATCTGTACACTGACTGGTGTCTCTCAGTCCCCTCTCTCTCAGGGAGATATCTGTACACTGACTGGTGTCTCTCAGTCCCTCTCTCAGGGAGATATCTGTACACTGACTGGTGTCTCTTAGTCCCTCTCTCTCAGGGAGATATCTGTACACTGACTGGTGTCTCTCAGTCCCTCTCTCTCAGGGAGATATCTGTACACTGACTGGTGCCTCTCAGTCCCTCTCTCAGGGAGATATCTGTACACTGACTGGTGTCTCTCAGTCTCTTGTAATTGTGGATCACAGTTGATGGGAAATAACCTGAGTTCACATTTAAAAATAATTATGAATGACGTTTAATTTTGATTTTTCGGTTTTGTTTCATTGCTCAGAATCTTCACAAGACGTCCCGAAACTTCAGCGAGCTGTGTCCCATCTGCCTCTCGTAATCTTCATCGAAAGCTTCATTCTGTGCCACGGTGAAATGGTTCTTCCAGTCTCCTACCTCACCTGAGAAACAGAGAGTGTGAGAGTGAGAGGGAGAGTGCGATAGAGAGAGAGAGAGAGAGTGAGAGAGACAGAGAAAGAGAGTGAGTGCGTGAGAGAGAGAGAAAGAGAGAGAGACGGAGAGAGAGTGTGAGATAAAGATGGAGACATAGAGACGGAGAGAGAGGGAGAGAGAGAGAGAGGGAGTGAGAGCGAGAGAGAAAGAGAGAGAGTGAGACGGAGAGAGACAGAGACAGGGAGAGAGAGAGTCAGAGAGAGACGGAGAGAGTGAGAGACGGAGAGAGTGAGTGAGACGGAGAGAGAGAGTGAGACGGAGAGAGACAGAGACGGAGAGAGAGTGAGGCGGAGAGAGAGACCGAGACGGAGAGAGAGACAGAGAGAGTGAAGGAGAGAGACAGAGAGAGTGAGATACAGAGAGAGTGAGAGACAGAGAGAGAGACGGAGAGAGAGAGAGAGACGGAGAGAGAGAGAGACGGAGAGAGAGAGACGGAGAGAGAGAGAGAGACGGAGAGAGAGAGAGAGAGAGAGAGAGAGATGGAGAGAGAGAGAGAGACGGAGAGAGGGAGAGACAGAGAGAGAGAGAGAGAGACAGAGAGAAACAGAGACGGAGAGAGACAGAGAGGGAGAGAGACAGAGAGAGACAGAGAGAGTGAAGGAGAGAGACAGAGAGTGAGAGACAGAGAGAGAGAGAGACAGAGAGAGAGACGGAGAGAGAGAGTGAGACGGAGAGAGAGTGAGGCGGAGAGAGAGACAGAGATGGAGAGAGAAACAGAGACGGAGAGAGAGACAGAGAGAGAGAGAGACGGAGAGAGACAGAGAGAGTGAAGGAGAGAGAGAGAGAGACAGAGAGAGAGACAGAGAGGGAGAGAGACGGAGAGAGAGAGAGAGAGACGGAGAGAGAGAGAGAGAGACGGAGAGAGAGAGACAGAGACGGAGAGAGAGAGAGAGAGACGGAGAGAGAGAGACAGAGACGGAGAGAGAGAGAGAGAGAGATGGAGAGAGAGAGGGAGAGTGAGAGGGAGAGACAGAGAGAGACGAGACAGAGACAGAGAGACAGAGATAGAGAGAGTGAGTGTTTGAGAGAGAGAGACAGACAGAGAGGCAGAGAGATTTGGAGTGGGAGAGAAAAGCGTGGAGTGAGACACGAGGAGAGAGAGGTGGAGAGAGACAGAGAGAGAGAGAGAGAGATCCAGAGATTGCGAATGGGGAGCAAAGGAGAGGCAGAGTGAGTGATGGAAAGGGGGAGAGACGGAGAGAGAGAGGGACAGCCGGAGAAAGCGAGAGAGAGGGAAAGAGGGAGCGAGGGAGAGATTGTGAGGTGGAGGGAGAGTGCGACAATATAAGTACAGATCAGGGCGAAGTGCGATGACTGTGGGGGTGAGCTCACCTCCTCCTCACTCCCCTCCCTCGGGGGAACGGCCCTCCCTCCCTCTGTCTTGGAGGGGAAATGTCAGTGTCCCTGGGACAGTAGTGCTGGGGTGGGTGAGTAACAGATTCCACGGGCAGTGACCCTGTCTAGCGGGCGGACGGGGATTCCCTGGGGAGCGGGCTGACCGTTACCCAAGAGACCCCGCGCTGCCGGTGTGATCCCAGAGGGGGAGCGGCACCGGGCGCTTTGCTGTGAAGGGCTGATCTCACCGGGTGTGGTTACTGAGCCCCACATTCACACACAGATCAGGAGGGCCCAGTGTGTTCTAGACTGATGCCCCGCCGAAGGAGGCTATTCAGCCTCCAAGAGCTCTCCCATTAATCCCACTCCCCCACCCCGCTCTTTCCCCACAGCCCTGCAAACCTTTCCCCTTCAAGTATTTATCAAATTCCCTTCTGAAAGTTACTATTGAATCTGCTTCCACCGCCCTTTAAGGCAGCGCATTCCAGATCACAACAACTCACTGCGTAAAACATTCTCCTCATCTCCCCCTCTGGTTCTTTTGCCAATCACCTTAAATCTGTGTCCTCTGGTTACCGACCCTCCTGCCATTGGCAACAGTTTCTCCTTATTTACTCGATCAAAACTCTTCATGCTTTTGAACACCTCGATCAAATCTCCTCTTAACCTTCTCTGCTCTAAGGAGAACAATCCCAGCTTCTCCAGTCTCTCCACATCACTGAAGTCCCTCATCCCTGGTACCATTCTGGTCACTCTCTCCCTTAACCTTCTCTGCTCTAAGGAGAACAACCCCAGCTTCTCCAGTCTCTCCACATCAATGAAGTCCCTCATCCCTATTCTGGTCAATCTCCCCTTAACCTTCTCTGCTCTAAGGAGAACAACCCCAGCTTCTCCAGTCTCTCCACATCACTGAAGTCCCTCATCCCTGGTACCATTCTGGTCAATCTCCCCTTAACCTTCTCTGCTCTAAGGAGAACAATCCCAGCTTCTCCAGTCTCTCCACATAACTGAAGTCCCTCATCCCTGGAACCATTCTGGTCAATCTCTCCCTTAACCTTCTCTGCTCTAAGGAGAACAACCCCAGCTTCTCCAGTCTCTCCACATCACTGAAGTCCTTCATCCCCTGGTACCATTCTGGTCAATCTCCCCTTAACCTTCTCTGCTCTAAGGAGAACAATCCCAGCTTCTCCAGTCTCTCCACATCACTGAAGTCCCTCATCCCCTGGTACCATTCTGGTCAATCTCTCCCTTAACCTTCTCTGCTCTAAGGAGAACAATCCCAGCTTCTCCAGTCTCTCCACATCACTGAAGTCCCTCATCCCTTGGTACCAATCTGGTCAATCTCTCCCTTAACCTTCTCTGCTCTAAGGAGAACAGCCCCAGCTTCTCCAGTCTCTCCACATCACTGAAGTCCCTCATCCCTGTACCATTCTGGTCAATCTCCACTTAACCTTCTCTGCTCTAAGGAGAACAGCCCCAGCTTCTCCAGTCTCTCCACATCACTGAAGTCCCTCATCCCTTGGTACCATTCTGGTCAATCTCTCCCTTAACCTCCTCTGCTCTAAGGAGAACAACCCCAGCTTCTCCAGTCTCTCCACATCACTGAAGTCCCTCATCCCCTGGTACCATTCTGGTCAATCTCCCCTTAACCTTCCCTGCTCTAAGGAGAACAACCCCAGCTTCTCCAGTCTCTCCACATCACTGAAGTCCCTCTTCCCTGGTACCATTCTGGTCAATCTCCCCTTAACCTTCTCTGCTCTAAGGAGAACAATCCCAGCTTCTCCAGTCTCTCCACATCACTTAAGTCCCTCATCCCTGGTACCATTCTGGTCAATCTCCCCTTAACCTTCTCTGCTCTAAGGAGAACAATCCCAGCTTCTCCAGTCTCCACATCACTGAAGTCCCTCATCCCAGGTACCATTCTGGTCAATCTCCCCTTAACCTTCTCTGCTCTAAGGAGAACAACCCCAGCTTCTCCAGTCTCTCCACATCACTGAAGTCCCTCATCCCTGGTACCATTCTGGTCAATCTCCCCTTAACCTTCTCTGCTCTAAGGAGAACAATCCCAACTTCTCCAGTCTCTCCACATCACTGAAGTCCCTCATCCCTGGTACCATTCTGGTCAATCTCTCCCTTAACCTTCTCTGCTCTAAGGAGAACAATCCCAGCTTCTCCAGTCTCTCCACATCACTGAAGTCCCTCATCCCTGGTACCATTCTGGTCAATCTCTCAACCTTCTCTGCTCTAAGGAGAACAACCCCAGCTTCTCCAGTCTCTCCACATCACTGAAGTCCCTCATCCCTGGTACCATTCTGGTCAATCTCCCCTTAACCTTCTCTGCTCTAAGGAGAACAATCCCAGCTTCTCCAGTCTCTCCACATCACTGAAGTCCCTCATCCCTGGTACCATTCTGGTCAATCTCTCCCTTAACCTTCTCTGCTCTAAGGAGAACAATCCCAGCTTCTCCAGTCTCTCCACATCACTGAAGTCCCTCATCCCTGGTACCATTCTGGTCAATCTCCTCTGCACCCTCTCCAAGGCCCTGACATCCTCCCTAAAGTGCGGTGCCCAGAATTGGACACAATACTCCAGTTGTGGCCCAACCAGAGATTTGGAAAGATTTAGCAATAACTCCCTTGCTTTTTGTAATCTATGCCTAGGATCCCATATGCTTTTTAACAGCTTTCTCAACCTGCCCTGCCACCTTCAAAGATTTGTGTACGTACAGGCCTCTCTGTTGCTGCACCCACATTAAAAATTGTACCATTTAGTTTACATTGCCTCTCCACATTCTTCCTACCAAAATGTATCACTTCACACTTCTCTGCATTAAACTGCATCTGCCGTATGTCTGCCCATTTCACCAGTCTGTCTGTGTGTCCTCCTGAAGCCTGTTACTGTCCTCCTCGCTGCTTACTACATTTCCGCGTTTCGTATCACCTGCAAACTTTGAACTTACGCCCTGAGTTCCCAAGTCCTTAGTCTAGACCAGAAAGAGCTGGATGGTCGAAGTCCAGTTACTCAACTCCCGCACGCTATCCGGCAGGATTCTCCGGGTCGAGGCCAGGAGCAGGAACCCTGACTGATGTGGAGCTCCTCCGCCCCCCCCACCCAGGGGCACTGAGGGAAAATGAGGCTCGCTGCCCCCCCCCCCCCCGTGTCTCACTCCGCACAGGCCGGGAATGGAGCCTGGGCCTCTCCTGCTCTGTGTGTGTGTGTGTGTGTGCATGTGTGTGAGCGGGGGGGCTCAGGACTTCCCTCCAGGCCACTTGTTATGTATTTTCGCTTTTCAATTTATGAATCTTTGGGTAACACGGGCTAGTCCCGGGTTTCTGGGAAACCCCTGGTACCCTGGGCCCCAGGAGAGCTCAGAGACCAGGTCCCAGAAGGGTGAAAGCTCAGTGTCTTACCCACTGCCCCAGCCAGTTTGCCCCCCCACTCCCGCCTCACAGAGAGAGGAGCCCCTCTGTCTGGGGCTGGGCTTGACCCCCAGGTCCCAGCAGGTGAAAGGTCAGTGCCTGACCCCCTCCGCCCTCTCGCTGTTGACCCTTCGAACCTACCCTTCCTCATGAAGCTGGAGATGCTGTGATCCATGATGGTCTTTGGGAGGGTGGTGTAGTTGGTCATCGGGTTGCCCTTCATCACACTGAAGGAGGAAAGTTCAACCACCTTCTCGATGACGTCCTCTTCCAGAACCTTCTCCATGAACTTCACCACCTTCAGAATCTCCCGCCTGGGGTTCTAGGGTGAGAATGTCGACATTAGAGTTGCCTTGGACCATCTGTCTCACTCTCTCTGTCTCTCTCACTCTCTCTCTCTGTCTCTCCGTCTCTCTCTCTGTCTCTCTCACTCTCTCTCTCTCTCTCTCTCTGTCTATCTCACTCTCTCTCTGTTTATCTCACTCTCTCTCTCTCTCTGTCTCACTCTCTCTGTCTCTCTCCCTTCTCACTCTCTGTCTGTCTGTCTCTCTCTCTCTGTCTCTCTCTCGTTGTCCCTCTGTCTCTCTCTCTGTCCCTCTCTCAGGGTCTCTGTCTATCTCTCTCTCTCTCCCTCTCTGTCTATCTGTCACTCTGTCTCTCTCTATCCTGAATTCACTCTGTATCCTAACCCCCGACACACGTCCGCCTTCGCACTCTGTGCCTCACTCCTCCATTACCTCCTTCATGTCTTCATAGAAGAGGTAGAGAATCCGACATTCATCCATCGCTTCCCACCATCCCTTCACATAATCGTACCAGGAACCCCAGGCCACTGAAACCGAGAAAGTTCATACACAGTGAGATCCCAGCGTGCTTCTCCGTGCTTCCCGACTCCAGGACCGCTGGGACTGGATCAGACGCTAAACTGGAGCAGAGTAGAGGGAGCTTTACTCTGTATCTAACTCCGTGCTGCACCTGCCCTGGGAGCGTTTGATGGGAAGTGTAGACGGAGCTTTACTCTGTATCTAACCCGTGCTGTACCTGCCCTGGGAGTGTTTGATGGGACAGTGTAGAGGGAGCTTTACTCTGTATCTAACTCCGTGCTGTACCTGCCCTGGGAGTGTTTGAT
This sequence comes from Somniosus microcephalus, assembly GCF_052327205.1. NCBI lineage: Eukaryota > Metazoa > Chordata > Chondrichthyes > Squaliformes > Somniosidae > Somniosus > Somniosus microcephalus. Next base: position 34,624,619 of record NW_028225179.1, on the reverse strand, counting down.
GGGACAGTGCAGAGGGAGCTTTACTCCGTATCTAACCCGTGCTGTACCTGCCTTGGGAGTGTTTGATGGGAAAGTGTAGAGGGAGCTTTACTCTGTATTTAACCCGTGCTGTACCTGCCCTGGGAGTGTTTGATGGGACAGTGCACAGGGAGCTTTACTCTGTATCTAACCTGTGCTGTACCTGCCCTGGGAGTGTTTGATGGGACAATCTAGAGGGAGCTTTACTCTGTATCTAACTCCGTGCTGTACCTGCCCTGGGAGTGTTTGATGGGACAGTGTAGAGGGAGCTTTACTCTGTATCTAACTCCGTGCTGTACCTGCCCTGGGAGTGTTTGATGGGACAGTGTAGAGGGAGCTTTACTCTGTATCTAACCCGTGCTGTACCTGCCCTGGGAGTGTTTGATGGGACAGTGTAGAGGGAGCTTTACTCTGTATCTAACTCCGTGCTGTACCTGCCCTGGGAGTGTTTGATGGGACAGTGCAGAGGGAGCTTTACTCCGTATCTAACCCGTGCTGTACCTGCCTTGGGAGTGTTTGATGGGAAAGTGTAGAGGGAGCTTTACTCTGTATTTAACCCGTGCTGTACCTGCCCTGGGAGTGTTTGATGGGACAGTGCACAGGGAGCTTTACTCTGTATCTAACCTGTGCTGTACCTGCCCTGGGAGTGTTTGATGGGACAATCTAGAGGGAGCTTTACTCTGTATCTAACTCCGTGCTGTACCTGCCCTGGGAGTGTTTGATGGGACAGTGTAGAGGGAGCTTTACTCTGTATCTAACTCCGTGCTGTACCTGCCCTGGGAGTGTTTGATGGGACAGTGTAGAGGGAGCTTTACTCTGTATCTAACCCGTGCTGTACCTGCCCTGGGAGTGTTTGATGGGACAGTGTAGAGGGAGCTTTACTCTGTATCTAACCCGTGCTGTACCTGCCCTGGGAGTGTTTGATGGGACAGTGTAGAGGGAGCTTTACTCTGTATCTAACCCATGCTGTACCTGCCCTGGGAGTGTTTGATGGGACAGTGTAGAGGGAGCTTTACTCTGTATCCAACCCATGCTGTACCTGCCCTGGGAGTGTTTGATGGGACAGTGTAGAGGGAGCTTTACTCTGTATCTAACCCATGCTGTACCTGCCCTGGGAGTGTTTGATGGGACAGTGTAGAGGGAGCTTTACTCTGTATCCAACCCATGCTGTACCTGCCCTGGGAGTGTTTGATGGGACAGTGTAGAGGGAGCTTTACTCTGTATCCAACCCATGCTGTACCTGCCCTGGGAGTGTTTGATGGGACAGTGCAGAAGGAGCTTTACTCTGTATCCAACCCATGCTGTACCTGCCCTGGGAGTGTTTGATGGGACAGTGTAGAGGGAGCTTTACTCTGTATCTAACCCGTGCTGTACCTGCCCTGGGAGTGTTTGATGGGGACAGTGTCGAGGGTGCTTTACTCTGTATCTAACCCATGCTGTACCTGCCCTGGGAGTGTTTGATGGGACAGTGTAGAGGGAGCTTTACTCTGTATCTAACCCATGCTGTACCTGCCCTGGGAGTGTTTGATGGGACAGTGTAGAGGGAGCTTTACTCTGTATCTAACCTGTGCTGTACCTGCCCTGGGAGTGTTTGCTGGGACAGTGTAGAGGGGGCTTTACTCTGTATCTAACCCGTGCTGTACCTGCCCTGGGAGTGTTTGATGGGACAGTGTAGAGGGAGCTTTACTCTGTATCTAACCCATGCTGTACCTGCCCTGGGAGTGTTTGATGGGACAGTGTAGAGGGAGCTTTACTCTGTATCTAACCTGTGCTGTACCTGCCCTGGGAGTGTTTGATGGGACAGTGTAGAGGGAGCTTTACTCTGTATCTAACCCGTGCTGTACCTGCCCTGGGAGTGTTTGATGGGACAGTGTAGAGGGAGCTTTACTCTGCATCTAACCCGTGCTGTACCTGCCCTGGGATTGTTTGATGGGACAGTGTAGAGGGAGCTTTACTCTGTATCTAACCCGTGCTGTACCTGCCCTGGGAGTGTTTGATGGGACAGTGTAGAGGGAGCTTTACTCTGTATCTAACCAATGCTGTACCTGCCCTGGGAGTGTTTGATGAGCGGTTCTGATTGGAGGTTGTATCTCACCTTGTCCATTCACAAAGTTTTGTAGAAATTCCTGCCAGGTTCCAGGCTCGGGCATGACGTGATTCATGCGATGGAAGTGAAAGTAGGAGACTAGATTGTCCTTGGCATTGCGAGCCACCACTATCACCTGGAAACAGGGTAGAAATGTCCATTAAACAATCATCAGTCTCACACAGCTTGGAGACTGAGGGAGGGGAGGAGTCCCTCAGTTTGGAGACTGAGGGAGGGGAGGGAGTCCCACAGTTTGGAGATTGAGGGAGGGGAGGGAGTCCCACAGTTTGGAGACTGAGGGAGGGGAGGTGTCCCACAGTTTGGAGACTGAGGGAGGGGAGGAGTCCCACAGTTTGGAGATTGAGGGAGGGGAGGGAATCCTACACTTTGGAGATTCAGGGAGGGGACGAGTCCCACAGTTTAGAGACTGAGGGAGGGGAGGAGACCCACAGTTTGGAGATTGAGGGAGGGGAGGAGTCCCACAGTTTGGAGACTGAGGGAGGGGAGGTGTCCCACAGTTTGGAGACTGAGGGAGGGGAGGAGTCCCACAGTTTGGAGATTGAGGGAGGGGAGGGAATCCTACACTTTGGAGATTCAGGGAGGGGACGAGTCCCACAGTTTAGAGACTGAGGGAGGGGAGGAGACCCACAGTTTGGAGATTGAGGGAGGGGAGGAGTCCCACAGTTTAGAGACTGAGGGAGGGGAGGAGACCCACAGTTTGGAGATTGAGGGAGGGGAGGTGTCCCACAGTTTGGAGACTGAGGGAGGGGAGGTGTCCCACAGTTTGGAGACTGAGGGAGGGGAGGAGTCCCACAGTTTGGAGACTGAGGGAGGGGAGGAGTCCCACAGTTTGGAGACTGAGGGAGGGGAGGAGTCCCACAGTTTGGAGACTGAGGGAGGGGAGGTGTCCCACAGTTTGGAGATTGAGGGAGGGGAGGAGTCCCACAGTTTGGAGATTGAGGGAGGGGAGGAGACCCACAGTTTGGAGATTGAGGGAGGGGAGGTGTCCCACAGTTTGGAGACTGAGGGAGGGGAGGAGTCCCACAGTTTGGAGACTGAGGGAGGGGAGGAGACCCACAGTTTGGAGACTGAGGGAGGGGAGGAGTCCCACAGTTTGGAGACTGAGGGAGGGGAGGAGTCCCACAGTTTGGAGATTTAGGGAGGGGAGGAGTCCCACAGTTTGGAGACTGAGGGAGGGGAGGAGTCCCACAGTTTGGAGACTGTGGGAGAGGAGGAGTCTCACAGTTTGGAGATTGAGGGAGGGGAGGGAATCCTACACTTTGGAGATTCAGGGAGGGGAGGAGTCCCACAGTTTAGAGACTGAGGGAGGGGAGGGTGTTCCACAGTTTGGAGACTGAGGGAGGGGAGGAGACCCACAGTTTGGAGACTGAGGGAGGGGAGGAGTCCCACAGTTTGGAGACTGAGGGAGGGGAGGAGTCCCACAGTTTGGAGATTGAGGGAGGGGAGGAGTCCCACAGTTTGGAGATTGAGGGAGGGGAGGAGTCCCACAGTTTGGAGAGTGAGGGAGGGGAGGAGACCGACAGTTTGGAGGATCTGGGGAAGAATGGGTTTGAGTTGGAGATGGTGCGATGAGTCTGGAGTTGAAAATGGTGAGGATGAAGAGTGTACAGGGCGGGGGGACTGGTAGAATCCGAGTCTCTCGGGTACCGTACCTTGCAATCCTGCTCCCAGAATGATTTGGGGATGAGCTGGATCGGGAGGTGGGTTTTAATGACCCTGGGAGACGGCATTTTCTCAATCAGTTCAAGACCTGAAATCGCATGGAGACCTTATCAGTTCCCAGCATTCTCGGCTTCTTTCAGCACTGCTCCCCTGTACAATAACCCCGCCCCACATTGTACGTCTGATAGCCCCTCCAACACTCCCCGGGGTAGGGGTCCTCATGGGCACCGACTCTCCCCGGGGTATGGGTCCCCATGGGCTCCGACTCTCCCCGGGGTACGGGTATTCATTGACACCGACTCTCCCTGGGGTACGGGTCCCCATGGGCTCCGACTCTCCCCGGGGTACGGGTCCCCACGGGCGCTGATTCTCCCCGGGGTACGGGTCCCCACGGGCGCCGACTCTCCCTGGGGTATGGGTCCCCGCGGGCACCGACTCTCCCCGGGGTACGGGTCCCCACGGGCGCCGACTCTCCCCGGGGTACAGGTCCCCACGGGCGCTGATTCTCCCTGGGGTACGGGTCCCCACGGGCGCCGACACTCCCTGGGGTATGGGTCCCCGCGGGCACCGACTCTCCCTGGGGTATGGGTCCCCACGGGCGCCGACTCTCCCCGGGGTACGGGTCCCCACGGGCGCCGACTCTCCCCGGGGTACGGGTCCCCACGGGTGCCGACTCTCCCTGGGGTATGGGTCCCCGCGGGCACCCACTCTCCCTGGGGTATGGGTCCCCACGGGCGCCGACTCTCCCCGGGTTACTGGTCCCCGTGGGCGCTGACTCTCCCCGGGGGTACGGGTCCCCACGGGTGCTGACTCTCCCTGGGGTATGGATCCCCGCGGGCACCGACTCTCCCTGGGGTACGGGTCCCCGCGGGCGCTGACTCTCCCCGGGGTACGGGTCCCCACGGGCACCGACTCTCCCCTGGGTACGGGTCCTCGCGGGCACCGACTGTCCCCGGGCTACGGGTCTACCTGGGCACCGACTCTCACCAGGGTACTGTAATGTATGTAATGTATATATACCTTAAGGGAGAGAACTACTTTTTACAGCACCTGTATACTGTAGTACCGGCAGTGACCACACCTGTCTATAAACCCTGAGTAGTGATCTGTACAGTTCGTTCTAGATTAACCCTCATTCAGTAAACACCTGTTGAATCGTTCCCTGCAGTCGTTGTCTGATTATTGAAGGACACAACATTAAGATACACGGATCTAACATTGGCGACGAGCAAGTTCGAACCTACCTGCAACTCTGCATCACCTCCCAGGGATTCGCTCCTGGAGAACAGTGGAAGAAGGTCGAGTCCAGAAGCACGGGCGTCAACCACGGGCAACCGCCCAGTCATCCAGCGGAGATTTGAGCATCGCAGGGGAGGCTGTCGAGAGCCAGGCTTGGCTTTCCAGTCACGGTGGTCCAGCGGCACGGGCTGGCAACAGGTACTGCGCAGACCCTTCCCGGACAGCGGCGGGCTAGAGCCCGACCGAGCGATACAGAAAAAGGTCGAGCAGTGTCGACGGGGGATAGAGAGAGGGCAGAGCGCACAGGGCGCAGCCGTTGTTCAGGACCGAGCGGCGTCAACGGGGGAGAGAGACGAGAGAGAGCAGAGCGCAGCCGGTGTTCAAGGGCCGAGCAGCATCAACGGGGGAGAGAGGGGCACAGGAAAACGCGAGGCGCTGCCATTGCCACGAGGACCGCAGAGAGCAGTGTTGGCAGCAGCGCAGGAGCAGCGCACACCCACAGGGCATCGCCATTTGCCACGAGGACCGCCGAGAGCGGCGTTGGCAGCAGCGCGGGAGACGCCATTTTAAGCCGCAGCGGGGAAGAAAGGAAAGCGCGGGGGACGCCATTTTAAGCCAGTCTAACCACACCCAAAAATGCCAAAGAGTGGCAGTATCACAGCGTTCGACAATGAAGTTGAAGATTGGACGACATATGTCGAACGCATAGAAGTATACTGCAAGGCGAATGAAGTGCCAGATGACAAGAAAGCGCTGGTATTGTTGAATTCAATGGGTGCAAAAACATATGGCTTACTACGAAACCTAGTAACCCCAGAGAAGCCAGTAGAAAAGGATTTTGAAAACATAGTGTCAATCCTACAGGACCACTTAAACCCCACACAGCTGCTGATAGCAGAAAGATTTAAGTTTCACAAAAGGAACCAGCATAAAGATGAAAGTAATGCTGAGTATTTAACGGAACTGCGCAAGCTATCGAAACACTGCCAGTTTGGAACGGGACTAGCAGATACTTTAAGGGACAAGTTTGTGTGTGGGCTTCAAAGTGAAGGAACCCAGAAACGGCTTCTATCAGAAAAGGATCTTACGCTGGACAAGGCTTTCAGCATGGCAGTATCACACGAAGCAGCAGCACGGGGCGCTGCAGAGATACAACGGAGACCGCAAGAATATGGCACAAATGAAATGTCATACGGAACAGTGAAGTGCTATCGCTGCGGCAGAACAACACACGACCATAATGATTGCTGGTTCAAGGACAAAGTGTGCAGACAGTGTGGAAAAGTAGGACACATAGCAAGAGTCTGCAGGTCGGGAAAGAAAACCAGCAGCAAGAAATCTCCACAGGAGAAGTACAAAAAGGTACATAAGGTGACGGAGAGTAGTTCAGACGAACAGAAGAGTGATACAGACTCCGGAAGCAAGGAGCTGGGTTGTCTGAAACTACATAATGTGATCAAAACGGAGGATCACCAAACTATCTGGGTCACGCTCAAGATAGCAGGAGTCCAAGTGAAAATGGAATTGGACACAGGATCAGCCCTAACAGTCATAAACCGAAGGGACTACAAGCGGCTATTCTCACATATACCCTTGAGAGATACAGAGATTGTCTTGAAGACATACACGGGACAAAAAGTCTACCCCAAAGGAAAAATAAGGGTGAACGTTATATATAACGGCAAGGAAACACCAAAAATTGACCTATATGTATTGCCAGATGGAGGACCACCACTACTAGGACGTGAATGGATCCGGAAGATACAGTTAGATTGGCATTCCATACAGGCACTGACTGTGGCTGACAAAAAGAATGATGACGTCACACCTGGGCGACTGTCAAAGATCCTAACTGACGTGAAAGAAGTGTTCCAGCAAGGACTCGGAACACTAAAAGGCATGACAGCGATGATTAAAATCGAAGAAAACGCAAGCCCAAAATTTTTTAAGGCCAGACCGGTACCTTATGCGATCCACCCAGCCGTCGAAGCAGAGCTGGAGAGTCTGGAACGTTCAGGTGTACTGTCCAAAGTAGACTGGAGCGAGTGGGCTACACCCATCATCCCTGTGATGAAAAAGTCGTTGAGCAGCACGCCTGGGGAACCAAGGAAGGTTCGCATCTGTGGGGACTTTAAGGTAACAGTGAACCCGGTCCTTCACACCATACAATATCCACTTCCACGGATTGAAGATATTTTCGCCTCGCTATCTGGAGGAAAACGTTTCACTAAGATTGATCTGGCCCAGGCGTATCTGCAAATGGAGGTAGAAGAAGCATCAAAAAAAACCTCTCAATCAACACCCATAAAGGTCTCTACCAATACAACCGGCTGGTATTCGGGGTAGCATCAGCTCCGGCTATTTGGCAGAGGGCAATGGAACAAGTCCTGCAAGGGATCCCAGGGACCCAGTGTTATTTGGACGACATCCTGGTCACGGGCGAAAATGACAGTGATCACCTCGCCAACCTGGAGCAGGTGCTCACTAGATTGCAGGAATATGGGCTCCAAGCTAACCGCCCCAAATGCGAGTTTTTTAGGAAACAGATCTCGTATTGTGTCCACGTTATCGATAAAGAGGGGTTACATAAGTCCCCAGAGAAGATTGAGGCAGTAGCCAAGGCTCCAGCACCGGAAAATGTGTCACAACTGAGGTCGTTCCTCGGGCTGGCAAACTACTACCATAAGTTCTTGCCAAATTTGTCTACAATATTACACCCACTGAACACCCTACTGCAAACTGGGGTGCCATGGAAGTGGAGTGACGAATGTAGACAAGCTTTCCAGAAGAGCAAAACACTAATCACATCGAAAGAGGTATTGGCCCATTACAACCCGGCACTACCAATTCAGTTGGCGTGTGATACATCACCCTATGGCATTGGAGCGGTGCTGTCGCACAAATTCCCGGACGGCTCGGAGAGGCCAGTAGCCTTTGCGTCATGATCACTAACCTCAGCCGAGCGTAACTACGCCCAGATTGACAGGGAGGCCCTCAGCCTAGTGTGGGGAGTGAAAAAGTTCAATCACTATCTGCACGGGCAGAAGTTCACCTTGCTGACTGACCACCAACCACTTGTCTCCATCTTTAATCCAAAGAAGGGCGTTCCGGTGATGACTGCGCAACGGCTACAAAGATGGTCCCTTTTTCTAGGGGCGCACCAATATGAAATCGAGTATAAGGGCACGAAACAGCATGGAAACGCTGATGGGCTATCACGCCTGCCACTGCCTACTGCGGAGGAAGCACCAGCAATGGATCCTGTCGAAATATTTCATTTGACTATAATTGAATGCTTGCCAGTAACTAACGCTGGTATAGAGAAGGAGACCCGAAATGACCCGACACTGTCTCGGGTATATGATTTGACGGTGAAGGGATGGCCAGCACATGGCGACTCACTGTTGCCAGCATTCTCATCCAGAAGAGAACAGCTGTCAGTATGCCAGGGGACCTTGATGTGTGGATCCCGAGTGGTAATTCCACCCAAGTTAAGGGAGAGAGTGCTCAATGAGCTTCACGAAGGTCATCTGGGAGGGGTGAAAATGAAAAGCCTTGCTAGGGCTTATGTGTGGTGGCCGGGGATCGATCAGCAAATCGAGGACCTGACAAAGAGCTGCTCAGGATGCCAGAAGGTCCAAAATGCACCACCACATGCCGCTCTACACCCATGGGAGTGGCCCTCATCTCCATGGCAATGGGTGCATATTGATTTTGCTGGTCCATTCGTGGACTCAATGTTTTTAATAGCCGTGGATACGCACTCGAAATGGCCTGAGGTGATCAAAATGTCCTCCACCACCACGGAGAAAACTATTGCAGTCCTGCAGACCATTTTTGCCAGGAACGGCTTGCCAGAGCAGATTTGCTCTGATAACGGACCACAGTTTGTGTCCGAAGAGTTTCGAAGATTTATGAAAAGGAGTGGGGTAAGGCATTACACATCCACCCCGTATCATCCAGCCACAAATGGATTGGCTGAGAGGTTCGTACAAACCTTTAAAAAAGCAGTAAAGGCCATGTGCGATGACGACATTCCACTGCAGCATAAGGTGGACAATTTCCTGTTAGCCTACAGAAATGCGACACATGCAATCACCAACCAGGCCCCGGCCATGATGTTCTTTAACCGAAGGTTGAGATCTTGTCTGGATTTGCTCAGACCAAATGTACGAAGAGATGTTGAGAGTAAGCAATTCCAGCACATCAATGAGAAGCCGACAAGGAGCTTCAATGTAGGGCAACCAGTCTTGGCCCGCGACTACCGAACAGAGAAATGGCAACCAGGAACGATATGCACACGGCAGGGGCCACTAATGTACACAGTGGATGTTGGGGAGAACATTGTGAGACGCCATGCTGACCAGATCCTAGAGTCACAGGAACGAGTCAACCCCATGTCTCGGCCATACGTACCTGGTGAGGAACCCGACGTACAGGTCGCATCTACCTCAGAAACAATAGCATTGGAAGCTGATGAATCAACTGACGACAGGGTGCTAGAATCGCCTCCGCACCAAGAGCAAGACACTCGGGAAAGGCGTTATCCAGAAAGGATCAGGAAGCCTCCCCAGAGACTGAATATATGAATGGACTATTTTCATATAACATTGTATATTAAAAATGTTAATTGTTAAATTAGTATTATGGTACTGTTAATCTAAAAGGGGAGGAATTGTAATGTATATATACCTTAAGGGAGAGAACTACTTTTTACAGCTCCTGTATACTGTAGTGCCGGCAGTGACCACACCTGTATATAAACCCTGAGTAGTGATCTGTACAGTTAGTTCTAGAGTAACCCTCATTCAGTAAACACCTGTTGAATCGTTCCCTGTAGTCTGTTGTCTGATCATTGAAGGACACAACATTAAGATACACAGACCTAACAGGTACGTGACCCCATGGGCACCGACTCTCCCCGGGGTACGGGTCCCCACGGGCACCGACTCTCGCTGGGGTACAGCTCCCCACGGGCGCTGACTCTCCCCGGGGTACGGGCCCTCACGGGCACCGACTCTCCCCGGGGTACGGGTCCCCACGGGCACCGACTCTCCCCGGGGTACGGGTCCCCACGGGCACCGACTCTCGCCGGGGTACAGCTCCCCACGGGCGCTGACTCTCCCCGGGGTACGGGCCCTCACGGGCACCAACTCTCCCCGGGGTACGGGTCCCCACGGGCAGGGACTCTCCCCGGGGTACGGGTCCCCACGGGCACCGACTCTCGCCGGGGTATGGGTCCCCACGGGCGCTGACTCTCCCCGGGGTACGGGCCCTCACGGGCACCGACTCTCCCCGGGGTACGGGCCCTCACGGGCACTGACTCTCCCCGGGGTACGGGTCCCCACGGGCACCGACTCTCCCCGGGGTACGAGTCCCCACGGGCACCGACTCTCGCCGGGGTACGGGTCCTCACGGGCGCTGACTCTCCCCAGGGTACGGGCCCTCACGGGCACCGACTCTCCCCGGGGTACGGGTCCCCACGGGCGCTGACTCTCGCCGGGGTACGGGTCCCCACGGGCGCTGACTCTCCCCAGGGTACGGGCCCTCACGGGCACCGACTCTCCCCGGGGTACGGGCCCTCAGAGGCAAGATCTGTGCTGAATTGTTGGTTTAATTTGATGAATTCTCTTACCAGATGGCACCCCATTTGGAAAGAATTCGAGGAAGGGGATCCTC
>NW_028225179.1:34566414-34611414 GCF_052327205.1 Somniosus microcephalus | reverse complement strand
GCGAAGGAAAACACGCAGAGCGCAGCCGGTGTTCAAGGGACGAGCAGCGTCAGCAGGGAAGAAAGGGAAACGCGCAGAGCGCAGCCGGTGTTCAAGGGCCGAGCAGCTGCAGCGGAGAAGAAGGGAGAGCACGGGAAACGCCATTTTGAGCCGCAGTGGAGAAGAAGGGACAGCGCGGGAAAACGCCATTTTGAGCCGCAGCGGAGAAGAAGGGAAAGCGCGGGAAAACACCATTTTGAGCCGCAAGAAGAAGGGAGAGCGCGGGGGAAATGCCATTTTGAGCCAGTCTAACCACACCCAGGGATGCCGAAGAGTGGCAGTATCACAGCGTTCGACAATGAAGTCGAAGATTGGACGACATATGTCGAACGCATAGAAGTATACTGCAAGGCGAATGAAGTGCCAGATGAGAGGAAAGCGCTGTTATTGTTGAATTCAATGGGTGCAAAAATGTATGGCTTACTGCGAAACCTAATAACCCCAGAGAAGCCAGCGGAAAAGGATTTTGGAAACATAGTGTCAATCCTACAGGACAACTTAAACACCACACCGCTGCTGATAGCAGAAAGATTTAAGTTTCACAAAAGGAACCAGCATAAAGATGAAAGTAATGCTGAGTATTTAATGGAACTGCGCAAGCTATCGAAACACTGCCAGTTTGGAACGGGACTAGCAGATACTTTAAGGGACAAGTTTGTGTGTGGGCTTCAAAGTGAAGGAACCCAGAAACAGCTTCTATCAGAAAAGGATCTTACGCTGGACAAGGCTTTCAGCATGGCAGTATCACACGAAGCAGCCGCACGGGGCGCTGCAGAGATACAATGGAGACCGCAAGAATATGGCACAAATGAAATGTCATACGGAACAGTGAAGTGCTATCGCTGCGGCAGAACAACACACGACCATAATGATTGCTGGTTTAAGGACAAAGTGTGCAGACAGTGTGGAAAAGTAGGACATATAGCAAGAGTCTGCAGGTCGGGAAAGAAAACCAGCAGCAAGAAATCTCCACAGGAGAAGTACAAGAAGGTACATAAGGTGACGGAGAGTAGTTCAGACGAACAGAAAAGTGATACAGACTCCGGAAGCAAGGAGCTGGGATGTCTGAAACTACATAAGGTGATCAAAACGGAGGATCACCAAACTATCTGGGTCACGCTCAAGATAGCAGGAGTCCAAGTGAAAATGGAATTGGACACAGGATCAGCCCTAACAGTCATAAACCGAAGGGACTACAAGTGGCTATTCTCACATATACCCTTGAGAGATACAGAGATTGTCTTGAAGACGTACACGGGGCAAAAAGTCTACCCCAAAGGAAAAATAAGGGTGAACGTTATATATAACGGTAAGGAAACACCAAAAATGGACCTATATGTATTGCCAGATGGAGGACCACCACTACTAGGACGTGAATGGATCCGGAAGATACAGCTAGATTGGCATTCCATACAAGCACTGACTGTAGATGCCAAAAAGGATGACGACGCCACACCTGGACGACTGTCAAAAATGCTAACGGACGCACAAGAAGTGTTCCAGGAGGGACTTGGAACACTAAAAGGCATAACAACGACGATCAAAATAGAAGAAAATGCAAGCCCAAAGTTTTTTAAGGCCAGACCGGTGCCTTATGCGATCCGCCCAGCCGTCGAAGCAGAGCTGGAAGGTTTGGAACGTTCAGGAGTACTGTCCAAAGTGGACTGGAGCGAGTGGGCTGCACCCATCGTTCCTGTAATGAAGAGGTCGTTGAGTAATATGCCTGGGGAACCAAAGAAGGTTCGCATCTGTGGGGACTTTAAGGTGACAGTGAACCCAGTCCTTCACACGGTACAATATCCGCTTCCGCGGATTGAAGATATTTTCGCCTCGCTATCTGGAGGGAAAGGCTTCACTAAGATTGATCTGGCCCAGGCGTACCTGCAAATGGAGGTAGAAGAAGCCTCGAAACAGTACCTCACGATCAACACTCATAAAGGTCTCTACCAATACAACCGGCTGGTGTTCGGGGTAGCATCAGCTCCGGCTATTTGGCAAAGGGCAATGGATCAAGTCCTGCAAGGGATTCCAGGGACCCAGTGTTATTTGGACGACATCCTGGTCACGGGTGAAAATGACAGTGATCACCTCGCCAACCTGGAGCAGGTGCTCACTAGATTGAAGGAATATGGGCTCCAAGCAAATCGCCACAAATGCGAGTTTTTCCAGAAGCAGATCTCGTATTGTGGCCACGTTATTGATGAAGAGGGGTTACATAAGTCCCCTGAAAAGATTGAGGCAGTAGTCAAGGCTCCAGCACCGGAAAATGTGTCACAACTGAGGTCGTTCCTCGGGCTGGTGAACTACTACCATAAGTTCTTGCCGAATTTGTCTACAGTACTACACCCACTGAACACCCTACTGCAAACGGGGGTACCATGGAAGTGGAATGACGAATGTAAACGAGCTTTCCAGAAGTGCAAAGAATTGATCACATCAAAAGAGGTGTTGGCTCATTTCAACCCAGCACTACCAATTCGGTTGGCGTGTGATGCATCACCATATTGCATTGGAGCGGTGCTGTCGCACAAGTTCCCGGACAGCTCGGAGAGGCCGGTAGCCTTTGCGTCTCGGTCACTAACCTCAGCCGAGCGTAACTACGCCCAGATTGGCAGGGAGGCCCTCAGCCTAGTGTGGGGAGTGAAAAAGTTCAACCATCATCTGCACGGGCAGAAGTTCACCTTGCTGACTAACCACCAACCACTTGTCTCCATCTTTATTCCAAAGAAGGACGTGCCGGTGATGACTGCGCAACGGCTACAAAGATGGTCCCTTCTTCTAGGGGCGAACCAATATGAAATCGAGTATAAGGGTACGAAACAGCATGGAAATGCTGATGGGCTATCACGCCTGCCACTGCCTACTGCGGAGGAAGCACCAGCAGTGGACCCTGTCGAAATATTTTATTCGACTATAATTGAACGCTTGCCAGTAACTAACGCTGATATAGAGAAGGAGACCCGAAATGACCTGACACTGTCTCGGGTATATGACTTGACGGTGAAGGGATGGCCACTAAAACTCCTACGCAGGCAGTCTATAGTAACAGTAGATGAAGCAGAATTTACAGGATACACATCCATCCATTTGGAATGTGCATCAATGATTATGAGGAACATCTTTCCCATGAATGGACCCGCATAATCTACATGTAATCTCCTCCATGGTTTATCCGGCCACTCCCAGGGGTGGAGTGGAGCCGCTTGTGGTAAACCACTGTTTGTATTCCACTGTGTACATGCCTGTACATGTCTCGGCTGACTCCTCCCACGAGTCCAGGTATAAAGGTGACTGCTCCACAGTCCCTCTGTATTCTGGACCGGTCGACCACTCGAGGCACACCTCCATTCTCTTGTTAATAAAAGCCTGTCAGTTACTCGCTTAATCTCAGTCTTTTGAGTTATTGATAGCGCATCACCGCTGCCAGTGCCTTCCTGTGTACTTGACAAGTGTTGCATGTCATGACTAGATTTTCTATCTCCTCATCTAGCTTTGGCCACCACAAGTAACTCCTTGCCAAGGCTTTCATACGCGAAACTCCAGGATGACACTGATGTAGTTGCACTAGGATAGACTGTCGTGCTGGCTGTGGAATAATCACCCTTGCTCCCCACAACACGCAACCATCCTGCACACTCAGCTCTGTCTTCCTGACACTGTATGGTGTGAAATCAGTCCCTTCCGGATGTTGTGGCCAACCCCTCATCACATACTCTCGGACTCTAGACAGTACTGGATCTTTACCTGTCCATGTCCTTACTTGTTCTGCGGTCACAATTGCTGTGTCCGTGTCCTCCAACATCAAAACTCTGTCCTCTGGAGCTGCACGGATAGGTGTACCTGGCAGTGGAAGACGGCTCAAGGCATCTGCGTTCCCATGGTACTTGCCCGCCTTGTAAACGATGACATACTCATACGCTCTCAACGTCACTGCCCACCTCTGGATCCGGGGTGACACCATCTGTGGTACTGCTTTCATTTCATTAAAAAGAGATAGCAGAGGTTTATGATCGGTGCATATGGTGAACTTCCTGCCATATATGTACTTATGAAACCTCTGTAACCCAAACATTACTGCTAATCCCTCTTTATCCAACTGGGAATCGTTTTTTTCCGCTGGGGTCAGAGTTCGAGACAAAAACCCTATCGGTCTTTCTGTTCCATCCTCCATACAGTGTGAAAGAACTGCTCCCACCCCGTAAGGTGAAGCATCACAAGAGAGAATGATGTCTTTCTCTGCATTGTAGTGAACCAACACATCCGAGGACAGCATCAGTTTCTTGGACTGTTCAAATGAAACCCTCTGTTCCTCTTCCCACTGCCACTGTGTCTCCTTACGCAGTAGTTTGTGAAGAGGTGCTAACACTGTTGACAAGTTTGGCAAAAACCTGTTATAATAGTTTAGCAGTCCCAGGTAAGCTTTTAACTCAGTCACATTTGTAGGATCTGGGGCCTCCTGCAGTGCTTGTACCTTCTCCTTGATTGGATGGAGCCCTGTGGCGTCCACTCTGTGTCCCAGGAACATGGCCTCATTCCCCAGGAAAGTGCACTTACTCCTCTTGAGCCGTAACCCAGCCTTATCCAATCTTTGCAGTACCTCTCTCAGAGTGCTCAGATGCTCCTGGTCGGTTCTTCCCGTCACCAGAATATCATCCAGATAGATTGAAACATGTGGAATCCCTTGCAGTACACCCTCGATTGTCCTCTGGAAGATAGCTGGACTAGATGAGACACCAAATGGTAAGCGGTTATAGGTAAACAAACCCTTGTGTGTATTTATGGTTACATACTTCTTGGATTCCTCATCTAGTGTAATCTGCAAGTATGCATGAATCATATCCAGTTTCGTGAATTTCTTCCCTCCAGCCAGGTTTGCAAAAAGATCCTCAGTTTTAGGAATAGGATACTGTTCTAGTTTAGACACCCTATTTACAGTCAATTTATAATCCCCACAGAGTCTTACCGAATTGTCTGGTTTTAAAACAGGTACAATGGGAGCTGCCCATTCCGAACATGTTACGGGTTCCAGAATGTTCTCCCTCAAAAGACGGTCAAGCTCAGCCTCTACCTTCAGTTTCATGGCATAAGGCACAGGTCGTTGTTTAAAAAATCTTGGTAGTGCCTCCTTGTCGACATAAATCTTACATGTTCCAAGTTCTTCCTTGAACACATTCTCATGTTCAATCAACACGTCTTGCAAAGACAACTGTTTGCCTCTCTCCATTTGAATTATTGCTCCCCAATCTAATTTAAGTTCTCGTATCCAGCCCCGACCTAACAAGTTTGGTCCAGAACCCGATACTACAACTACAGGTAGCTGTTCCACGGTGTCCCTGTGTTTCACAGTTACAATAGCTGTACCCAATGTTGCCAGTCATTCACCGGTATAGGTTTTAAGCTTCATAGAGCAAGACTTTAACTCTGGAACTTTTGCACGGTTCCACAATTTTGAATACTCCTCCCTGTTTATTATGGTAATGCCACATCCAGTATCCACCTCAAAGTTCACCTTAGAGTCATTTACTATCAGTTGCAATGTGATAGGATCCACTTTTGGAATGTCCTCTACCATACTATGCAATATGAACACATCGTCTCCTTTCTCAGCTTCTCCACTGATGTGATGTGCTCCCTGTTTTTTTACTTCTCTTACTAGGTTTTTCTTTCCTCCCCCTTTTGGTTTGTATTCCTTTTCAGGGGCTTTTGCCCTGCATGCACGTTTTATATGTCCTTTTTCCCCACACTTGTGGCACTTTTCCTCCAGAAACCTGCATTCCCTTGCCAGATGATCTCCATTGCATCTATAACATGCCTTTACATGCTCATGTTGTGGTCTCTGACTCATATTAAACTTGTGCACCACCGGACTTGCAACTTGCCTCGTAGTAGCCCAGTCTGAACCTTGTATTTCTTTTACATCACGGTTAGCTGTCTCTATGGCTTGAGCAAGTTCCAACGCTTTATCATACGTAAGCCCAGTCTCGGACAATAATCTCCTCTGCATTCGAGCATCCATTATCCCGCAAACCAGCCTATCTCTCAGCATGTTTTTCAAGCTGTTCCCGTAATTGCAATCATGTGCCAGTTTTCTCAACACCGCAACATAATCCAATACAGACTCTCCTGGTTTCCTGTTCCGTGAATTAAATTTGAAACGCTGTACAATCTCACTCGGTCTGGGATTGAAATGATCCTTTAGCAAGGCCACTAAGTTAGCAAATGTTACGTCTCCAGGCTTTTCAGGACTGCATAAGTTTCTCAGTAAACTATACGTCTGACTTCCCAAGGAAGTGAGCAAAATAGCTCTCCTTTTTCCCACATCATCTATATCATTTGCCACAAAGAAATGCTCCAGCAACTCACAGTATTCGATCCAGGTTTGAGTTTGAACATCAAAAGCAGAAATCTCTCCTACTCGAGTAGCCATGATTCAGATGCAGTGTTCTTGTATTTTCCCTTCTTCAAGTTGAGATCTGTTAATCCTCGTCGCCAAATGTGATATCCGAGTGGTAAGGTCCAATAACTGAGATAAGTGAGACTTCAGGAACCAAAACTTAACTTTTTAATTACACAGGTTAGGAGGGAAACATCTCTTACAGGCTGCAAGCAGAACGCTCTGGGGGAGAAATTCACTTGTTAGTGCCACCGATTAACGCCTAAAGAGGCCGAGAAGTGGGGCGCTAGCCAATTTCCGGGCGGGCGCAAGGCGCCTAGCGCCTCGCCCCATATTGAGCATGCATTTAGTGCAGGCGCTAAATCTTAGCGCCCGCTCATGGGCGCAGGCTGATTATGACGTCATTTGAGTGTGCAACGCCTTTTGGGTGCCCCGGACCGGAAATTCAGTGGCGCCCCCCTCCGTAGCGCCTGGCGCTAATAGTGACAGCTTACCTGGGCCTTACCAAGTTGCTCTCGGGCTGGAGGAGTGTTATTTAAAGGGGACTGGTGTGGTTTAAAAGCGGCAGCCATTTTTGGATCACAACTTCCTCGAGAGCTACAAAGAGTTGCTGAGCTGCACACTGAGAGCCATTTGACCACTGAGCCAGCGCAGGCAGACGATCTTCAGCCTTCTGACCATCACCTTGCTGTTGGTGAGCCTCGACAATGGGGAACCTTCCTGTGGGCGCTTATTATGGGGGCTGCATTGGAGGGGAACGTCCTGCTGCTGAATCATCTGGAAAGGGCACTGAGACGCTGGGAGAGGGGGGCGGGCATGGCCAGATGGAGGAGGGCCAACAGACGTCGCCACAGCAGACCTTACGCTGGCAGGGTTATCCGACAGCAGTTTTCCTACATGAACATGCTGGAGGAGCAGTGTGTCAGAAGGCTGCGATTTAGAAAGGAGGTGGTGACTGAGCTGTGCCAGCTGCTTCAGCCAGATCTGCAGCCTCAGATAAGGTGCAGGACATCTCTGTCGGCGGCTGAGAAGATGGCTGCTGGCCTGAACTTCTACGTGAGTGGCTCTTCTCAGGCTGCGCGTCAAAGGATGATCAGAAGTAGCTTCTAGGCCCCTCTCACGGAATGCTTGCTGCCATTCCAAGAACAGGAATGGAACCGGTCTGATACCCCCAAGCCTGTGAAGGGCAAGATGCATGTAAATAGCAGGCATAGCCATCGCTGCGACAGCCTCAGTACTCAACACCAACAACAGCCAATCTCCAGACGCCATCCTACAACTCATCCGCTTCATCCTTGACCACAATGTCTTCACCTTCGACAACCAGTTCTTTACCCAAACACACGGAACAGCCATGGGGACCAAATTCGCACCCCAATACGCCAACATCTTCATGCACAAGTTCGAGCAAGACTTCTTCGCTGCACAGGACCTCCAACCAACGCTATACACCAGATACATCGACAACATTTTCTTCCTATGGACCCACGGCGAAAAATCACTGAAAAGACTACACGGTAACATCAACAAGTTCCATCCCACCATCAAACTCACCATGGACTACTCCTCAGAATCGGTTTCATTCTTGGACACACGAATCTCCATCAAAGTCGGACACCTCAGCACTTCACTCTACCGCAAGCCCACAGACAACCTCAGGATGCTCCACTTCTCCAGCTTCTACCCTAACCATGTTAAAGAAGCCATCCCCTATGGACAAGCCCTGCGAATACACAGGATCTGCTCAGACGAGGAGGAACGCGATGGACACATACAGACTCTGAAAGACACCCTCGTAAGAACAGGATATGATGCTCGACTCGTCGATCAACAGTTCCAACGGGCCACAGCAAAAAATCGCATAGACCTCCTCAGAAGACAAACACGGGACACAACCAACAGAGTACCCTTCGTCGTCCAGTACTTCCCCGGAGCGGAGAAACTATGCCATGTTCTTTGCAACCTTCAACATGTCATCGATGACGATGAACACCTCACTAAGGCCATCCCCATGCCTCCACTACTCGCCTTCAAACAGCCGCCTAACCTCAAACAGACCATCGTTCGCAGCAAATTACCCAGCTTTCAGGAGAAGAGCGACCACGACACCACACAACCCTGCCACAGCAACCTCTGCAAAACATGCCAGATCATCAGCACAGATACCATCATCACACGTGAGGACACCACCCACCAGGTACATGGTACATACTCATGTGACTCGGTCAACGTTGTCTGCCTCATACGTTGCAGGAAAGGATGCCCCGGAGCATGGTACATCGGCAAGACCATGCAGACACTGCGACAATGGATGAACAGACATCGCGCAACAATCGCCAGGCAGGAGTGTTCCCTCCCAGTCGGGAACACTTCAGCAGTCAAGGACATTCAACCTCCGATCTTCGGGTAAGCATTCTCCAAGGCAGCCTTCGAGACACACGACAACGCAAAATCGTAGAGCAGAAACTGATAGCCAAGTTCCGCACTCATGAGGACGGCCTCAACCGGGATCTTGGGTTCATGTCACGCTACATGTAACCCCACCTGATGTAGGGTCATCCAGACTCGAGTCGTCATTGGCTTGTTCTCTCTACACAGATGCGGCCGGCCCTGCTGTGATTTCCAGCAAAAAAAATGTTTTTTTGTCTGTTTTTTGTTTTTCATACAGACCCCAGCATCTGCAACATTTGACCCCTTGTGACCCCACCTCATTGTTCTTTGATGTAATGTTTTCCTGACTCACCTGTTTGGACACCATTCACACCTTTGTTTGCTGTGATTATCTCTCTGCCGAGGTGTGATAAATGGCAGTTAGAAAGATTACCTGTAATCACCTGGCATTATTCTCTGACTATATAAGCTGTGTCTTTATGCTTCTCTCCACTTCACCTGATGAAGGAGCAGCGCTCCGAAAGCTTGTGATTTCAAATAAAACTGTTGGACTATAACCTGGTGTTGTGTGACTTCTTACAATTGTAAATGAAGAAAGTGTTTCATTACACAAAATGTGGTTCCTTCAAACATGAGAAAGCTATGGCAACAGAAAGCAAAACTAATACACTGACACATAACTGACTCGCACACCCGGGAGACTGTCCAAAAGATAAATCACATTCCGACCATCTTCCTTGGCCTTGATTCCACTGCGCCAACCAAAGCATCCAATGCCCCATCAGTGAGGCGTTCCGCCCTCTGCCTCACCCTTTCCACAGGTAGGCTCCCACCGCTTTGAAGGCCTACAAGGCAGTGAGTGTGTCTGGTGATGCCAATTGACCTGCCCCTTTAAGAGCTGGCCGGCGCCACTGTGTCTCAGGGAAAGTGGTTATTGACAGCACCCTCGCTGCGCCCCGCCGCCGCGAAATTGGGTTGCGCCGCCGGGTTAGCACCTTAAGAGTAGCGTGCAGCGCCTGATTTAGCGCCGCAATCACCTTTAGGGGCGCTGCAACCCAATATCGCGCTAGGTGGCGCTAAATTGTGCCTGGCGCTAAACTTTGCGCATCGCCAGAACTAGCGCCCCAAACGCGGCTATACCGAATTTCTAGGCCTCAATATCTTATTGCACGATGCAAAGATGGAGGATAAAACTCTGAGTCATATCCATAATGCAATGTTACCTTAATACTGGTATAATATAATCCCTTAGCATTTGTCTCCATCTGGTGGATAACTTAAGCATTGCATCCCAGATTACTATACCCTGCACCGTGGGACCTCGGCCCTTCCCCTGCACCATGGGGCCTTGGCCCTTCTCCTGGAGTCCCTGCACCGTGGAGCCTAGGCCCTTCCCCTGGTGTCCCTGCACCGTGGGGCCTCGGACCTTCCCCTGTGTCCCTGCACCGTGGGGCCTCGGCCCTTCCCCTGGTGTCCTGCACCGTGGGGCCTCGGCCCTCCCCCTGGTGTCCTGCACCGTGCGGCTTTGGCCCTTCCCCTGGTGTCCTGCATCGTGGGGCCTCGGTCCTTCCCCTGATGCCCTGCACCATGGGGCCTCGGCCCTTCCCCTGGTGTCCTGCAGCGTGGGGCCTCGGCCCTTCCCCTGGTGTCCCTGCACCGTGGGGCCTCGGCCCTTCCGCTGGTGTCCCTGCACCGTGGGGCCTCGGCCCTTCCCCTGGTGTCCCTGCACTGTGGGGCCTCGGCCCTTCCCCTGGTGTCCCTGCACCGTGGGGCCTCGGCCCTTCCCCTGGTGTCCAGCACCATGGGGCCTCGGCCCTTCCCCTGGTGTCCAGCACCGTGGGGCCTCGGCCCTTCCCCTGGTGTCCCTACACCGTGGGGCCTCGGCCCTTCCCCTGGTGTCCCTGCACCGTGGGGCCTCGGCCCTTCCCCTGGTGTCCCTGCACCGTGGGGCCTCGGCCCTTCCCCTGGTGTCCCTGCACTGTGGGGCCTCGGCCCTTCCCCTGGTGTCCAGCACCATGGGGCCTCGGCCCTTCCCCTGGTGTCCAGCACCGTGGGGCCTCGGCCCTTCCCCTGGTGTCCCTACACCGTGGGGCCTCGGCCCTTCCCCTGGTGTCCCTGCACCGTGGGGCCTCGGCCCTCCCCCTGGTGTCCCTGCACCGTGGGGCCTCGGCCCTCCCCCTGGTGTCCTGCACCGTGGGGCCTCGGCCCTCCCCCTGGTGTCCCTGCACCGTGGGGCCTCGGCCCTCCCCCTGGTGTCCTGCACCGTGCGGCTTTGGCCCTTCCCCTGGTGTCCTGCACCATGGGGCCTCGGCCCTTCCCCTGGTGTCCCAGCACCGTGGGGCCTCGGCCCTTCCCCTGGTGTCCCTGCTCCGTGGGGCCTCGGCCCTTCCCCTGGTGTCCTGCACCGTGGGGCCTCGGCCCTTCCCCTGCACCGTGGGGCCTTGGCCCTCTCCCCTGCACCGTGGGGCCTCGGTCCTCTCCCCTGCACCGTGGGGCCTCATCCCTCTCCCCCGCACTGTGGGGCCTCGGCCCTTCCCCTGCACCGTGGGGCCTTGGCCCTCTCCCCTGCACCGTGGGGCCTCATCCCTCTCCCCCGCACCGTGGGGCCTCATCCCTCTCCCCCGCACCGTGGGGCCTTGGCCCTCTACCCTGCACCGTGGGGTCTCGGCCCTCTCCCCTGCACTGTGGGGCCTCGGCCCTTCCCCTGCACCGTGGGGCCTTGGCCCTCTCCCCTGCACCGTGGGGCCTCGGTCCTCTCCCCTGCACCGTGGGGCCTCATCCCTCTCCCCCGCACTGTGGGGCCTCGGCCCTTCCCCTGCACCGTGGGGCCTTGGCCCTCTCCCCTGCACCGTGGGGCCTCATCCCTCTCCCCCGCACCGTGGGGCCTCATCCCTCTCCCCCGCACCGTGGGGCCTTGGCCCTCTACCCTGCACCGTGGGGTCTCGGCCCTCTCCCCTGCACTGTGGGGCCTCGGCCCTTCCCCTGCACCGTGGGGCCTTGGACCTCTCCCCTGCACCGTGGGGGCCTCGGCCCTCTCCCCTGCACCGTGGGGCCTCGGCCCTCTCCCCTGGTGTCTTGCACCGTGGGACCTCTCCCCTGCACCGTGGGGCCTCGGCCCTCTGCCCTGCACCGTGGGGCCTCGGCCCTCTCCCCTGCACTGTGGGACCTCTCCCCTGCACCGTGGGGCCTCGGCCCTTCCCCTGGTGTCCTGCACCGTGGGGCCTCGGCACTTCCCCTGCACCGTGGGGGCCTCGGCCCTCTCCCCTGGGCCACCCACCTGCTTTGGGATAAGTCGCGATGAGTAGGTCGTCGGGTTTCGCCTGGAAGATTTCCACCTTCGCCCAGTTGTCTGCCACCCAGTCAGGGAAGGGCACACCTTGGACCGGCTTAACCTGCGGCCGAGCAATTTTGACCTCCAGGGGCTCAGGGTGACAACTCAGCGACATCTTCAGTCTCCTCAACCTGTGTATCCAGAATCATAGAATCAGAGAACGTTACAGCACGGAATGAGGCCATTTCGGCCCATCGTGTCCGCGCCGGCCAGCAAAGAGCGATCCAGCCTAATCCCACGTCCCAGCTCATGGTCCGTAGCCCTGCAGGTTACAGCATCCCAAGCGCACATCCAAGTACTGTTTAACTGTGGTTAGGGTTCCTGCCTCTACCACCCTTTCAGGCAGTGAGTTCCAGACCACCACCACCCTCTGGGTGAAAGAAATTCTCCTCAAATCCCCTCTAATCCTTCCCCCAATGACTTTAAATCTGTGCCCCCTGGTTTTTGACCCCTCTGCTAAGGGAAATAGATCCTTTCTATCCACTTTATCTAGGCCCCTCATAATTTTATACACCTCAATAAGGTCTCCCCTCAGACTCCTCTGTTCCAAGGAAAACAGAACCAGCCTATCCAGTCTTTCCTCATAGCTAAGATTCTCTACTCCCGGTAACATCCTTGTAAATCTCCTCTGTACCCTCGCTAGTGCAATCACATCTTTCCTGTAATGTGGTGACCAGATGTTAAAGGACTTCAAAACTCAAGTGTCCAGAGACAAATCTGCTCCGCCCTCAGTAACCACTGACCCTCACCCACAAGGACCGAGAGGCTCCTGTCTCCCTCAGTGCCCACTGAACCTCGCCCACAGGGACCGAGAGGCTCCTGTCTCCCTCAGTAACCACTGACCCTCACCCACAAGGACCGAGAGGCTCCCATCTCCCTCAGTACCCACTGACCCTCACACACAGGAACTGAGAGGCTCCTGTCTCCCTCAGTTGCCGCTGACCCTCACCCACAGGGACCGAGAGGCTCCAGTCTCCCTCAGTACCCACTGACCCTCGCCCACAGGGACCGAGAGGCTCCTGTCTCCCTCAGTGCCCACTGACCCTCGCCCACAGGGACTGAGAGGCTCCTGTCTCCCTCAGTACCCACTGACCCTCACCCACAGGGACCGAGAGGCTCCTGTCTCCCTCAGTACCCACTGACCCTCACCCACAGGGACCGAGAGGCTCCTGTCTCCCTCAGTACCCACTGACCCTCACCCACAGGGACCGAGAGGCTCCTGTCTCCCTCAGTGCCCACTGCCCCTCACCCACAGGGACTGAGAGGCTCCTGTCTCCCTCAGTGCCCACTGACCCTCGCCCACAGGAACTGAGAGGCTCCTGTCTCCCTCAGTGCCCACTGACCCTCGCCCACAGGGACCGAGAGACTCCTGTCTCCCTCAATACCCACTGACCCTCACCCACAGGGACCGAGAGGCTCCTGTCTCCCTCAGTACCCACTGACCCTCACCCACAGGGACCGAGAGGCTCCTGTCTCCCTCAGTGCCCACTAACCCTCACCCACAGGAACTGAGAGGCTCCTGTCTCCCTCAGTTGCCGCTGACCCTCACCCACAGGGACCGAGAGGCTCCTGTCTCCCTCAGTACCCACTGACCCTCGCCCACAGGGACCGAGAGGCTCCTGTCTCCCTCTGTGCCCACTGACCCTCACCCACAGGGACCGAGAGGCTCCCGTCTCCCTCAGTGCCCACTGACCCTCACCCACAGGGACCGAGAGGCTCCTGTCTCCTTCAGTACCCACTGACCTTCGCCCACAGGGACCGAGAGGCTCCTGTCTCCCTCAGTGCCCACTGACCCTCACCCACAGGGACCGAGAGGCTCCTGTCTCCCTCAGTACCCACTGACCCTCACCCACAGGGACCGAGAGGCTCCTGTCCCCCTCAGTGTCCACTGATCCTCACCCACAGGGACCGAGAGGCTCCTGTCTCCCTCAGTGCCCACTGACCCTCACCCACAGGGACCGAGAGGCTCCTGTCTCCCTCAGTACCCACTGACACTCGTCCGCAGGGACCGAGAGGCTCCTGTCTCCCTCAGTGTCCACTGACCCTCACCCACAGGGACCGAGAGGCTCCTGTCTCCCTCAGTGCCCACTGACCCTCACCCACAGGGACCGAGAGGCTCCTGTCTCCTTCAGTACCCACTGACACTTGTCCGCAGGGACCGAGAGGCTCCTGTCTCCCTCAGTACTAACTGACCCTCACCCACAGGGACCGAGAGTCTCCTGTCCCCCTCAGTAGCCACTGACACTC
This sequence comes from Somniosus microcephalus, assembly GCF_052327205.1. Lineage (NCBI taxonomy): Eukaryota > Metazoa > Chordata > Chondrichthyes > Squaliformes > Somniosidae > Somniosus > Somniosus microcephalus. The sequence continues at coordinate 34,597,012 of NW_028225179.1, read as the reverse complement.
TTCCGCAGGGACCGAGAGGCTCCTGTTTCCCTCAGTGCCCACTGACCCTCGCCCACAGGGACCGAGAGACTCCTGTCTCCCTCAATACCCACTGACCCTCACCCACAGGGACCGAGAGGCTCCTGTCTCCCTCAGTACCCACTGACCCTCACCCACAGGGACCGAGAGGCTCCTGTCTCCCTCAGTGCCCACTAACCCTCACCCACAGGAACTGAGAGGCTCCTGTCTCCCTCAGTAACCACTGACACTCGCCCACAGGGACCGAGAGGCTCCCGTCTCCCTCAGTGCCCACTGTCCCACACCCACAGGGACCGAGAGGCTCCCGTCTCCCTCAGTGCCCACTAACCCTCACCCACAGGAACTGAGAGGCTCCTGTCTCCCTCAGTACCCACTGACCCTCACCCACAGGGACCGAGAGGCTCCCGTCTCCCTCAGTAACCACTGACACTCGTCCACAGGGACCGAGAGGCTCCCGTCTCCCTCAGTGCCCACTGACCCTCACCCACAGGGACCGAGAGGCTCCTGTCTCCCTCAGTACCCACTGACCTTCGCCCACAGGGACCGAGAGGCTCCCGTCTCCCTCAGTGCCCACTGTCCCACACCCACAGGGACCGAGAGGCTCCCGTCTCCCTCAGTGCCCACTAACCCTCACCCACAGGAACTGAGAGGCTCCTGTCTCCCTCAGTTGCCGCTGCCCCTCGCCCACAGGGACCGAAAAGCTCCTGTCTCCCTCAGTACCCACTGACCCTCGCCCACAGGGACCGAGAGGCTCCTGTCTCTCTCAGTGCCCACTGACCCTCGCCCACAGGGCCCGAGAGGCTCCTGTCTCCCTCAGTGCCCACTGTCCCACACCCACAGGGACCGAGAGGCTCCCGTCTCCCTCAGTGCCCACTAACCCTCACCCACAGGAACTGAGAGGCTCCTGTCTCCCTCAGTTGCCGCTGACCCTCGCCCACAGGGACCGAAAAGCTCCTGTCTCCCTCAGTACCCACTGACCCTCGCCCACAGGGACCGAGAGGCTCCTGTCTCTCTCAGTGCCCACTGACCCTCGCCCACAGGGACCGAGAGGCTCCTGTCTCCCTCAGTACCCACTGACAGTCGTCCGCAGGGACCGAGAGGCTCCTGTCTCCCTCAGTGCCCACTGACCCTCGCCCACAGGGACTGAGAGGCTCCTGTCTCCCTCAGTGCCCACTGCCCCTCACCCACAGGGACCGAGAGGCTCCTGTCTCACTCAGTGCCCACTGACCCTCGCCCACAGGGACTGAGAGGCTCCTGTCTCCCTCAGTGCCCACTGACCCTCGCCCACAGGGACCGAGAGACTCCTGTCTCCCTCAATACACACTGACCCTTACCCACAGGGACCGAGAGGCTCCTATCTCCCTCAGTGCCCACTAACCCTCACCCACAGGAACTGAGAGGCTCCTGTCTCCCTCAGTACCCACTGACCCTCACCCACAGGGACCGAGAGGCTCCTGTCTCCCTCAGCACCCACTGACCCTCACCCACAGGGACCGAGGGGCTCCTGTCTCCCTCAGTACCCACTGCCCCTCACCCACAGGGACCGAGAGGCTCCCGTCTCCCTCAGTGTCCACCGACCCTCACACACAGGAACTGAGAGGCTCCTGTCTCCCTCAGTACCCACTGACCCTCGCCCACAGCGACCGAGAGGCTCCTGTCTCCCTCAGTGCCCACTGACCCTCACCCACAGGGACCGAGAGGCTCCTGTCTCCCTCAGTACCCACTGACCCTCACCCACAGGGACCGAGAGGCTCCTGTCTCCCTCAGTACCCACTGACCCTCGCCCACGGGGACCGAGAGGCTCCTGTCTCCCTCAGTACCCACTGACCCTCACCCACAGGGACCGAGAGGCTCCCGTCTCCCTCAGTGCCCACTGACCCTCACCCACAGGGACCGAGAGGCTCCCGTCTCCCTCAGTGCCCACTGACCCTCACCCACAGGGACCGAGAGGCTCCTGTCTCCCTCAGTACCCACTGACCCTCGCACACATGGACCGAGAGGCTCCTGTCTCCCTCAGTGCCCACTGACCCTCATCCACAGAGACCGAGAGGCTCCCGTCTCCCTCAGTACCCACTGACCCTCACACACAGGAACCGAGAGGCTCCTGTCTCCCTCAGTACCCACTGACCCTCACACACAGGAACCGAGAGGCTCCTGTCTCCCTCAGTACCCACTGACCCTCGCCCACAGGCACCGAGAGGCTCCGGTCTCCCTCAGTACCCACTGACCCTCACCCACAGGCACCGAGAGGCTCCGGTCTCCCTCAGTACCCACTGACCCTCATCCACAGGGACTGAGAGGCTCCTGTCTCCCTCAGTACCCACTGACCCTCACACACAGGAACCGAGAGGCTCCCGTCTCCCTCAGTATCCACTGACCCTCGCCCACAGCGACCGAGAGGCTCCTGTCTCCCTCAGTACCCACTGACCCTTACCCACAGGGACCGAGAGGCTCCTGTCTCCCTCAGTACCCACTGACCCTCACCCACAGGGACCGAGGGGCTCCTGTCTCCCTCAGTGTCCACTGACCCTCGCACACAGGAACCGAGAGACTCCTGTCTCCCTCAGTGCCCACTGACCCTCACCCACAGGGACCGAGAGGCTCCTGTCTCCCTCAGTACCCACTGACCCTCACCCACAGGGACCGAGAGGCTCCTGTCTCCCTCAGTACCCACTGACCCTCACCCACAGGGACCGAGAGGCTCCTGTCTCCCTCAGTACCCACTGACCCTCACCCACAGCGACCGAGAGGCTTTTGTCTCCCTCAGTACCCACTGACCCTCACCCACAGGAACTGAGAGGCTCCTGTCTCCCTCAGTACTCACTGACCCTCACCCACAGGGACCGGGAGGCTCCTGTCTCCCTCAGTACCCACTGATACTCACCCACAGCGACCGAGAGGCTTCTGTCTCCCTCAGTACCCACTGACTCTCACCCACAGGGACTGAGAGGCTCCTGTGTCCCTCAGTACCCACTGACCCTCGCCCACAGGGACCGGGAGGCTCCTGTCTCCCTCAGTGCCCACTGATACTCACCCACAGCGACCGAGAGGCTTCTGTCTCCCTCAGTACCCACTGACTCTCACCCACAGGGACCGAGAGACTCCTGTCTCCCTCCGTACCCACTGACCCTCGCCCACAGAGACCGAGAGGCTCCTGTCTCCCTCAGTACCCACTGACCCTCACCCTCAGGGACCGAGAGGCTCCTGTCTCCCTCAGTACCCACTGACCCTCGCCCACAGGGATCGAGAGGCTCCTGTCCCCCTCAGTACCCGCTGACCCTCACCCACAGAGACCGAGAGGCTCCTGTCTCCCTCAGTGCCCACTGACCCTCGCCCACAGGGACCGAGAGGCTCCTGTCTCCCTCAGTACCCACTGACCCTCGCCCACGGGGACCGAGAGGCTCCTGTCTCCCTCACAACCCACTGACCCTCGCCCACGGGGAACGTGAGTCTCCTGTCTCCCTCAATACCCACTGACCCTCACCCACAGGGACCGAGAGGCTCCTGTCTCTCTCAGTGCCCACTGACCCTCGCCCACAGGGACCGAGAGGCTCCTGTCTCCCTCAGTACCCACTGACCCTCACCCACAGGGACCGAGAGGCTCCTGTCTCTCTCAGTGCCCACTGACCCTCGCCCACAGGGACCAAGAGGCTCCTGTCTCCCTCAGTACCCACTGACCCTCACCCACAGGGACCGAGAGGCTCCTGTCTCCCTCAGTACCCACTGACCCTCGCACACAGGGACCGAGAGGCTCCTGTCTCCCTCAGTACCCACTGACCCTCACCCACAGGGACCGAGAGGCTCCCGTCTCCCTCAGTACCCACTGACCCTCGCACACATGGACTGAGAGGCTCCGGTCTCCCTCAGTACCCACTGACCCTCGCCCACAGGGATCGAGAGACTCCTGTCTCCCTCAGTACCCGTTGACCCTCACCCACAGAGACCGAGTGGTTCCTGTCTCCCTCAGTACCCACTGACCCTCGCCCACAGGGACCAAGAGGCTCCTGTCTCCCTCAGTACCCACTGACCCTCGCCCACAGGGATCGAGAGACTCCTGTCTCCCTCAGTATCCACTGACCCTCCCACACATGGACTGAGAGGCTCCGGTCTCCCTCAGTACCCACTGACCCTCGCCCACAGGGATCGAGAGACTCCTGTCTCCCTCAGTATCCACTGACCCTCCCACACATGGACTGAGAGGCTCCGGTCTCCCTCAGTACCCACTGACCCTCGCCCACAGGGATCGAGAGACTCCTGTCTCCCTCAGTACCCGTTGACCCTCACCCACAGAGACCGAGTGGTTCCTGTCTCCCTCAGTACCCACTGACCCTCGCCCACAGGGACCGAGAGGCTCCTGTCTCCCTCAGCACCCACTGACCCTCACCCACAGGGCCCGAGAGGCTCCTGTATCCCTCAGTACCCACTGACCCTCGCCCACAGGGACCGAGAGGCTCCTGTCTCCCTCAGTACCCACTGATCCTCACCCACAGCGACCGAGAGGCTTCTGTCTCCCTCAGTACCCACTGACTCTCACCCACAGGGACTGAGAGGCTCCTGTGTCCCTCAGTACCCACTGACCCTCGCCCACAGGGACCGGGAGGCTCCTGTCTCCCTCAGTGTCCACTGACCCTCCCCAACAGGGACCGAGGGGCTCCTGTCTCCCTCAGTACCCACTGACCCTCACCCACAGGGGCCAAGAGGCTTCTGTCTCCCTCAGTACCCACTGACCCTCACCCACAGAGACCGAGAGGCTCCTGCCTCCCTCAGTACCCACTGACTCTCACCCACAGGGACTGAGAGGCTCCCATCTCCCACAGTACCCACTGACCCTCCCCCACAGGGACCGAGAGGCTCCTGTCTCTCTCAGTACCCACTGACCCTCACCCACAGGGACCGAGAGGCTCCTGTCTCCCTCAGTACCCACTGACCCTCGCACACAGGGACTGAGAGGCTCCCGTCTCCCTTAGTACCCACTGACCCTCGCCCACAGGGATCGAGAGGCTCCTGTCTCCCTCAGTACCCATTGACCCTCACCCACAGAGACCGAGAGGTTCCTGTCTCCCTCAGTACCCACTGACCCTCGCCCACGGGGACCGAGGGGCTCCTGTCTCCCTCAGTACCCACTGACCCTCACCCACAGGGACCGGGGGGCTCCTGCCTCCCTCAGTACCCGTTGACCCTCACCCACAGGGATCGAGAGGTTCCTGTCTCCCTCAGTACCCACTGACCCTCGCCCACAGGGACCGAGAGGTTCCTGTCTCCCTCAGTACCCACTGACCCTCGCCCACGGGGACCGAGGGGCTCCTGTCTCCCTCAGTACCCGTTGACCCTCACCCACAGGGCCCGAGAGGCTCCTGTATCCCTCAGTACCCACTGACCCTCACCCACAGAGACCGAGAGGTTCCTGTCTCCCTCAGTGCCCACTGACCCTCGCCCACGGGGACCGAGAGACTCCTGTCTCCCTCAGTACCCACTGACCCTCGCCCACAGGGACCATGAGGCTCCCATCTCCCTCAGTACCCACTGGCCCTCACCCACAGGGACCGAGAGGCTCCTGTCTCCCTCAGTACCCACTGACCCTCGCCCACGGGGACCGTGAGGCTGCTGTCTCCCTCAGTACCCGTTGACCCTCACCCACAGAGACCGAGAGGTTCCTGTCTCCCTCAGTACCCACTGACCCTCGCCCACGGGGACCGTGAGGCTCCCGTCTCCCTCAGTGACCACAGACCCTCGCCCACAGGGACCGTGAGGCTCCCGTCTCCCTCAGTGCCCACTGACCCTCGCCCACAGAGACCGAGAGGCTCCTGTCTCCCTCCTTACAAAGCAGGAAAGGCTCCATCCCCCGACTTGTGCTCTGTTGGTCAATCTCACATCCAGTTTGTTAGTGTGCCCCACACACTCACACACTCGTACATTCACACACTCACACACACAGTCACACACACACTGACACACAGACTCACACACACACTCACACACACTCTCACGCACATACACACACGCTGTCACACACGCCCTCACACACACATTCACACACACACAAACACTCACACTCACACACACTCTCACACACACACACACACCAGGAAAGGCCTCGGTTCCATTCCCGGTGTGTATGTGGGCGCGTAGAGAGAGGAAGAGAGATTCCTTGTGTATCCTACCAAGTTGAGTTGCAGTCGGCGTCTGTCTTGGAGCTGAGATTTTGAAAGCTCGAGTGCTGTTTGTCCGGTTAGGCAGCATTCCAATCAAAGCTCACGTGACATCTGGATTTGTCCGAGACAGCAGCAGAACATAATGAGGGGCATGCGGGAGAATCCAGGGTTCCGAGGATCATATCCTGAGGACTTCGGCTCCCAGATGTAAATAAAATCAGCGCGAGTCATTGAAACAGGGGAACAGATATGGTGAACTCTGCACTCTCTCTCTGCTTACCAGTGAGTCGAATGGCTAACATTCAAGGAAATAATGCATAATTTGCAACAAACACATATTCCTCTAGGGCATAAAAACCCAAAAAGAAAAGTGATCCAACCATGGCCAACAAAAGAAATTAAAGCTAGTATTACGTCAAAGGAGGAAGCTTATAAAGTTGCCGGAAAAAGCGGTCAGCCCGAGGATTGGGATCTTTTTAGAAATCAGCAAAGGGGTGTGGTAAACCACTGTTTGTATTCCTGTTTGTCCTGTTTGTATTCCACTGTGTACATGCCTGGACATGCCTCGGCTGACTCCTCCCACAGGTCCTAGTATAAAGGTGACTGCTCCCCAGCCCTTAGTATCATGGACCGGTCGACCACGCGAGGCAAACCTCCATTCTGTTGTTAATAAAAGCCTTTGGTTACTCTTCTAACTCTCAGTCTTTTATGAGTAATTGATAGCGCATCAATTTTATTAACAACATTTTTATAATGGAGAAGATCCTCACACCAGCATGCCTGGTCTTAGATCATCGGGAGGCGGACTCATCCACCAAGTTTACTCACTGGCTTAAGTGTTTCGAAAAATTCCTGACCGCCTCCGAAGCAATCAAATCGGACGAGGACAAACTGGATGTCCTGACCTCCAAAGTGAACCACCGAGTGTACTCGGTCATCCAAGACGCGACCTCGTACGCGGACGCTATCAAGCTCCTCAAGGACCAGTACACGCGCCCAGTGAACGAAGTGTACGCCAGGCACCTCCTGGGGAGTCGTAAACAACAACCTGGGGAATCGACCGTGGAATACCTTCAGGCACTGTCTGTGCTTGGCCGGGCCTGTGGTTGTAAGGATGTAAAGGCCGCCGTGTACACAGAGGAACTTATCCGGGACGCTTTTGTAGCGGGCCACAGATCCAATTACACCCGACAGCGACTGTTGGAGCAGAGTAACCTCGACCTCAACAAGGCCTCTGAACTCGCACTATCGTTGGATGCAGCCTACCAGGGCATGGATGCCTACTCCTCTGCACCGTGGACGCCGCGGGGAATGACAGCCTGGGACACGGTAGGACCGCCTCATAGCGCCGTGCCACCCCAGCCACACCCCAACAACGGCCCAACTACCGCAGCAGTGTCCCAAGGCCAGACAGCAGTGCCCCAAGGCCAGAAATGCTACTTCTGTGGCCAGGCAAAACACCCCAGAGCGCGCTGCCCGGCGAAAAACGCGATCTGCTCGGGCTGCGGGAAGAAGGGACACTACGCTAGCGTCTGCAGGGCCAAAGCCACCCCGAACCCCAGCAGCGCCGCGTGTGGGCCATGCGGGCCGCCATCTTGGACCTCCCCGGCCATGTGCGAATCACCGGTACAGCAGCCATTTTGGACGCCTCCAGCCACATGGGGATCATGGACGCCGCCATCTTGGACGACAGCCGGGACGCAGCAGGCCCCCGACACCGCCTCATCTGATACCCGCAGCGACACACCGACCCCTACGCTGGCATCCGTTACACTGGACCAAGCGAGACCGCACCAACTGGCCAGTTCCACAATGGACATTAAGGTAAATGGTCACGATACAATCTGCCTTTTTGACTCTGGGAGCACGGAGAGCTTCATCCACCCCGACACGGTGCGGCGTTGCTCTCTCCCAGTCCTGCCTGCGCAACAGCGGATTTCTATGGCCTCCGAGTCCCAGTCGGCGGACATCGGCGGCTACTGCGTGGTGACACTCGTAGTAGACGGGACCGTGTACGATCATTTTAAACTTCTGGTCCTGCCTGACCTCTGCGCTGCCGTCCTGCTGGGGTTAGATTTTCAGTGCCACCTTAAAAGTGTTACGATGGCGTACGGTGGACCCCTACCCCCACTCACAGTCCGCAGCCAGCAGCTTCCAAACTGCCCGCCGCGCACCAGGTGCAACCTCTCCACACTCAGAGTCACCCCCCCCCAACTGTTTGCTAACCTCACCCCCGACTGTATGCCCATCGCCACAAAGAGCAGGCGATACAGTGCCGGGGACAGGGTTTTCATTAAAACCGAAGTGGAGCGGCTCCTGAAAGAAGGGATTATTGAGGGCAGCACCAGCCCCTGGCGAGCCCAGGTTGTGGTCGTTAAGACCGGCGAGAAGCAGCGCCTGGTCATCGACTACAGCCAGACAATAAATCGCTACACCCTGCTGGACGCCTACCCACTCCCCCGTATAGCTGATATGGTCAACCAGATCGCGCAGTACCGCGTCTTCTCGACCATTGACCTGAAATCAGCGTACCACCAGCTCCCCATCCGCCCTGAGGACCGCCAGTACACTGCCTTTGAGGCAAACGGCCGCCTCTATCACTTCCTTAGGGTTCCCTTTGGCGTCACCAACGGGGTCTCCGTCTTCCAAAGGGAGATGGACCGGATGGTAGATCAAAATGCGTTGCAGGCCACTTTCCCATATCTGGACAATGTGACCATCTGCGGCCGTGACTTGCAGGACCATGACGCAAACCTCGAAAAATTCCTCCGCACCGCCCAACTCCTAAACCTGACATATAACAAGGAGAAGTGCATATTCCGCACAAACCGCCTCGCCATCCTTGGCTGTGTTGTGGAACACGGAGTCATCGGCCCCGACCCCGACCCCGACCGGATGCGTCCCCTTATGGAACTTCCACTGCCCCACTGCCTCAAGGCCCTGAAGAGGTGCCTAGGGTTTTTCTCCTATTACGCCCAGTGGGTCCCCTACTATGCGGACAAGGCCCGTCCGCTGATCAAGTCCACCTCTTTTCCCTTGACGGCAGAGGCCCGCTTAGCCTTCCACCGTATCAAGGAGGACATTGCCAAAGCCACCATGCACGCAGTGGACGAATCCATCCCCTTCCAGGTGGAAAGCGATGCGTCCGACTTTGCCCTGGCCGCTACCCTCAATCAGGCGGGGAGACCCGTGGCCTTCTTTTCACGAACCCTCCAAGGCCCGGAGACCAGACACTCCGCTGTTGAGAAGGAGGCCCAGGCGATTGTGGAGGCTGTGCGTCATTGGAGGCACTACCTGGCCGGAAAACGATTTACCCTGCTCACTGACCAGCGTTCAGTTGCTTTTATGTTTAACAACAAGCAGAGGGGCAAAATCAAAAATGACAAGATCTTGAGGTGGAGAATCGAACTTTCCACCTACAACTACGAGATCTTGTACCGGCCCGGGAAGCTAAATGAACCCCCGGATGCGCTATCGCGTGGCACCTGCGCCAGCGCGCAGATCGATAGACTGCGGGCCCTCCACAATGACCTCTGCCACCCGGGGGTCACCAGGTTCTTCCACTTCATCAAGGCCCGCAACCTGCCTTACTCTATTGAGGAGGTCAGGACCATGACCAGGAACTGCCAAGTCTGCGCTGAGTGCAAACCGCACTTTTATAGACCAGACAGGGCCCACCTGATAAAAGCCACTCGCCCCTTCGAGCGCCTGAGCGTCGATTTTAAAGGGCCTCTCCCCTCCTCCGACCGCAATGTGTACTTCCTCAATATTATTGATGAGTACTCCAGTTTCCCGTTCGCCTTCCCCTGCCCGGACATGACCAGTGCCACGGTCATTAAATGTCTGAACAACCTCTTCACCCTGTTCGGCTTCCCCAGCTATATCCATAGCGACCGGGGCTCATCGTTTATGAGCGACGAACTCCGTCAGTACCTGCTAACTAGGGGTATTGCCACAAGCAGGACCACCAGTTACAACCCCCGGGGGAATGGACAGGTGGAAAGAGAAAATGCGACAGTTTGGAAGGCCGTCCTGCTAGCCTTAAAGTCTAGGGGCCTTCCAACCTCCCGCTGGCAGGATGTGCTCCCCGATGCGCTCCACTCTATTCGGTCACTGCTCTGCACTGCCACTAACGCCACCCCTCATGAGAAAATGTTTGTCTTCCCAAGGAAGTCCACATCGGGGACATCGCTACCGCCATGGCTGACATCCCCAGGGCCGGTCCTACTGAGAAGACACGTGAGGACCCATAAAACGGACCCCCTGGTCGAGAGGGTCGACCTCCTCCACGCCAACCCCCAGTATGCTTACATCGCATACCCGGACGGGCGGGAGGACACAGTCTCCATAAGAGACCTTGCACCCTCGGGGGCCGCAGTAACCCACTACCCACTACCACCCCCCCCCACGATCCGATATCCAGCCCCAGCAGACGGCAGGCCTGGGCCCCGCGACCCGCTCGACATCTACGAGGACGACACGCCTGTGCCACAGCCTACGCAGGACTCGACGCCGGAAACTTCACTACCCCTGCCGTCGCCACGCCGATCACAGCGGCAGACAAGACCTCCGGAGAGACTCCAATACACTAACTTTTAATACACTTCACCCCGCCGGACTCAATTTTAAACAAGGGGTGAATGTGGTAAACCACTGTTTGTATTCCTGTTTGTCCTGTTTGTATTCCACTGTGTACATGCCTGGACATGCCTCGGCTGACTCCTCCCACAGGTCCTAGTATAAAGGTGACTGCTCCCCAGCCCTTAGTATCATGGACCGGTCGACCACGCGAGGCAGACCTCCATTCTGTTGTTAATAAAAGCCTTTGGTTACTCTTCTAACTCTCAGTCTTTTATGAGTAATTGATAGCGCATCAAGGGGGACCAAGAAATTGATAAAGAAAGGGAAAATGGAATATAGCACAAACTAGCGAAAAATATAAAACGGATTGTAAAAGCTTCTATAGGTATGTGAAAAGGAAAAGACTGGCGAAGGTAAATGTAGGTCCTTTACAGTCAGAGACGGGAGAATTTATAATGGGGAATGAGGAAATGGCAGAGAAATTAAATAAATACTTTGTTTCTGTCTTCACGGAGGAAGACATAAAAAACCTCCCAGAAATACGAGAAAACCAAGGGTGTGGCGAGAATGAGGAACTTAAAGAAATTAGTATTAATAAAAAAAAGTACTAGCAAAATTGATGGGACTAAAAGTCGATAAATCCCAAGGACCAGATGACCTACATCCTAGGGTTTTGAAAGAGGTGGCCATTGGGATATTGGACGCATTGGTTGTCATCTTCCAAAATTCTATAGATTCTGGAACGGTTCCTGCAGATTGGAGGACAGCAAATGTAACCCCGCTATTTAACAAAGGAGGGAGAGGGGGAACTACAGACCTGTTAGCCTCACATCAGTAGTTGGGAAAATGCTGGAATCTATTATAAAGGGTGCAATAACTGGGCATTTAGAAACTAAAATAAGATTGGGCAGAGTCAACATGGATTTATGAAAGGGAAATCCTGTTTAACAAACCTATTGGAGTTCTTTGAGGATGTAACTAGTGGAATAGACAAAGGGGAACTGGTAGATGTGGTGTATTTGGATTTTCAGAATGCCTTTGATAAGGTCCCACACAAGAGTTTGGTGAACAAAATTAGGGCACATTGAATTGGGGGTAATATACTAGCATGGATTGAGAATTGGTTAACAGACAGAAAACAAAGAGTAGGGATAAACAGGTCTTTTTCAGGATGGCAGGCTGTGACTAGTGGGGTACCACAAGGATCGGTGCTTGGGCCCCACCTATTCACAATCTATATCAATGATTTGGATGAGGGGACTAAATGTAACATTTCCAAATTTGCTGATGATACAAAGCTAGGTGGCAGTGTCAGTTGTGAAGAGGATGTGAAGAGTCTTCAAGGGGATCTCGACAGGCTCAGTGAGTGGGCGAGAACATGGCAGATGGAATATAATGTGGATAAATGTGAAGTTATCCGCTTTGGTAGAAAAAACAGAAAGGTAGAGTATTTCCTAAATGGTGAAAGATTGGGGAGTGCAGATGCTCAAAGGGACCTGGGTGTCCTTGTATACGAGTCACTGAAAGTGAATGTGCAGGTGCAGCAAGCCATTAGGAAGGCAAATGGTATGCTGGCCTTCATTACAAGAGGATTTGAGTACAGGAGTAAAGAAGTCTTACTCCAATTATATAGGGCCTTGGTGAGACCACACCTGGAGTACTGTGTACAATTTTGGTCTCCTCACCTAAGGAAGGATATACTTGCCATAGAGGGAGTGCAACGAAGGTTCACGAGATTGATTCCTGGGATGGCGGGACTGTCGTATGAGAAGAGATTGAGTAAACTAGGCCTGTATTCTCTTGAATTCAGAAGAATGAGAGGAGGTCTCATTGAAGCATACAAAATTATTACAGGGCTTGATAGGGTGGATGCTGGGAGAATGTTTCCCTTGGCTGGGGAGTCTAGAACCAGGGGCCACAGCCTCAGGATAAAGGGTCGGCCATTCAGGACTGAGATGAGAAGAAATTTCTTCACACAGAGGGGGGGTGAATCTTTGGAATTCTCTACCCCAGAGGGCTGTGGAGGCTCAGTCATTGGGTATATTCAAAACAGAAGTCGGTAGGTGTCTGACTAGTAAGGGCATCAAGGGATATGGCGATAGGGCCAGTGAATGGAGTTGAGGCAGAAGATCAGCCATGATCTCATTGAATGGTGGAGCAGGCTCGAAGGACCGAATGGCCTGCTCCTGCTCCTATTTCTTATGTTCTTATGTCCAGACAGTTGTCTATATGGCCGCAGGCGTAACTCCAGGATGGTATGTTGCCTCCCTGGTGCCAGGGTCAAGGATGTCACTGAGCGGCTGCAGGACACTCTGAGGGGGGAGGGTGAACAGCCAGAGGTCATTGTCCATATCAGTACCTACGACATAGGCAGAAAGAGGGTTGAGGTCCTGCAGGCAGACTATGTATGCTTCAGTTAAATCATAGAGGGGGGCTTTTATGATTGAGTCTGAGTACGTTTGTGAGATTCAGTCGGATCACAATAAGGGTTTTTGTGATTTGAGTCCGGGTAACTGTATATGTAACAGTCGAATCGCGGACGGGTTTAACTGTGTCATATTTATTTATTTATTTATTTTCTTTAGTGCAGATAGAGGCCATTTCGGCCCATCGAGCCTGCACCGACACATATCCCACCCGATCCCCGTAACCCCTACACCAACACATATCCCACCCTATCCCCGTAACCCCACGTATTTAATCCCCCTAACACTAAGGGTCAATTTATCATAGCCAATCAACCTAACCCGCACATCTTTGGACTGTGGGAGGAAACCGGAGCACCCGGAGGAAACCCACGCAAACACGGGGAGAATGTGCAAACTCCACACAGACAGTCGCCCGAGGCCGGATTCGAACCCGGGTCCCTGGCGCTGTGAGGCAATGCCAATGACCCTTGCATAGGGGTTTGTATTTTGGGGTTGTTAGCCTAATATAAGTCGTAGGAATTTATACTGGGGAAGTAATCGTGTGTGTGCGTGTGTGTGTTCAATAAATAAAAGAATCAAAGTTTGAGCCAAAACCCTGTGCCGTGTGTATTTTGTTCTTATAATGCCTGGGGCCAGACACTCGGGTCCCCACGGGTGAGTACGCGCTGGGTACTCACGCGTAGGGCCAACAAAAGTACCGGTTTCGTGCACGCACTGCGCCTGCGCGGGAAACCGGACCGTCCATTCCCTTAAAGGAAGGGGTTCACAGGTCGAACGCGTGCGCCGGAGAGGCAGCGCGTATGCCTGGAACTTCCATTTTTTTTGCAGGTCTGCTTTTAACAAGGTAAGAGGTTAATTAAGTAAAATTAAAACATTTTTTCCACAGCTTTATCATTTTGAAATACTTTAAAGAAAGGTAAGTTTCTTTTTAGCCCCTTTAGAAACTGTAATTAATTTTTTCAAAAATTTAAATTTTTGTTAAGATAGTTAATTTATGTAATTTATAGTTATTTTAAAAATGTGATGTTTTAAAAAAAAATTATTTGAAGTTTTACTTGGGTTTTGGGGCCGATTTCTATTCATGGATTTGACAGGTCTTCCTGCTACCAATGGCTCCCCATGGCCCACGTGATCCCAGGGGACGCTTCGAACTAACTGCGCCCCTGGGATACACAAGCACTGTGCGCCGGCAGTTGGAGGAGGCCCCGGATCGGAATCCCACGCGGGCCCACAGCTCAACGGCCGGCGCGCAAGGTAAGTGCAGGTCGGGGGGGCTTGCACCCGCGGGAAGCCTCCAACCCGAATTTCTGGCCCCTGATGTCCAAGAACTGTGTGTAACGGGGGGGGGGACCCGGTGTTGTGTATGTACCTTTAAGGGAATAACTGGTCTTAGATTGCAGTACCGGCAGTGACCACCCCTGTATAAAAGGCCCTAGCAGGCTTCTGTAGTTTCAGTTTCAAGCTGCCTCTTGTTCAGTAAAGTACCTGTTAAACTGTTCTCCCGAAGTCCGTGTATGATTGATTCGCGGACTTTACACCCGGTGTCGGAGAAAACCCCTTACAGATGGGGCTGCAACTGCACAAGATAAAAAATCACGGGATTGGGGGTAATATACTGGCATGGGTGGAAGATTGGCTATCTAACAGAAAACAGAGAGTGGGGATAAATGGTTCATTCTCGGGTTGGCAATCAATGACTAGTGGTGTTCCGCAGGGGTCGGTGCTGGGACCCCAACTCTTTACAATCTATATTAACGATTTGGAGGAGGGGACCAAGTGCAGCGTATCCAAGTTTGCCGACGATACAAAGATGGGAGGGAAAGCAGTAAGTGAGGAGGACATAAAAAACCTGCAAAAGGACAATGACAGGCTGAGTGAGTGGGCAGAAATTTGGCAGATGGAATATAATGTTGGAAAGTCTGAGGTTATGCACTTTGGCAGAAAAAATCAAAGAGCAAGTTATTACCTAAATGGAAAGAAACTGCAAAGTGCTACAGTACAAAGGGATCTGGGGGTCCTGGTGCATGAAACACAGAAGGTTAGTATGCAGGTGCAGCAGGTGATCAGGAAGGCCAATGGAATCTTGGCTTTTATTGCAAGGGGGATGGAGTATAAAAGCAGGGAAGTCTTGCTTCAGTTATACAGGGTACTGGTGAGGCCACACCTGGAATACTGCGTACAGTTTTGGTTTCCATATTTAAGAAAAGATATACTTGCTCTCGAGGCGGTTCAGAGAAGGTTCACTCGGTTGATTCCGGAGATGAGGGGGTTGACGTATGAGGAAAGGTTGAGTAGGTTGGGCCTCTACTCATTGGAATTCAGAAGAATGAGAGGCGATCTTATCGAAACATATAAGATTGTGAGGGGGCTTGATCGGGTGGATACGGGGAGGATGGTTCCACTGATGGGTGAGACTAGAACTAGGCGGCATAATCTTAGAATAAGGGGCCGCCGTTTCAAAACTGAGATGAGGAGAAACTTCTTCACTCAGAGGGTAGTAAATCTATGGAATTTGCTACCTCAGAGAGCTGTGGAAGCTGCAACATTAAATACATTTAAAACGGAGATAGACAGTTTCCTAGCTGATAAGGGAATTAGGGGTTACAGGGAGAGGGCAGGGAAGTGGACGTGAGTCTGGGTTCGGATCAGCCATGATCCTATTGAATGGTGGAGCAGGCCCGAGGGGCCGTATGGCCTACTCCTGCTCCTACTTCTTATGTTCTTATGAGAACTGGTAAAGGCCTCACGGCTGAGGGCAAATTCCAGGCAGCTTCATAAACATACGTACAGAACAGAACCAAACTGATTTTTTGAGGATGTAACTGGTAGAATAGATAAAGGAGAACCAGTGGATGTGGTGTATGTGGACTTTCAGAAGGCTTTCGATTGTGTCCCGCATAAGAGATTAGCGTGTAAAGTTAAGGCACATGGGATTGGGGGTAAGGTACTGACTTGGATAGAGAACTGGTTGGCAGACAGAAAGCAAAGAGTTGGAATAAACGGGTCTTTTTCTGAGTGGCAGGCAGTGACTAGTGGGGTACCACAGGGATCGGTCCTAGGATCCCAGCTATTCACAACATATATTAATGATCTAGACGAGGGAACTAGATGTAATATCTCCAAGTTTGCAGACGACACAAAGCTGGGTGGCCGTGTGTGCTGTGAGGAGGATGCCGAGAAACTCCAGTATGATTTGGACAGGTTGGGTGATTGGGCAGAAGCATGGCAGATGCAATATAATGTGGATAAGTGCGAGGTTATCCACTTTGGTGGCAAAAACAGGAAGGCAGATTATTATCTGAATGGCAATAGATTGGGAGAAGGGGAAGTGCAACGAGACCTGGGTGTCCTTGTGCACCAGTCGCTGAAGGTAAGCATGCAGGTGCAGCAGGCGGTTAAGAAGGCAAATGGTGTGTTGGCCTTCGTAGCGAGAGGATTCGAGTACAGGAACAAGGATGTCTTGCTGCAGTTGTACAGGACATTGGTGAGACCGCACCTTGAGTATTGTGTGCAGTTTTGGTCACCTTACCTGAGGAAGGATGTTCTTGCCATGGAGGGAGTGCAGCAAAGATTCACCAGACTGATACCTGGGATGGCAGGAATGACGTATGAGGAGAGATTGGGTCGATTGGGCTTGTACTCACTGGAGTTTAGAAGAATGAGAGGGGATCTCATTGAAACTTATAAAATTCTAACAGGACTAGCGAGACTAGATGCAGGAAGGATGTTCCCGATGGCGGGGGAGTCCAGAACCAGGGGTCACAGTCTAAGGATAAGGGGTAAGTCATTTAGGACTGAGATGAGGAGGAATTTCTTCACCCAGAGAGTGGTGAACCTGTGGAATTCTCTGCCACAGAAGGCAGTTGAGGCCAACTTATTAAATATATTCAAGAGGGAGTTAGATATATTTCTTAAGGCTAAAGGGATCAAGGGATATGGGGAGAAAGCAGGGACAGGGTACTGAATTTGGATGATCAGCTATGATCTCATTAAATGGCAGAACAGGCTCGAGGGGCCGAATGGCCTACTCCTGCTCCTATCTTCTATGTAAGACCGACCGGACTGCTGAGAGTGAGTATACACGCATGACATTCTAAGTAACTAAGGGGATTAGTAAGAAAAACTGTTAATAGATTCACGCTTGACAAACGGTAGGCGTGTGTTTAATAAAGGAAGGACCTTATTTAAGGAAGTATGTACTTGCATTGGGGGAAGTTCAGAGACGATTCACTCGGTTAATTCCAGAGATGAGGGGGGTTGACTTATGAGGAAAGGTTGAGCAGGCTGGGCCTCTACTCATTGGAATTTAGAAGAATGAGAGGTGATCTTATCGAAACATATAAGAACATAAGAACATAAGAAATAGGAGCAGGAGTAGGCCAATTGGCCCCTCGAGCCTGCTCCACCATTCAATAAGATCATGGCTGATCTGATCCTAACCTCAAAGCTTCTATCACTCTCCATCCCACCCGAACCCATGTGATCTCCCGGGAGAGGCGAAAAACCAGATAAAAAACCCAATGGCCAATTTGGGAGAAAAAATCTGGGAAATTCCTCTCCGACCCATCTAGGCGATCGAAACTCTTCCAGGAGATCACTCTGTCCCTGTATTTTCTACAGTACTTACCTTCTGTAAAGGCGATCTCCACCCCAGCCAGGAACAGGAATAAAACCATCTCCTGAAATCGAACACAGAATTAGAACACAAGAAGTAGGAGCAGAACCAGGCTGTGATGAAATATTCCATTCATCACTGCCTGTGACTGTGGTTGGTTTCAGGTTTCAGTTCCCTTACCTCAGTTCCGTCTCCTCACCATTGTATTGTATATTGTAATGTATTGTGTGTAGGGCTCCGCCCATACCTGGCCCCTATGTAAGCAAGCTCAGTCTGGCCTCATATCCAGTACTGCAGACCTCCAGATGGAAGATACCTCTCTCCACTGCGTGTTACCTTCTAAGTTAATAAAAGCCTTGTTTTGTTTCGCTAATATCGAGTCTCGGAATTATTGAGGCACATCACAGGCTACACGGCCCCTGGGCCCTCTCCACTACCCACAGGGCCAGGACCATTCTGAACCTAGACTCATGTCCAACACTGAGGGGGCTCAACAAGGTAGGTGCAGAGAGGATGTTTCACCTCGTGGGGAAATCTAGAACGCAGGGGCACAGTTTTAGAATAAAGGGTCGCCCTTTTAGAACTGAGATGAGGAGGAATTTCTTCTCTCAGAGGGTCGTAAATCTGTGGAATTTTCTGCCCCAGAGAGCCGTGGAGGCTGGGTCATTAAATACATTTAAGGTGGAGATAGACAGATTTTTGCAAGATAAAGGAGTGAAGGGTTATGGGGAGCGGACGGTGAAGTGGCTTTGAGCCCAAGGTCAGCCATGATCTTATTGAATGGCGGAGCAGGCTCGAGGGGCCGAGTGGCCTATTCCTGCTGCTATTTCTTATGTTCTTATGACCGTATTTAAACGGAACAAAACAATCGGTTGCAGTGTGAATCGTCTTTCTCTGATTTATATTGTAAATCTCGAGTCTGACACCCAGGTGGGGGGAGAGAAAGATCCCGACACTGGATTGCTCTACAGAGAGCCGGCACGGACTCAGTGGGCTGAATGGCCTTCTTCTGTGCATTATGGAAATATAGAAAAATAGGAGCAGGAGTCGGCCATTCGGCCCTTCGAACCTGCTCCGCCATTCAGTATGATCATGGCTGATCCTCTATCTCAATACCATATTCCCGCTCTCTCCCCGTACCCCTTGATGCCTTTTGTGTCTAGAAATCTATCTATCGCCTTCTTAAATATATTCAGTGACGTGGCCTCCACTGCCTTCTGTGGTAGAGAATTCCACAGGTTCACCACCCTCTGAGTGAAGACAACGATGAGTCAGCCTACAGGGAGGAGGTCCAGCATCTCGTGAAGTGGTGCGCCGACAACAACCTGGCCCTTAACACCAAGAAAACAAAGGAAATAATCATGGACTTCAGGAAGTCCAAAGGCGGAAGTCACACCCCCATCCACATCAATGGGGCGGAGGTGGAAAGGGTGGCCAGCTTTAAGTTCCTCGGAGTCCACATCACGGAAGACCTCTCCTGGTCCCTCAACACCTCCTCTCTGGTGAAGAAGACCCAGCAGCGCCTATATTTCCTGAGGAGGCTGAAGGGATGTAATCTGTCACCCCCGATCCTCTCTAACTTCTACCGCTGCACTATAGAGAGCATCCTGACAAACTGTATCACGGTATGGTACGGCAGCTGTAGCTCCCATGACCGGAAAGCCCTGCAGCGGGTAGTCAAAACTGCCCAACGCATTACCGGCACCCGGCTACCGACCATAGAGCACATATACCAGAAACGCTGTCTACGGAGGTCACGGTCCATCATCAAAGACCCTACCCACCCCAGCCACAGTCTGTTCGCCCTCCTACCATCTGGAAGATGCTACAGATGCATTCGCACCCGTACGACCAGATTTAGGAACAGCTTCTTTCCCAGGGCTGTCATCCTACTGAACTCCACAAATAAACTCTAAAGCCTGCACATCTGCCAATGCACTTTATTATGGTCATATTTATGCTAATATATATGTACAAATGTATGTTGAAATGTTTAAGTGTCCTAATCCAAATTGTACACTCTCGGGAGCCGCAAGCCTACATTTCGTTGTACTGCACTCGTGCACTAACAATGACAATAAAAGTTGATTTGATTTGATTTGATTTCTCCTCATCTCAGTCCTAAATGTCCTACCCCGTATCCTGAGACTGTGACCCCTCGTTCTAGACCCCCCCCCCAGCCAGGGGAAACATCCTCCCTGCATCCAGTCTGTCTAGCCCTGTCAGAATTGTATACGTTTCAATGAGACTCCCTCTCGTTCTTCTAAACTCTAGTGAATACAGGCCGAGTCGAGTGAGACCACACCTTGAGTGTTGTGTGCAGTTTTGGTTGCCTTATCTGAGTGTAATGGCTTCAGCGGCACTTCCCTCTGCTCACCGCCTGAGGGCAGTTTTTGAGGCTTCGGTGCGCTGCTGCCGTGCCTTTGGGCCCCTCTCCTCACCTGTTTCTCGAGTAATTGTTCTCTTCAGAGTAAATTAGGCTAGTTAATAAAGCTGGCTCGGTCCAGTCCCTGTTTTGTCCTCTTTTAATTGGACCAAGTAAATTAAACAAATAAACTATAATTAGGACTGTAAAACTTTAAATAAACCTTATCAAATCAAATTAAAATTTGGTTATCCAAATCAATTAAGCACTCCAGTCCCCGCGGCGCCCACCGGTCACGGAAGTGCTCGAGCGCGCCGGCGGACACCGCGTGCTCCATCTCCAGGGCCACCCGGGCGCGAACATGGCCGCGGAAGAGAGGGAGGCAATCTGGCTGGACGACCCCCTCGACCGTCCGCTGCCTGGACCAATTGATGGCTTTTTTAGCCAGGCCCAGGAGCAGACCCACGAGGAGGTCCTCCAGCCTGCCCGCTCCCCTCCGCACCGGGTGACCGTAGATCAAGAGCGTGGGACTGAAGTGCAACCAAAAATCGAGGAGCAGCCCCTTCAAATAATGGAAGAGGGGCTGCAACCTCCCACATTCTGCATATATATGAAAAACGGACTCCTCCAGGCCGCAGAACAAACAGGCGGCCTGGGTGTCCGTGAACCTACTTAAAAATATATTGCACGGGACTGCCCCGTGCAACACCCTCCAGGCCAAGTCCCCAATAGAACAGGGGGTCCCTGTTTTGCCTCTGTTCCTCTGGCCTCACCTGTGTGTTGTTAAAGTATTTGTCTCCTGTCTCATTTGAATAATTATGTCACGTGACCACTCTGGCCTGTATTTAAGCTTCCTCTTTCCTGTCCTCTTTGCTCAGTCCTGGGTTCGCCTGCCTGCAAGTAGCAGCTCTCTCGAGTCTCTCTGTGTTTTCGAGTTTCAAGGAATCTCCTTTTCGAGTGCTACCATGTCTCTGTGTTTTCGAGTCTCAAGTGAACCTCCTTTCGAGTGCTACCATGTCTCTGTGTTTTCGAGTATCAAGTGAAGCATCTTTCGACTTCTACCTGGTCTCGAGTCCTTGGATACGTTTCCTGCGCTTGGGTCCACTACCGAAACCCTAGCAAAACGGCCCCGTGAATGCACGGCCCCGTGACACTGAGGAAGGATGTTCTTGCCATGGAGAGAGTGCAGCGAAGATTCACCAAACTGATACCTGGGATGGCAAGAATGACGTATGAGGAGAGATTGGGTCGATTGGGCTTATATTCGCTAGAATTTAGAAGAATGAGAGGGGATCTCATTGAAACTTAGAAAATTCAAACAGGACTAGACAGACTGGATGCAGGAAGGATGTTCCCGATGGCGGGGGAGTCCAGAACCAGGGGTCACAGTCTAAGGACAAGGGTAAGCCATTTAGGACAGAGATGAGGAGGAATTTCTTCACCCAGAGAGTGGTGAACCTGTGGAATTCTTTACCACAGAAGGCAGTAGAGGCCAATTCATTAAATATATTCAAGAAGGAGTTAGATATATTTCTTAAGGCTGAAGGGATCAAGGGATATGGGGAGAAAGCAGGGACAGGGTACTGAATTTGGATGATCAGCCATGATCTCATTAAATGGCGGAGCAGGCTCGAGGGGCCGAATGGCCTACTCCTGCACCTATCTTCTATGATTCTATGTTTCTATGACCCAATCTCTCCTCATTCCTGCCATCCCAGGAATCAGTCTGGTGAACCTTCGCTGCACTCCCTCTATGGCAAGTATATCCTTTCTTAGATAAGGCGACCAAAACTGCACACAATATTCAAGGTGTGGTCTCACCAAGACCCTGTACAACTGTAGTAAGACATCCTTGCTCCTGTACTCGAATCCTCTTGCAATGAAGGCCAGCATACCATTTGCCTTCACAGCTGCTTGCTGCACCTGCATGCTTACCTTCAGCGACTGGTGCACAAGGACAGCATGACTCTATGACTCTATGAACAGATACATAAAATAATCAAAAAGGCTACTGGATGCTGGCCTGTATACATAGAGGACAAGAGTACAAGGGGGTAGAGGTTATGCTTTTTAAAAATTTGCTTATGGGATGTGGGCGTCGCTGGCAAGGTCCAGCATTTATTGCCCATCCCTAGTTGCCCTTGAGAAGGTGGTGGTGAGCCGCCTTCTTGAACCGCTGCAGTCCGTGTGGTGAAAGTACTCCCACAGTGCTGTTTGGGAGGGAGTTCCAGGATTTTGACCCAGCGACGATGAAGATACGGCCGATATATTTCCAAGTCAGGATGGTGTGTGACTTGGAGGTGGATCTTGGAGGCGGTGGTGTTCCCGTGCGCCTGCTGCTTTTGTCCTTCTAGGTGGAAGAGGTCGCGGGTTTGGGAGGTGCTGCCGAAGAAGCCTTGGCGAGTTGCTGCAGTGCATCTTGTAGATGGTACACACTGCAGCCACAGTGCGCCGGTGGTGGAGGGAGTGAATGTTTAAGCACTAAGCTCATGGTCTACAGAGCAGCAGTGATACCCGCCCTGCTGTATGCCTCAGAGACATGGACCATGTACAGCAGGCACCTCAAAGCACTGGAGAGGTACCACCAACGCTGCCTCCACAAGATCCTGCAAATCAATTGGCAGGATAGGCGCACCAACGTCAGTGTTCTCGCTCAGGCCAACATCCTCAGCATCGAAGCTCTGACCACACTCAATCAGCTCCGATGGACGGGTTACATTGTCCGCATGCCCGATACGAGACTCCCAAAACAAGCACTCTACTCGGAGCTCCGGCACGGCAAGAGAGCCCCAGGTGGGCAGAGGAAACGCTTCAAGGACACCCTCAAAGCCTCCTTGAAAAAGTGTAACATCCCCACCGACACCTGGGAATCCCTGGCCCAAGACCGCACAAAGCGGAGACCGCACAAAGCGGAGGAGAAGCATCCGGGAAGGTGCCGAACACCTCGAGTCTCTTCGCCGGGAGCAAGCGGAAGCCAAGCGCAGGCAGCGCAAGGAGCGCACGTCAACCCAAGCACCCCCACCCACCCGCCCCTTCAACCACCGTCTGCCCCACCTGTGACGGAGACTGTAGGTCCCGCATTGGACTCATCAGTCACCTGAGAACTCATTTTTAATGTGGAAGCAAGTCATCCTCGGTTCCGAGGGACTGCCTAAGAAGAAGAAGAGGAGGGTTTAAGGTGCTGCAGCTATAACAAAACCCTGGTTAGACCACACCTGGAGCACTGTGAGCAGTTCCGGGCACCGCACCTTAGGGAGGACGGACCAGCCTTGGAGGGAGTGCAGCGTAGGTTTACCAGAATGATACCCGGACTCCAAGGGTTAAATTACGAGGTGAGATTACACAAACCAGGGCTGTACTCCCTGGAATTTAGAAGGTTAAGGGGTGATCTGATCGAGATATTAAGGGGAACTGATAGGGATAGAGAGAAACTATCTCTGCTGGTCGGGGAGTTGAGGACGAGGGGGGCAGAGTCTAAAAATTAGAGCCAGACCTTTCAGGAGTGAAGTTAGGAAACACTTCTACACACAAAGGGTGGGAGAAGTTTGGAACTCTCTTCCGCAAACGGCAGTCGATGCTGGGGGTGAATTGTTAATTTTAAATCTGAGATCGATAGATTTTTGTTAACCAAAGGTATTAGAAGACAGAAAATTTGACACTGAGTCACATAAGGATAAATCAGAGCAACATAGGAACAGGAGGAGGCAATTCAGCCCCTCCAGCCCGCTGGCATAGTGGTTAGCACTGTTGCCTCACAGCGCCAGGGACCCGGGTTCGAATCCGGCCTCGGGTGACTGTCTGTGTGGAGTTTGCACATTCTCCCCGTGTTTGCGTGGGTTTCCTCCGGGTGCTCCGGTTTCCTCCCACAGTCCAAAGATGTGCGGGTTAGGTTGATTGGCTATGATAAATTGACCCTTAGTGTTAGGGGGATTAAATATGTGGGGTTACGGGGATCGGGTGGGATATGTGTCGGTGCAGGCTCGATGGGCCGAAATGGCCTCTATCTGCACTGTGGGGTTTCTGTGATTTCTGTGATTAAGGGATGTGGGGCAAAGGTCGCAGATCAGCCATGATCTCATTGAATGGCGGAACGGGCTGGAGGGGCTGAATTGCCTCCTCCTGTTCCTATGTTGCTCTGATTTATCCTTATGTGACTCAGTGTCAAATTTTCTGTCTTCTAATACTCCAGCGCAGCGCCCTGGGTCGTTTTACTACGTTAAAGGCGCTATATAGATCCAAGTGGTTGTTGTTTTTGCTCTTGGGAACGCGAATTGTCAAGGTGACAACAGAATGGGCTGGCCACCCTGCTCCAATTACCCTCTGCCCCCCTACTCCACATCACCTGGAGACGGCAGGAATAGAGACAGAGAAACATCGAAAAATAGGAGCAGGAGTCGGCCATTCGGCCCTTCGAGCCTGCTCCGCCATTTCAATATGATCATGGCGGATCCTCTATCTCAATTCCATATTCCTGCTCTCTCCCCATACCCCTCGATGTCTTTTGTGCCCAGTACCAGGCCCCTGTATACACCCCGGGAGATAGACAGGATTTTACATTGAGGTATATGAGAGAGCGAGAGGCAGAGAGAGAGAGATAGAAAGCGAGGGAGAGAGATAGAGAGAGAGAGGGAAAGAGAGAGAGGGAGAGACAGTGGGGAGAGATATAGAGGGACAGAGAAAGCGAGAGAAAGAGAGTGAGAGAGAGACAGTGAGCGAGTGAGAGAGACAGAGAGAGAGGGAGAGAGAGAGAGTGAGAGAGAGAGATAGGGAGAGAGAGAGATAGAGAGAGATAGAGAGAGAGAGAGATAGAGAGAGAGAGATAGAGAGAGAGAGACAGAGAGGCAGAGAGAAAGACAGAGAGAGAGAGAGACAGAAATGGCCACAAAAACAAAATCTCTCCACCTAAAGAAAGCCTGTGGCCCAGACAACATCAAAAATGAAATGCTCAAGTTCAGCAATATGGAGATGCAGGGTGCGGTACTCAAATTATTCAACATCATATTACGTTCAGGCTGTTTTCCCGATATCTGGTGCCAAGGACTAATCTCCCCCATATATAAAAGCGGAAACAAATCAGACCCAAATAACTACCGCGGCATCTGTGTCAACAGTTGTCTAGGGAAGTTATTCTGCAGTATTCTAAATAGTAGATTACTTGATTTTCTTAACAAACATAATATCCTCAGAAAAAACCAAATAGGCTTTCTTCCAAAACACCGCACCGCCGACCATATCTATACCCTTCACACCCTCATTGAAAAACATATACACCAAACAAAAAATGGGAAAATATTCGCCTGTTTCATCGACTTCAAGAAAGCCTTTGACTCTATATGGCACGAAGGGCTCTATTATAAACTTCTTCAATGTGGAATAGGGGGCAAAGTCTATGACCTTATTAAATCAATGTATCTGAAAAACAAATGCGGGGTCAAAATTGGAGACAAACGCACCGATTTCTTCACCCAGAGAAGAGGCGTCCGGCAGGGCTGCAATTTGAGCCCGACCCTGTTCAACATATACATAAATGAATTAGCAGACATGCTGGAGCAAAGCGAGTCACCAGGTCTCCGTCTCCTGGATGGAG
Organism: Somniosus microcephalus; assembly: GCF_052327205.1. NCBI lineage: Eukaryota > Metazoa > Chordata > Chondrichthyes > Squaliformes > Somniosidae > Somniosus > Somniosus microcephalus. The sequence continues at coordinate 34,571,265 of NW_028225179.1, read as the reverse complement.
AAGTGAAATCCCTGTTCTATGCGGACGACCTGGTTCTGCTGTCTCCCACAGAACAGGGATTACAGCAACAACTAGACCTACTCGACAAATACTGCCAAAATTGGGCTCTAACAGTAAATCTAAAGAAAACCAACATCATGATTTTTCAAAAAAGGCCCAGATGTCAGGAAAACAAATACCAGTTTACCCTCAGTGATATCACTATAGGACACACTATGAGCTACACCTACCTTGGTCTAACTATTACAGCATCAGGGAGCTTCAGCATAGCAGTGAATGCACTAAAAGAAAAAGCCCGAAGAGCCCTATATGCAATAAAAAGAAAATTCTACAACATCCAAATCCCAATCAAAATCTGGCTCAAAATATTTGACAGCATAATCCTGCCCATTGCACTGTACGGTAGTGAAGTATGGGGCCCGCTAAATCACCAAAGCTACACTAAATGGGAAAAACATACAATAGAAGCCCTACATGCAGAATTCTGCCGAAGCATCCTTCGCACCCAAAGAAAAACGCCAACAAATGCATGCAGAGCCGAACTAGGCAGATACCCACTGATAATAAACATCCAAAAACGAGCACTAAACTTCCTAAATCACCTCAAATCTAGCTCCCCAGACACCCTTCATTTCAAAGCCTTTCAGACCCAAGAGCTAAACCCAGAAAAGAGTCCCCTGAGTCAGCTGCTACGGAAACTAAGTACTCAGCCGGACCCTGACCAGCCCCAGACCAACACAGCCGTCCAAACACCAATCCGAGTGAACCAAATCATTAAAAAATGCAAAGAAACCTACCTGGAACATTGGAACAAAATAACCGAAAGCCAAAGCAGATTAGAATGTTACCGGGCCCTAAAAAGAGAATATAAACTGGCAGACTACCTCACGACCATCAGAGACACAAAACAGAGACAGACCCTCACCAGGTACAGACTAAGCGACCACCAACTGGAAATTGAAAAAGGCAGATACAAGAAATCCTGGCAGCCTAGAGAGAATAGAATATGCGATCAATGTCTGGCTGGCGAGGTTGAAACAGAAATGCATTTCCTCCTAAAATGCGAAAAATTCAACACATCAAGAAACATATTATTCAACAAGCTAAGCCAAACAACCCCAGATTTCAAGGAATTGGATGATCTGTCAAAATTGAGATTAGTCCTAGGAGAAGGAGACAGACCATACCTTGGGGCCAAATATGTAACAACATGTCACAACCTGAGGACTGTTTAAAATTAAGACTGTTTAAAATTAATATTGAACGTACCAAATGAAGTACAAAGACTGTTTAAAATTAATATTGTTTAAAAGTAATATTGTATGTACCCAACAAATGTCAAATCGATTGACACCTACAGAATGTTGGAAAACTGTACCTTTTTGCTATGTAAGCTTTGGCAATATGGTTCTCTGTAAACTTTCATGCCAATAAAGCATTTTAATTGGAATTGGAATTGGAATTGGACAGAGAGAGAGAGAGACAGAGAGAGAGAGTGAGAGAGAGAGGCAGAGAGAGAGACAGAGCTCTATATGGCACGAAGGGCTCTATTATAAACTTCTTCAGTGTGGAATAGGGGGCAAAGTCTATGACCTTATTAAATCAATGTATCTGAAAAACAAATGCGGGGTCAAAATTGGAGACAAACGCACCGATTTCTTCACCCAGAGAAGAGGCGTCCGGCAGGGCTGCAATTTGAGCCCGACCCTGTTCAACATATACATAAATGAATTAGCAGACATGCTGGAGCAAAGCGAGTCACCAGGTCTCCGTCTCCTGGATGGAGAAGTGAAGTCCCTGTTCTATGCGGACGACCTGGTTCTGCTGTCTCCCACAGAACAGGGATTACAGCAACAACTAGACCTACTCGACAAATACTGCCAAAATTGGGCTCTAACAGTAAATCTAAAGAAAACCAACATCATGATTTTTCAGAAAAGACCCAGATGTCAGGAAAACAAATACCAGTTTACCCTCAGTGATACCACTATAGGACACACTATGAGCTACACCTACCTTGGTCTAACTATTACAGCATCAGGGAGCTTCAGCATAGCAGTGAATGCACTAAAAGAAAAAGCCCGAAGAGCCCTATATGCAATAAAAAGAAAATTCTACAACATCCAAATCCCAATCAAAATCTGGCTCAAAATATTTGACAGCATAATCCTGCCCATTGCACTGTACGGTAGTGAAGTATGGGGCCCGCTAAATCACCAAAGCTACACTAAATGGGAAAAACACACAATAGAAGCCCTACATGCAGAATTCTGCCGAAGCATCCTTCGCACCCAAAGAAAAACGCCAACAAATGCATGCAGAGCCGAACTAGGCAGATACCCACTGATAATAAACATCCAAAAACGAGCACTAAACTTCCTAAATCACCTCAAATCTAGCTCCCCAGACACCCTTCATTTCAAAGCCTTTCAGACCCAAGAGCTAAACCCAGAAAAGAGTCCCCTGAGTCAGCTGCTACTGAAACTAAGTACTCAGCCGGACCCTGACCAGCCCCAGACCAACACAGCCGTCCAAACACCAATCCGAGTGAACCAAATCATTAAAAAATGCAAAGAAACCTACCTGGAACATTGGAACAAAATAACCGAAAGCCAAAGCAGATTAGAATGTTACCGGGCCCTAAAAAGAGAATATAAACTGGCAGACTACCTCACGACCATCAGAGACACAAAACAGAGACAGACCCTCACCAGGTACAGACTAAGCGACCACCAACTGGAAATTGAAAAAGGCAGATACAAGAAATCCTGGCAGCCTAGAGAGAATAGAATATGCGATCAATGTCTGGCTGGCGAGGTTGAAACAGAAATGCATTTCCTCCTAAAATGCGAAAAATTCAACACATCAAGAAACATATTATTCAACAAGCTAAGCCAAACAACCCCAGATTTCAAGGAATTGGATGATCTGTCAAAATTGAGATTAGTCCTAGGAGAAGGAGACAGACCATACCTTGGGGCTAAATATGTAACAACATGTCACAACCTGAGGACTGTTTAAAAGTAAGACTGTTTAAAATTAATATTGAACGTACCAAATGAAGTAGAAAGACTGTTTAAAATTAATATTGTTTAAAAGTAATATTGTATGTACCCAACAAATGTCAAATCGATTGACACCTACAGAATGTTGGAAAACTGTACCTTTTTGCTATGTAAGCTTTGGCAATATGGTTCTCTGTAAACTTTCATGCCAATAAAGCATTTGAACTGAACTGAACTGAACTGAACTGAACTGAAAGACAGAGAGTGAGAGAGAGACATAGAGAGTGAGAGAGAGAGTGAGAGAGAGAGACAGAGACAGAGACAGGGAGAGAGATAGATAGAGAGAGAGAGAGACAGAGAGAGAGATAGAGAGAGATAGAGAGAGAGAGACAGAGAGAGAGAGATAGAGAGAGACAGAGAGGCAGAGAGAGGGACAGAGAGTGAGAGTGAGAGAGACAGAGACAGAGAGAGAGGGAGAGAGACTGAGAGAGAATGAGAGAGACAGAGTGTGAGAGAGACAGAGAGAGAGAGAGAGAAAGAGAGAGAGAGACACACAGAGAGAGAGACAGAGACAGAGAGAGAGAGAGACAGAGAGAGAATGAGAGAGAGCGTGTGAAAGAGACAGACAGAGAGAGAGAGAAAGAGAGAGAGAGACAGAGTGTGAGAGTTAAAATCCAGTTAAAATTGGAGACAAACAAACAAAATACTTCCCACAGGGGCGGGGGGTGACGCAGGGCTCGCCAATCTCACCGACACTCTTTAATATTTACATAAATGAATTAGCAAAACTACTTGAACAATCTACAGCACCCGGCCTCACCCTATATGAATCCAAGGTTAAATTCCTCCTCTATGCAGACGACCTGGTTCTGCTGTCACCAACTAAGGAGGGTCTACAGCAGAACCTGGATCTGCTGGAATCAGTCTGTCAGACCTGGGCCCTGACAATAAACCTCCAAAAAACCAAAGTCCTTGTGTTCCAACAAAGATCCAGACATCAGGGACCCAAAATAAATCTCACACTAGGAACAACTAAAATCGAACAAACCACTAACTACACATACTTGGGCATAAAAATCAGCTCTACGGGAAATTTCAAACTGGCTGTGAATGAACTGAAAGAGAAAGCAAGAAGGGCTTTCTACGCCATTAAAAGATCAATCCAAATAGAAATCCCAATTAGCATTTGGCTCAAAATTTTCAAATCAGTAACTGAACCAATTGCACTCTATGGCAGTGAAGTGTGGGGACCGCTAACACAACAAGAATTTGCAAAATGGGACAAACACCCAATTGAGATCCTACATGCAGAATTCTGTAAAAGTATCCTCCGGACTCAAAGGAAAACTGTAAACAATGCATGCAGGGCAGAACTAGGCCAATTTCCACTAATAATTACTATCCAAAAAAGAGCCACCAAATTTTGGAAACACCTAAAAATGAGCAACCCCCACTGCTATCATTACGAAGCCTTGAAATGCCAAGAGAGGACCATAAAGAATAACTCCCTCAGTCAACTAGTCCTGGGACTCAGTGAAGCAACCACTAACACTACTAACAATAACCAGCCCCAGGACAGTGACATCGTAGCAGAGAGAATTCGACCCAACACAATTGTCACTAAACAAAAGGAAAAATACCTGTCATATTGGGCAGAAACAACAAAAACCCAAAGCAAACTCAAGTGCTACTTGACCCTAAACAGACAATACAACATGGCTGAGTACCTGACCATGGTAAAGGATAACAAACTGAGAAAAACCTTGACAAGGTACAGACTTAGCGAACATAGCCTAGCGATCGAAAAAGGCAGACACAGGCAGACCAGGCTGCCAAGAGAGGACAG
>NW_028225179.1:34509938-34560914 GCF_052327205.1 Somniosus microcephalus | reverse complement strand
AGACAGGAGCACGAAACTCAAAAGGTTAGTATGCAGGTGCAGCAAGTGATTAAGAAGGCCAATGGAATGTTGGCTTTCATTGCTAGGGGGATAGAATATAAAAATAGGGAGGTATTGCTTCAGTTGTACAAGGTATTGGTGAGACCGCACCTGGAATACTGCATACAGTTTTGGTGTCCATACTTAAGAAAGGACATACTTGCTCTCGAGTCAGTACAAAGAAGGTTCACTCGGTTAATCCCGGGGATGAGGGGATGGACATATGAGGAGAGGTTGAGTAGATTGGGACTCTACTCATTGGAGTTCAGAAGAATGAGAGGCGATCTTATTGAAACATATAAGATTGTGAAGGGGTTGGATCGGGTGGATGCGGGGAGGATGTTCCCGATGATGGGTGAAACTAGAACTAGGGGGCATAATCTTAGAATAAGGGGCTGCTCTTTCAAAACTGAGATGAGGAGGAACTACTTCACTCAGAGGGTGGTAGGTCCATGGAATATGCTGCCCCAAAAAGCTGTAGAAGCTACATCATTACATAAATTTAAAACAGAAATAGACAGTTTCCTAGAAGTAAAGGGAATTAAGGGTTACGGGGAGCGGGCAGGAATTTGGACATGAGTCTAGGTTCGGATCGGTCATGGCCCTGTGGGTAGCGGAGCAGGCCCAGGGGCCGTGTAGCCTGATCCTGCTCCTATTTCGTGTGTCTAATTCTGTTAGATTCAGGAGATAGTTCTGTGATAGTGGATTGGCGGTTAGGATCAGATCAGCCATGATCTTATTGAATGGCGGAGCAGGCTCGAGGGGCCGATTGGCCTACTCCTGCTCCTATTTCTTATGTTCTTATGAGCCCCTCGGTCCCTGTGGATGAGTGTCAGTTGGCCCTGAGGGAGACAGGAGCCTCTCGGTCCCTATGGGTGAGGGTCATTGGGTACTGAGGGAGACAGGAGCCTCTCGGTCCCTGTGGGTGAGAGTCAGTGGGTACTGAGGGAGACAGGAGCCTCTCAGTCCCTGTGGGTGAGGGTCAGTGGGTACTGAGGGAGACAGGAGCCTCTCGGTCCCTTTGGGTGAGGGGCAATGGGTACTGAGGGAGACAGGAGCCTCTCGGATCCCGTGGGCGAGGGTCAGTGGGTACTGAGGGAGACAGGAGCCTCTCAGTCCCTGTGGGTGAGGGTCAGTTGGTACTGAGGGTGACAGGAGTCTCTCGGTCCCTGTGGGCGAGGGTCAGTGGGTACTGAGGGAGACAGGAGCCTCTCAGTCCCTGTGGGTGTGGGTCAGTTGGTACTGAGGGAGACAGGAGCCTCTCGGATCCCGTGGGCGAGGGTCAGTGGGTACTGGGGGAGACAGGAGCCTCTCAGTCCCTGTGAGTGAGGGTCAGTGGGTACTGAGGGTGACAGGAGTCTCTCGGTCCCTGTGGACGAGTGTCAGTGGGTACTGAGGGAGACAGGAGCCTCTCAGTCCCTGTGGGTGAGGGTCAGTGGGCACTGAGGGAGACAGGAGTCTCTCGGTCCCTGTGGGTGCGGGTCAGTGTGCACTGAGGGAGACAGGAGCCTCTCGGTCCCTGTGGGCGAGGGTCAGTGGGCACTGAGGGAGACAGGAGCCTCTTAGTCCCTGTGGGCGAGGGTCAGTGGGCACTGAGTGAGACAGGAGCCCCTCGGTCCCTGTGGGTGAGGATCAGTGGGTCCTGAGGGAGACAGGAGCCTCTCAGTCCCTGTGGGCAAGGGTCAGTGGGTACTGAGTGAGACAGGATCCCCTCGGTCCCTGTGGGTGAGAGTCAGTGGGTACTGAGGGAGACAGGAGCCTCTTGGTCCCTGTAGACGAGGGTCTGTGGGTATTGAGGGAGACAGGAGCCTCTCAGTCCCTGTGGGTGAGGGTCAGTGGGTACTGAAGGAGACAGGAGCCTCTCGGTCCCTTTGGGTGAGGGGCAATGGGTACTGAGGGAGACAGGAGCCTCTCGGATCCCGTGGGCGAGGGTCAGTGGGTACTGAGGGAGACAGGAGCCTCTCGGTCCCTGTGGGTGAGGGTCAGTGGGTACTGAAGGAGACAGGAGCCTCTCGGTCCCTGTGGGTGAGGGTCAGTGGGTATGAGGGAGACAGGAGCCTCTCAGTCCCTGTGGGTGAGGGTCAGTGGGTACTGAGTGAGACAGGAGCCTCTCGGATCCCGTGGGCGAGGGTCAGTGGGTACTGAGGGAGACAGGAGCCTCTCAGTCCCTGTGGGTGAGGGTCAGTGGGTACTGAGGGAGACAGGAGCCTCTCGGTCCCTGTGGGTGAGGGTCAGTGGGTATGAGGGAGACAGGAGCCTCTCAGTCCCTGTGGGTGAGGGTCAGTGGGTACTGAGTGAGACAGGAGCCTCTCGGATCCCGTGGGCGAGGGTCAGTGGGTACTGAGGGAGACAGGAGCCTCTCAGTCCCTGTGGGTGAGGGTCAGTGGGCACTGAGGGAGACAGGAGCCTCTCGGTCCCTTTGGGTGAGGGGCAATGGGTACTGAGGGTGACAGGAGCCTCTCGGTCCCTGTGGGTGAGTGTCAGTGGGTACTGAGGGTGACAGGAGTCTCTCAGTCCCTGTGGGCAAAGGTCAGTGGGCACTGAGGGAGACAGGAGTCTCTCAGTCCCTGTGGGCGAGGGTCAGTGGGTACTGAGGGAGACAGGAGTCTCTCGGTCCCTGTGGGCGAGTGTCAGTGGGTACTGAGGGAGACAGGAGTCTCTCAGTCCCTGTGGGCGAGGGTCAGTGGGTACTGAGGGAGACAGGAGCTTCTCGGTCTCTGTGGGCGAGGGTCATAAGAACATAAGAACATAAGAAATAGGAGCAGGAGTAGGCCAATTGGCCCCTCGAGCCTGCTCCACCATTCAATAAGATCATGGCTGATCTGATCCTAACCGCCAATCCACTATGACAGGACTATCTCCTGAATCGAACAGCATTAGACACACGAAAACAGGAGCAGGATCAGGCTACACGGCCCCTGGGCCCGCTCCGCTACCCACAGGGCCATGACCTATCCGAACCTAGACTCATGTCCAAATTCCTGCCCGCTCCCCGTAACCCTTAATTCCCTTTTCTACTAGGAAACTGTCTATTTCTGTTTTAAATTTATGTAATGATGTAGCTTCGACAGCTTTTTGGGGCAGCATATTCCATGGACCTACCACCCTCTGAGTGAAGTAGTTCCTCCTCATCTCAGTTTTGAAAGAGCAGCCCCTTATTCTAAGACTATGCCCCCTAGTTCTAGTTTCACCCATCATCTGGAACATCCTCCCTGCATCCACCCGATCCAACCCCTTCATAATCTTATATGTTTCAATAAGATCGCCTCTCATTCTTCTGAACTCCAATGAGTAGAGTCCCAATCTACTCAACCTCTCCTCATATGTCCATCCCCTCATCCCCGGGATTAATCGAGTGAACCTTCTTTGTACTGACTCGAGAGCAAGTATGTCCTTTCTTAAGTATGGACACCAAAACTGTACGCAGTATTCCAGGTGCGGTCTCACCAATACTTTGTACAACTGAAGCAATACCTCCCTATTTTTATATTCTATCCCCCTAGCAATGAAAGCCAACATTCCATTGGCCTTCTTAATCACTTGCTGCACCTGCATACTAACCTTTTGAGTTTCGTGCACCAGGACCCCCAGATCCCTTTGTACTTCAGTACTTTCAAGTTTCTTGCCATTAAGATAATAACTTGCTCTACGATTTTTTCTGCCAAAGTGCATAACCTCACACTTTCCAGTATTGTATTCCATCTGCCAAATCTCTGCCCACTTACTTAGCCTGTCTATGTCCCCTTGCAGGTTTTTTATGTCCTCCTCACTCACTACTTTCCCTCCCATCTTAGTATCATCTGCAAACTTTGATGTGTTACACTCGGTCTCCTCCTCCAAATCGTTAATATAGATTGTAAAGAGTTGGGGACCCAGCACTGACCCCTGCGGAACACCACTGGTTACTGATTGCCAGTCTGAATATGAACCATTTATCCCAACTCTCTGCCTTCTGTTAGATAGCCAATCCTCTATCCATGCCAGAATATTACCCCCAATCCCGTGATTTTTTTATCTTAAGCAATAATCTTTTGTGTGGCACCTTGTCAAATGCCTTTTGGAAGTCTAAATACACTACGTCCACTGGTTCACCTTTATCCACCCTATATGTTACTTCCTCAAAGAACTCCAGCAAATTTGTCAAACATGACTTCCCCTTCATAAAACCATGCTGACTTTGTCTTATTAAATTATGATTATCCAAATGTCCTGTTACTGTCTCCTTAATAATGGACTCCAAAATTTTACCTACCACAGATGTTAGGCTAACCGGTCTATAGTTTCCAGCCTTCTGTCTACTGCCCTTTTTAAATAAGGGTGTTACATTAGCAGTTTTCCAGTCTGCCGGGACCTTTGCTGAGTCCAGGGAGTTTTGGAAGATTATTACCAATGCATCCACAATCCCTGCCGCCACTTCCCTCAAAACCCTGGGATGTAAGCCATCAGGTCCAGGTGATTTATCCGCCTTGAGTCCCATTATTTTACCAAGTACTACTTCCTTAGTGATTTTAATCGTATTTAGCTCCTCCCCCCCTATAGCCCCCTGCTTGTCAAGTGTTGGGATATTCTTGGTGTCCTCTACTGTAAAGACTGATACAAAATATTCATTCAGTGTTTTTGCCATCTCCATATTTCCCACCATTAATTTCCCGGTCTCATCCTCTAAGGGACCAACATTTACTTTAGCCACCCTTTTTCTTTTTATATAACTATAAAAACTCTTACTATCTGTCTTTATATTTTTTGCTAATTTACTTTCATATTCTATCTTCCCTTTCTTAATCAATCTTTTTGTTATTTTTTGCTGTCTTTTAAAGTTTTCCCAATCCTCTATCCTCCCACTAGATTTGGCTACCTTATATGCCCTTGTTTTTAGTCGAATACTATCCTTAATTTCTTTACTTAGCCACGGATGGCTGTCTTTTCTTTTACACCCTTTTTTTCTCAGTGGAATATACTTTTTTTGGAATTTGTAAAATAACTCCTTAAATGTACACCACTGATCATGTATCGTCTTATCCTTTAACCTATTTTCCCAATCCACTTTACTCAATTCCGCTCTCATACCTTCATAGTCTCCTTTATTCAAGCTTAGCACGCTTGTTTGAGATACAGCCTCCTCACCCTCTAACTGAATATGGAATTCAACCATGTTATGGTCACTCATTCCAAGGGGATCCTTTACTAGGACATTTTTAATTAATCCTGTCTCGTTACACAGGACCAGATCTAAGGTTGCTTGCCCCCTGGTTGGTTCAGTTACATACTGCTCAAGAAACCCATCCCTAATACACTCAATGAACTCATCCTCAAGGCAGCCCTGCCCAATTTGATTCATCCAATTTATATGATAGTTAAAATCCCCCATAATTATCGATGTTCCCTTATTACAAGCCTCAACTATTTCCTGATTGATACTCCGTCCAACCGAGTTGCGACTGTTCGGAGGCCTATATACTACACCCACTAGTGTTTTTTTCCCCTTATTATTCCTTATCTCCACCCAAACTGTTTCATTATCCTGATCCTTTGAACCAATATCATTTCTCTGTATTACAGTGATTCCTTCCTTTATTAACATAGCCACCCCACCTCCCCTTCCTTCCTGCCTGTCCTTCCTGATTGTTAAATAACCTGGTATGTTTTATTCCCAGGCATTGTCACCCTGCAGCCATGTTTCTGTAATGGCCACAAGATCATACCCATATGTAGCTATTTGTGCCTTTAACTCATCTATTTTGTTACGAATGCTACGTGCATTCAGATAGAGAACTTTCAAATATGTTTTGTGACACTTAGTTCCTGCTATTGCCCTTTTTATTACTTTACCTTTTACTCCACACCTTCTACCCCTTCCTGACACGCTCTGGTTTTTAATTTCCCCACTGCTACCTAAGTCTTTGACCTTCTCTGTTGTCATTTTTATTATTTGCTCTCTAGGAACCTCCCCCCCACTAGTTAGTTTAAAGCCCTCTCTACAGCCCTAGTTATATGATCCGCCAGGACTCTAGTCCCAGCACTGGCCAAGTGAAGCCCGTCCCAACGGAACAGCTCCCTCCTGTCCCAGTACTGGTGCCAGTGTCCCAGGAAACAAAACCCATTTCTCCCACACCAGTCTTTGAGCCACGCATTTAACTCTCTTATTTTATTTGTCCTAGCCAAATTCGCTCGTGGCTCAGGTAATAATCCAGAGATTATTACCCTTGTGGTTCTGCTTTTTAATTTGGCCCCTAGCTGCTCAAACTCCCTCAGCAGAACCTCCTTCCTTGTCCTATCTATGTCGTTGGTACCAACATGGACCACGACAACTGGATCCTCCCCCTCCCACTCCAAGTTTCTGTCCAGCCCAGAGGAGATGTCCTTAACCCTGGCACCGGGTAGGCAACACAGCCTACGGGACTCTCGCTCTTGGCTGCAGAGAACTCTATCTATCCCCCTAATAATACTATCCCCTACCACTACAACATTTCTATTTACTCCCCCCTCTTGAATGGCCCCCCTCTCCACGGTGCTGTGGCCAGGTTGCTCATCCTCCCTGCAGCCCCTGCTTCCGTACTGAGGGAGACAGGAGCCTCTCGGTCGCTGTGGGCGAGGGTCAGTGGGCACTGAGGGAGACAGGAGCCTCTCGGTCCCTGTGGGCGAGGGTCAGTGGGCACTGAGGGAGACAGGAGCCTCTCGGTCTCTGTGGGCGAGGGTCAGTGGGCACTGAGGGAGACAGGAGCCTCTCGGTCCCGGTGGGCGAGGGTCAGTGGGTACTGAGGGAAGAGCAGATGTGTCTCTGGACACTTGAGCTTTGATGTTCTTTAACATCTGGATACACAGGTTGAAGAGACTGAAGATGTCGCTGAATTGTCACCCTGAGCCCCTGGAGGTCAAAAATACTCGGCCGCAGTTGAAACCAGTCCAAGGTGTGCCCTTGTGTGACTGGATGGTAGACAACTGGGAGAAGGTGGATCTCTTCCAGGCGAAACCTGACGACCTACTCATCGCGACATATCCCAAAGCAGGTGAGTGGCCCAGGTGAGAGGGCCGAGGCCCCACAGTGCAGGGGAGAGGGCCGAGGCCCCACAGTGCAGGGGAGAGGGCCGAGGCCCCACAGTGCAGGGGAGAGGGCCGAGGCCCCACGGTACAGGGGAAGGGCCGAGGCCCCACAGTGCAGGGGAGAGGGCCGAGGCCCCACAGTGCAGGGGAGAGGGCCGAGGCCCCACAGTGCAGGGGAGAGGGCCGAGGCCCCACAGTGCAGGGGAGAGGACCGAGGCCCCACAGTGCAGGGGAGAGGGCCGAGGCCCCATGGTGCAGGGGAGAGGGCCGAGGACCCACGGTGCAGGGGAAGGGCCGAGGCCCCACAGTGCAGGGGAGAGGGCCGAGGCCCCATGGTGCAGGGGAGAGGGCCGAGGACCCACGGTGCAGGGGAGAGGGCCGAGGACCCACGGTGCAGGGGAGAGGGCCGAGGCCCCACGGTGCAGGGGAGAGGGCCGAGGCCCCATGGTGCAGGGGAGAGGGCTGAGGCCCCATGGTGCAGGGGAGAAGGCCGAGGCCCCATGGTGCAGGGGAGAGGGCTGAGGCCCCATGGAGCAGGGGAGAGGGCCGAGGCCCCATGGTGCAGGGGAGAGGGCCGAGGCCTCACGGTGCAGGGCAAGGGCCAAGGCCCCACGGTGCAGGGGAGAGGGATGGGGCCCCATGGTGCAGGGGAGAAGGCCGAGGCCCCATGGTGCAGGGGAGAAGGCCGAGGCCCCATGGTGCAGGGGAGAGGGCTGAGGCCCCATGGTGCAGGGGAGAGGGCCGAGGCCCCACGGTGCAGGGGAGAGGGCCGAGGCCCCACGGTGCAAGGGAGAGGGCTGAGGCCCCATGGTGCAGGGGAGAGGGCCGAGGCCCCACGGTGCAGGGGAGAGGGCCGAGGCCCCACGGTGCAGGGGAGAGGGCCGAGGCCCCACGGTGCAGGGGAAGGGCCGAGGCCCCAAGGTGCAGGGGAAGGGCCGAGGCCCCACGGTGCAGGGGAGAGAGGGCCGAGGCCCCACGGTGCAGGGGAGAGGGCCGAGGCCCCACGGTGCAGGCGAGAGGGCCGAGGCCCCACGGTGCAGGGGAGAGGGACGAGGCCCCACGGTGCAGGGGAGAGGGCCGAGGCCCCACGGTGCAGGGGAGAGGGCCGAGGGCCGAGGCCCCACGGTGCAGGGGAAGGGCCGAGGCCCCAAGGTGCAGGGGAAGGGCCGAGGCCCCACGGTGCAGGGGAGAGAGGGCCGAGGCCCCACGGTGCAGGGGAGAGGGCCGAGGCCCCACGGTGCAGGCGAGAGGGCCGAGGCCCCACGGTGCAGGGGAGAGGGACGAGGCCCCACGGTGCAGGGGAGAGGGCCGAGGCCCCACGGTGCAGGGGAGAGGGCCGAGGGCCGAGGCCCCACGGTGCAGGGGAGAGGGCCGAGGCCCCACGGTGCAGGGGAGAGGGCCGAGGCCCCACGGTGCAGGGGAGAGGTCCGAGGCCCCACGGTGCAGGGGAAGGGCCGAGGCCCCACGGTGCAGGGGAGAGGGCCGAGGCCCCACGGTGCAGGGGAGAGGGCCGAGGCCCCACGGTGCAGGGGAGAGGGCCGAGGCTCCACGGTGCAGGGGAGAGGGCCGAGGCCCCCGGTGCAGGGGAAGGGCTGAGGCCCCCGGTGCAGGGGAAGGGCCGAGGCCCCCGGTGCAGGGGAAGGGCTGAGGCCCCACGGTGCAGGGGAGAGGGCCGAGGCCCCAGGTGCAGGGGAAGGGCCGAGGCCCCCGGTGCAGGGGAGAGGGCCGAGGCTCCACGGTGCAGGGGAGAGGGCCGAGGCTCCACGGTGCAGGGGAGAGGGCCGAGGCTCCACGGTGCAGGGGAGAGGGCCGAGGCTCCACGGTGCAGGGGAGAGGGACGGGGCCCCACGGTGCAGGGGAAGGGCCGAGGCCCCATGGTGCAGGGGAAGGGCCGAGGCCCCAAGGTGCAGGGGAAGGGCCGGGGTCCCATGGTGCAGGGGAAAGGCCGAGGTCCCACGGTGCAGGGGAAGGGCCGAGGCCCCACGGTGCAGGGGAGAGGGCCGAGGCCCCACGGTGCAGGGGAGAGGGCCGAGGCCCCCGGTGCAGGGGAGAGGGCCGAGGCTCCACGGTGCAGGGGAGAGGGACGGGGCCCCACGGTGCAGGGGAAGGGCCGAGGCCCCCAGTGCAGGGGAAGGGCCGAGGCCCCATGGTGCAGGGGAAAGGCCGAGGTCCCACGGTGCAGGGTGTTAAATCTGTGAGTTGTTCAAGTAATTAATACTCAGACTTAATCAGTAACAATAAAACAGGTCTTTACTGGTTGGAGGTAGGGACTACACGTAGCTCTTTACTTCATGCCCACAGGCGGGAACTGAGGGGAGATCAGTACCCACAGTACTATTTATACCCCTATGGCCAGGAGTGGTACTGCGTATCACTACGCCCAACAAGTAGTGCAGTCCTGTCCATAGGTTCAAAGTAGCACACATATTACATACACAACATTCCTCCCTTCCTAGCTTTACAGTCATCTCCCCATTTAACATAACGTAATAACATATATACATATATAACTTCAGGTTTACATAACAGAATAACATAGATACATAGATAACTTCATGTCAAAACAGATCACAGATTCAGTCTCTGCGGAAAACAGTTCACAGATTCAATCTCTGTGGTGGAGTCGGTTCACGTTGCTGGAGTGACTCATTCAATAGTCCTTCCATGGATTTAACAGTTTGAACTTCCGAACTGAATTGGCTCCGTTCGGAGGGACCACGTGTGTGATCTGGTAGAGGTAATAATGGTTCAGATGGGTCATCTTCTGTTTTGACTTTTCCTTTTCTGCTTCTTGGAGACTCTCTGGGCCCCACTGTCAGCTGCCAGCTGCATGCGCAGTTCCTCCTTCTCTCCCTCCTTTTTCCGTAGTAGAGCCACCTTCTCCCGATGTTCCGTAGACTTTCGGTGCTCCTCCATGATTTCTGTATGGTGGGAGTCGAAGTTACAAGTTGGGCAGGACAGGACATAGTAATATTCGGTGTCGTCCTGATCTAGGCCAGCGAGAGGGTCTTCTATTTCCTCCATACCCAGCTGGGCGTTAGCCAGCTTTTGTTCCAAATCCAGACATCTTTCCTGAAGAGACTTCTTCATGCGTACCTCTTCATCCAGCTTTTTCTGGGCTTTCAGCAAGTCGTTTACTAATGACCTCATTTGAGATTTTACTACTTCAACTTCTTTTGGAGATTGATTGATCGGACTATTCAATCCCTCTACCGGAGCAGCTGTTTCAGCGGTCTGTTGTTCTACGTTGACGTGAGTCAGCGTACTTTTGGCATCCAAGGGCTGCTCTGTTGCAGTCATCTCAGTCTGTGTTGCCACCTCAGCTCTTCCAATAACCTTTGAGAGCTCCGAACCCCTTTCGTTTGAATATTGAAGTTCGTGTTCAAGTTTTTCCCATTTCAGAGTCCTGTCCTTCAGCATATGCAGGAGTTGGCTGACCGTTAACTCCTCTGACATCAGACGTTTTGTGTGTTCCTGCTCCATTTTCTCCATCAGCTGCTTCTGTTGTCTTTCCAGATTCTCCAACTCTATATCAAAGAACTCTTTCGTTGCATTCAACTCTTGCTCAAAACGGCGAAGCATTTGTTCTAATTGCTGTTGTAGTTTGAAATGGAGTTGAGTTCGAGCCCGGTGTCCCTCAGAAATGGGCACATCAGTAGACTTGCCAGACTCAGAATCCACAGTTAAACTATGTTGTTGTTGCTCAGTGGAATTCTGTGCTGAAACTTTGTCTTTTGCACCTGAGTTGGGCTTACCATCATCCGTTCCAGAGTCTGGGCCGACTATCTTCACCGAGTTCGCACTCGTTATTGTTTGTAGGAAATGCCAGTCCATATTCATTTTCCTAATCCACTCCCGTCCTAGTAGTGGAGGACCTCCTTCAGATATCACATATAAGTCCATTATTTGACTGTCTTCGCCCTTGTGGACCACTGCAACCTCTATTTTCCCGATGGGGTACACTCTTTGCCCCGTGTATGTTTCCAATATAATCCCCGTATCCTGTAGGGGAATATGTTGGAATAACTTTCCGTAATCTTTCTTATTTATGACCGTCAATGCCGATCCAGTGTCCAATTCCAGTTTTGCTTGGACTCCTTCTATCTGAAGAGTGACCCAAATTGTCTGGAGGTCTGCACCCTTACCAGCGTTGAGTACTCTTAAGCTAGCCAGTTCATTACTGCTAGCGTCTGAATCAGACTCCTGTTCGGTCACCTTGTGTACCTTTGCGTATTTTCCTTGCGGTGACTTCTTGTTGCTGGTCTTCTTCGCTGACCTGCATACTCTAGCTATATGTCCAAGCCTACCACAAGTTCTACATTCTTGGTTTTTAAACCAACACTGGTTCTGATCATGCGTTGTCTTTCCACAACGATAACATTTGCCAGAACTCACACCCAATTTGTGTGCACTGAGCTCCGGTGACCGTAGCTGCATTACTGCCGTGCCTCTCGCTGCGGCTTCGTGTGCTGCTGCCATAGTGACCGCCTTCTCAAGCGTCAGCTCATTCTCCTCGAGCAGTCGGTTTTGTGTATCCTGTTTAAATAAACCACACACAAATTTGTCTCGAAGTGCCTCTGTCAGTCCCGTTCCAAACTGGCAATATTTCGCTAATTTACGCAATTCCAGCAAATAATCAGCATTGCTTTCATGCTGTAGCTGCCTTCTGTCGTAAAATTTAAATCGTTCCGCTAGCATCAGCGGCGTGGGGTTTAGATGATCTTTCAGGACAGTAACAATCTCATCGAACGTCTTATCCGCCGGTTCATCTGGTGATAACAGGTGTTTCAATTGCCCGTATGTCTTCGCACCCATTAAATTTAATAATGTTAGAGCTTTATCTTGGTCACGAATTTTATTGGCCTTACAATAATTTTTTACTCTTTCAACATATATGGCCCAATCTTCGAGGTCACTATCAAAGGTGCTAATATTCCCGTGTTTAGGCATTGTAGATTTGCAATTTCTCAGATTTTTTTTTTTACTTCTATCCAAGATGGCGGCTTCCCGCTCTTGCCGTCGTCCTCCGCCCACAAAATGGCGGTTTTCCCGCGCTTGGCGGTCTTCACCCGTCCCCCAACGCCGTCTCCCTTCAGCCCCCGAGTGCGGCCCTTATCTGCGGATGCGATCGCTGGATCGCGAAGCGGCTCTCGGCTCTTATCAGGAGATGCGATCGCTCCGTTGAAACGCCTCCCGCTCGAAGCGGCTCTCGCGCCCTATTCCTCCAGCTCCCCCAGCCCCGTTCGTGCGGCCAACTGCCTGTCGCGTCGCTGCCCGGCTCAGACAACGGCTTACCCACCACCAAGCTGGAGAAGAAGCTGACGGTCGCCGATGGAGGCTCCGAGGTCAGGATGTCTTCCAGTGGGGTGGAGAGGGTGGAAACCTCTCTGCAACGTCCTGGCTGTGGACGAAGCTGCCGTGGAGTGACTGCCGCAGGGTCCGAATCAGACTCGTCGCCAGTGTTAAATCTGTGAGTTGTTCAAGTAATTAATACTCAGACTTAATCAGTAACAATAAAACAGGTCTTTACTGGTTGGAGGTAGGGACTATACGTAGGTCTTTACTTCATGCCCACAGGCGGGAACTGAGGGGAGATCAGTACCCACAGTACTATTTATACCCCTATGGCCAGGAGTGGTACTGCGTATCACTACGCCCAACAAGTAGTGCAGTCCTGTCCATAGGTTCAAAGTAGCACACATATTACATACACAACACAGGGGAGAGGGCCGAGGCCCCACGGTGCAGGGGAGAGGGCCGAGGCCCCACGGTGCAGGGGAGAGGGCCGAGGCCCCACGGTGCAGGGGAAGGGCCGGGGTCCCACGGTGCAGGGGAGAGGGCCGAGGCCCCATGGTGCAGTACTATGCCCCCTAGTCCTAGACTCCCCAACCAGCGGAAATAGTTTCTCTCTATCTCCCCTATCAGTTCCCCTCAATATCTTGAAAATCTCGATCAGATCAACCCCTTAACCTTTTAAGTTCCAGGGAATACAACCCTAGATTGTGAAATCTCTCCTCGTAATTTAACCCTTGGCGTCCAGTTATCATTCTGGTAAATATACGCTACACTCTCTCTCTCAATTCAATTCAATTCAATTCAAATCGCTTTATTGGCATGACAAGGTACATCTTATGTTGCCAAAGCATCGAAAAAACATTTATGGTTGAACACATAAACGCAGATCTATCCATACAGTGTATAAACAGATATATCCCTGAGTGTATAAATATTCATTCATATAATTTGTATATACTCTTTTCTTATATTTAGTGGTTGTCCCTCTGTTTATGGCAAGCTGTAACATAGTGTGCCGCTAAGGTTACACAGTTTCTCTCTTCCCCTAGTAGGTATGGGAGTTTTTGGTCTTCATTCAAATTTCTGAATTGAGGGCATATTTTTGTGAATTTTGGGTAGAAATTCTCCCTGATGCCCTGATATTTTCTACAAGCTGTGAGGAAGTGCATCTCTGTCTCCACCACTCCCTGACTGCAGTGAGAGCATATCCTGTCCTCTCTTGTCAGCCGGGTCTGTCTGTGTCTGCCTTTTTCGATCGCTAGGCTGTGCTCACTAAGTCTGTACATTGTCAAGGTTTTTCTCAGTTTGCTATCTTTTACCGTGGTCAGGTATTCAGCCATGTTGTATTGTCTGTTTAGGGCCAAGTAGCAATTGAGTTTGTTTTGGGTTTTTGTTGTTTCTGCCCAATATGACAGATATTTTTCCTTTTGCTTAGTGACAATTGTGTTGGGTCGAATTCTCTGTGCTATGATGTCACTGTCCTGGGGCTGGTTATTGTTAGTAGTGTTAGTAGTTACTTCACTGAGTCCCAGGACTAGTTGACTGAGGGTATTCTTCTTTATGATCCTCTCTTGGCATTTCAGGGCTTCGTAGTGATAGCAGTGGGGGTTGCTCATTTTTAGGTGTTTCCAAAATTTGGTGGCTCTTTTTTGGATAGTAATTAATAGTGGATATTGGCCTAGTTCTGCCCTGCATGCATTGTTTACTGTTTTCCTTTGAGTCCAGAGGATACTTTTACAGAATTCTGCATGTAGGATCTCAATTGGATGTTTGTCCCATTTTGCAAATTCTTGTTGTGTTAGCGGTCCCCACACCTCACTGCCATAGAGTGCAATTGGTTCAATTACTGATTTAAAAATTTTGAGCCAAATGCCAATTGGGATTTCTATTTGGATTGATCTTTTAATGGCATAGAAAGCCTTTCTTGCTTTCTCTTTCAGTTCATTCACAGCCAGATGAAAATTTCCCGTAAAGCTGATTTTTAAGCCCAAGTATGTGTCGTTAGTGGTTTGTCCAATTTTAGTTGTTCCGAGTGTGAAATTTATTCTGGGTCCCTGATGTCTGGATCTTTGCTGGAACACAAGAACTTTGGTTTTTTGGGGGTTTATTGTCAGGGCCCAGGTCTGACAGAATGACTCCAGCAGATCCAGGTTCTGCTGTAGCCCCTCCTTAGTTGGTGACAGCAGAACCAGGTCATCTCTCTCTCTCTCAATTCAATTCAAATGCTTTATTGGCATGAAAGTTTACAGGGAACCATGTTGCCAAAGCTTACATAACAAAAAGTACAGGTTTCCAACATTCTGTAGGTGTCAAACGTTTTTGACCCTCGTTGGGTACAGACAGTATTAATTTAAACAGTCGTTGACCCTCGTTGGGTGCATTCAGTATTAATTTAAAACAGTCGTTGGGTACATTCGGTATTAATTTAAACATTTTTAGAGTATATATGCTATGGGTGTGCTCGTTAGTCACTCACTGTTCCTCAGGTTGTGACATGTTACATATTGGGCACCAAGATATGGTGCCCAATATGTGCCCTATATCTCTCCCTCTTTCTCTGCCTCTCTTTCTCTCTCTGTTTCTCTCTGTCTCGGTTTCTCCGTCTCTTTCGCTCCCTCCCTGTCTTTCCCGTTGTGTCTCTCTCTCTTATGATTTCTCTCTCTCTTCACAGGGACCACATGGATGCAGGAGATTGTGGATCTCATCAATTGCCACGGTGATGCGGAGGTGTGTAAACGAGCCTCCATCGATGAGAGGATCCCCTTCCTCGAATTGTTTCCAGATGGGTTCCCATCTGGTGAGAGAATTCATCAAATTGAACCAGCAATTCAGCACAGATCCTGCCCGTGAGGATTTGAGTACAGGTGTAAAGAAGTCTTACTCCAGTTATATAGGGCCTTGGTGAGACCACACCTGGAGTACTGTGTACAATTTTGGTCTCCTCACCTAAGGAAGGATGTACTTGCTGTTAGATCGGGAGTGCAACGAAGGTTCACGAGACTGATTCCTGGGATGGCGGGACTGTCGTATGAGAAGAGATTGAGTGAACTAGGCCTGTGTTCTCTTGAATTCAGAAAAATGAGAGGGGATCTCATTGAAGCATACAAAATTATTATAGGGCTTGATAGGGTGGATGCTGGGAGAATGTTTCCCTTGGCTGGGGAGTCTAGAACCAGGGGCCACAGCCTCAGGATAAAGGGTAGGACATTCAGGACTGAGATGAGAAGAAATGTCTTCACACAGAGGGTGGTGAATCTTTGGAATTCTCTACCCCAGAGGGCTGTGGAGGCTCAGTCATTCGGTAGATTCAAAACAGAAGTCGATAGATTTCTGACTAGTAAGGGCATCAAGAGATATGGCGATGGGGCCGGTAAATGGAGTTGAGGTAGAAGATCAGCCATGATCTCATTGAATGGCGGAGCAGGCTCAAGGGGCCGAATGGCCGACTCCTGCTCCTATTTCTTATGTTCTTATGTTCTTACGTGAGGGCCTGTAACCCGGGGAGAGTTGGTGCCTGCGGGGACCTGTACCCCGGGGAGAGTTGGTGCCTGCGGGGAGCTGAACCCCGGGAAGAGTTGGTGCCTGCGGGGAGCTGTACCCCGGGGAGAGTCGGTGCCCACGGGGACCTGTACCCCGGGGAGAGTCGGTGCCTGCGGGGAGCTGTACCCCGGGGAGAGTCAGTGCCCACGGGGACCTGTACCCCGGGGAGAGTCAGTGCCCACGGGGACCTGTACCCCGGGGAGAGTTGGTGCCTGTGGGGACCTGTTCCCCGGGGAGAGTCGGTGCCTGCGGGGACCTGTGCCCCGGGGAGAGTCGGTGCCCGTGAGGACCCGCACCCCGGGGAGAGTTGGTGCCTGCGGGGAGCTGTTCCCCGGGGAGAGTCGGTGCCCACGGGGACCTGTACCCCGGGGAGAGTCAGTGCCCGCGGGGACCCGCACCCCGGGGAGAGTCGGTGCCGGCGGGGAGCTGTACCCCGGGGAGAGTCGGTGCCTGCGGGGAGCTGTACCCCGGGGAGAGTCGGTGCCCACGGGGACCCGCACCCCGGGGAGAGTCGGTGCCCACGGGGACCCGCACCCCGGGGAGAGTCGGTGCCCACGGGGACCCGCACCCCGGGGAGAGTCGGTGCCTGTGGGGACCTGTACCCCGGGGAGAGTCGGTGCCCACGGGGACCCGCACCCCGGGGAGAGTCGGTGCCTGTGGGGACCTGTACCCCGGGTGAGTCGGTGCCGGCGGGGAGCTGTACCCCGGGGAGAGTCGGTGCCGGCGGGGAGCTGTACCCCGGGGAGAGTCGGTGCCCACGGGGACCCGCACCCCGGGGAGAGTCGGTGCCCATGGGGACCCGTACCTCGGGGAGAGTCGGTGCCCACGGGGACCCGCACCCCGGGGAGAGTCGGTGCCCACGGGGACCCGCACCCCGGGGAGAGTCGGTGCCGGCGGGGGACCTGTACCCCGGGAGAGTCAGTGCCCGCGGGGACCCGCAACCCGGGGAGAGTCGGTGCCCACGGGGACCCGCACCCCGGGGAGAGTCGGTGCCGGCGGGGTGCCTGTACCCCGGGAGAGTCGGTGCCTGCGGGGGCCTGTACCCCGGGGAGAGTCGGTGCCCGTGAGGACCTGTACCCCGGGGAGAGTCAGTGCCCGCGGGGGCCCGTACCCCGGGGAGAGTCAGTGCCCGCGGGGACCCGTACCTCGGGGAGAGTCGGAGCCGGCGGGGACCCGTACCTCGGGGAGAGTCGGTGCCGGCGGGAACCTGTACCTCGGGGAGAGTCGGAGCCCGTGAGGACCCGTACCCCGGGGAGAGTCGGTGCCGGCAGGAACCTGTACCTCGGGGAGAGTCGGAGCCCGTGGGGACCCGTACCCCGGGGAGAGTCGGTGCCGGCGGGAACCCGTACCTCGGGGAGAGTTGGAGCCCGTGAGGACCCGTACCCCGGGGAGAGTCGGAGCCCATGGGGACCCGTACCCCAGGGAGAGTCGGTGCCAATGAATACCCGTACCCCGGGGAGAGTCGGAGCCCGTGGGGACCCATACCCCGGGGAGAGTCGGTGCCCATGAGGACCCGTACCCCGGGGAGTGTTGGAGGGGCTATCAGACGTACAATGTGGGGGGGGGTTATTGTACAGGGGAGCAGGGCTGAAAGAAGCCGAGAATGCTGGGAACTGATAAGATCTCCATGCGATTTCAGGTCTTGAACTGATTGAGAAAATGCCATCTCCCAGGGTCATTAAAACCCACCTCCCGATCCAGCTCATCCCCAAATCATTCTGGGAGCAGGATTGCAAGGTACAGTACCCGAGAGACTCGGATTCTACCAGTCCCCCCGCCCTGTACACTCTTCATCCTCACCATTTTCAACTCCAGCCTCATCGCACCATCTCCAACTCAAACCCATTCTTCCCCAGATCCTCCAAACTGTGGGTCTCCACCCCTCCCTCAATCTCCAAACTGTGGAACACCCTCCCCTCCCTCAGTCTCCAAACTGTGGGACTCCTCCCCTCCCTCAGTCTCCAAACTGTGGGTCTCCTCCCCTCTCTCAATCTCCAAACTGTAGGTCTCCTCCCCTCCCTCAGTCTCCAAAATGTGGGTCTCCTCCCCTCCCTCAATCTCCAAACTGTAGGTCTCCTCCCCTCCCTCAGTCACCAAACTGTGGGACTCCTCCCCTCCCTCAATCTCCAAACTGTGGGACTCCCTCCCCTCCCTCAGTCACCAAACTGTGGGACTCCCTCCCCTCCCTCAGGCTCCAAACTGTGGGACTCCTCCCCTCCCTCAGTCTCCAAACTGTGGGACTCCTCCCCTCCCTCAGTCTCCAAACTGTGGGACTCCTCCCCTCCCTCAGTCTCCAAACTGTGGGACTCCTCCCCTCCCTCAGTCTCCAAACTGTGGGTCTCCTCCCCTCCCTCAGTCTCCAAACTGTGGGACTCCTCCCCTCCCTCAATCTCCAAACTGTGGGTCTCCTCCCCTCCCTCAATCTCCAAACTGTGGGACTCCTCCCCTCCCTCAGTCTCCAAACTGTGGGACTCCTCCCCTCCCTCAGTCTCCAAACTGTGGGTCTCCTCCCCTCCCTCAATCTCCAAACTGTGGGACTCCTCCCCTCCCTCAGTCTCCAAACTGTGGGACTCCTCCCCTCCCTCAATCTCCAAACTGTGGGACTCCTCCCCTCCCTCAATCTCCAAACTGTGGGACTCCTCCCCTCCCTCAATCTCCAAACTGTGGGACTCCTCCCCTCCCTCAATCTCCAAACTGTGGGACTCCTCCCCTCCCTCAGTCTCCAAACTATGGGTCTCCTCCCCTCCCTCAGTCTCCAAACTGTGGGTCTCCTCCCCTCCCTCAGTCTCCAAACTGTGGGACTCCTCCCCTCCCTCAGTCTCCAAACTGTGGGTCTCCTCCCCTCCCTCAGTCTCCAAACTGTGGGTCTCCTCCCCTCCCTCAGTCTCCAAACTGTGGGTCTCCTCCCCTCCCTCAGTCTCTAAACTGTGGGACTCCTCCCCTCCCTCAGTCTCCAAACTGTGGGACTCCTCCCCTCCCTCAGTCTCCAAACTGTGGGACTCGCTCCCCTCCCTCAGTCTCCAAACTGTGGGACTCCTCCCCTCCCTCAATCTCCAAACTGTGGGACTCCCTCCCCTCCCTCAGTCTCCAAACTGTGGGACTCCTCCCCTCCCTCAGTCTCCAAACTGTGGGACTCCTCTCCTCCCTCAGTCTCCAAACTGTGGGAATCCTCCCCTCCCTCAGTCTCCAAACTGTGGGACTCCTCCCCTCCCTCAGTCTCCAAACTGTGGGACTCCTCTCCTCCCTCAGTCTCCAAACTGTGGGACTCCTCCCCTCCCTCAATCTCCAAACTGTGGGTCTCCTCCCCTCCCTCAGTCTCCAAACTGTGGGACTCCTCCCCTCCCTCAATCTCCAAACTGTGGGACACCTTCCCTCCCTCAGTCTCCAAACTGTGGGACTCCTCCCCTCCCTCAGTCTCCAAACTGTGGGTCTCCTCCCCTCCCTCAATCTCCAAACTGTGGGACTCCTCCCCTCCCTCAATCTCCAAACTGTGGGACTCCTCCCCTCCCTCAATCTCCAAACTGTGGGACTCCTCCCCTCCCTCAGTCTCCAAACTGTGGGTCTCCTCCCCTCCCTCAATCTCCAAACTGTGGGACTCCTCCCCTCCCTCAATCTCCAAACTGTGGGACTCCTCCCCTCCCTCAATCTCCAAACTGTGGGACTCCTCCCCTCCCTCAGTCTCCAAACAGTGGGACTCCTCCCCTCCCTCAGTCTCCAAACTGTGGGACTCCTCCCCACCCTCAATCTCCAAACTGTGGGACTCCTCCCCTCCCTCAATCTCCAAACTGTGGGACTCCTCCCCTCCCTCAATCTCCAAACATGTGGGACTCCCTCAACTCCCTCATTCTCCAAACTGTGGGACTCCTCCCCTCCCTCAATCTCCAAACTGTGGGACTCCTCCCCTCCCTCAATCTCAAAACTGTGGGTCTCCTCCCCTCCCTCAATCTCCAAACTGTGGGTCTCCTCCCCTCCCTCAATCTCCAAACTGTGGGTCTCCTCCCCTCCCTCAGTCTCCAAACTGTGGGACTCCTCCCCTCCCTCAGTCTCCAAACTGTGGGACTCCTCCCCTCCCTCAATCTCCAAACTGTGGGACTCCTCCCCTCCCTCAATCTCCAAACTGTGGGACTCCTCCCCTCCCTCAATCTCCAAACTGTGGGACTCCTCCCCTCCCTCAATCTCCAAACTGAGGGACTCCTCTCCTCCCTCACTCTCAAAACAGTGGGACTCCTCCCCTCCCTCAATCTCCAAACTGTGGGACTCCTCCCCTCCCTCAATCTCCAAACTGTGGGACTCCTCCCCTCCCTCAATCTCCAAACTGTGGGACTCCTGCCCTCCCTCAATCTCCAAACTGTGGGACTCCTCCCCTCCCTCAATCTCCAAACTGTGGGACACCTCCCCTCCCTCAATCTCCAAACTGTGGGAACCCTCCCCTCCCTCAATCTCCAAACTGTGGGACTCCCTCCCCTCCCTCAGTCTCCAAACTGTGGGTCTCCTCCACTCCCTCCGTCTCCAAACTGTGGGTCTCCTCCCCTCCCTCGATCTCCAAACTGTGGGTCTCCTCCCCTCCCTCAGTCTCCAAACTGTGGGACTTCTCCCCTCCCTCAATCTCCAAACTGTGGCACTCCTCCCCTCCCTCAATCTCCAAACCGAGGGACTCCTCCCCTCCCTCACTCTCCAAACTGTGGGACTCCCTCCCCTCCCTCAGTCTACAAACTGTGGGACTCCTCCCCTCCCTCAATCTCCAAACTGTGGGAATCCTCCCCTCCCTCAGTCTACAAACTGTGGGACTCCCCCCCTCCTTCAGTCTCCAAACTGTGGGACTCCTCCCCTCCCTCAATCTCCAAACTGTGGGACACCTCCCCTCCCTCAGTCTCCAAACTGTGGGACTCCTCCCCTCCCTCAGTCTCCAAACTGTGGGACACCTCCCCTCCCTCAGTCTCCAAACTGTGGGACACCTCCCCTCCCTCAATCTCTAAACTGTGGGACTCCTCCCCTCCCTCAGTCTACAAACTGTGGGACTCCCTCCCCTCCCTCAGTCTCCAAATTGTGGGACTCCTCCCCTCCCTCAATCTCCAAACTGTGGGACTCCTCCCCTCCCTCAATCTCCAAACTGTGGGACTCCTCCCCTCCATCAATCTCCAAACTGTGGGACTCCTCCCCTCCCTCAATCTCCAAACCGAGGGACTCCTCTCCTCCCTCACTCTCAAAACAGTGGGACTCCTCCCCTCCCTCAATCTCCAAACTGTGGGACTCCTCCCCTCCCTCAATCTCCAAACTGTGGGACTCCTCCCCTCCCTCAATCTCCAAACTGTGGGACTCCTGCCCTCCCTCAATCTCCAAACTGTGGGACTCCTCCCCTCCCTCAATCTCCAAACTGTGGGACACCTCCCCTCCCTCAATCTCCAAACTGTGGGACCCCTCCCCTCCCTCAATCTCCAAACTGTGGGACTCCCTCCCCTCCCTCAGTCTCCAAACTGTGGGTCTCCTCCACTCCCTCCGTCTCCAAACTGTGGGTCTCCTCCCCTCCCTCGATCTCCAAACTGTGGGTCTCCTCCCCTCCCTCAGTCTCCAAACTGTGGGACTTCTCCCCTCCCTCAATCTCCAAACTGTGGGTCTCCTCCCCTCCCTCAGCCTTCAAACTGTGGGACTCCTCCCCTCCCTCAATCTCCAAACCCTGGGACTCCTCCCCTCCCTCAGTCTCCAAACTGTGGGACACCTCCCCTCACTCAATCTCCAAACTGTGGGACTCGCTCCCCTCCCTCAATCTCCAAACTGTGGGACTCCTCCCCTCCCTCAGTCTCCAAACTATGGGTCTCCTCCCCTCCCTCAATCTCCAAACTGTGGGACACCTCCCCTCCCTCACTCTCCAAACTGTGGGACTCCTCCCCTCCCTCAGTCTACAAACTGTGGGACTCCTCCCCTCCCTCAGTCTCCAAACTGGGACTCCTCCCCTCCCTCACTCTCCAAACTGTGGGACTCCCTCCCCTCCCTCAGTCTACAAACTGTGGGACTCCTCCCCTCCCTCAATCTCCAAACTGTGGGAATCCTCCCCTCCCTCAGTCTACAAACTGTGGGACTCCTCCCCTCCTTCAGTCTCCAAACTGTGGGACTCCTCCCCTCCCTCAATCTCCAAACTGTGGGACTCCTCCCCTCCCTCAGTCTCCAAACTGTGGGACACCTCCCCTCCCTCAGTCTCCAAACTGTGGGACACCTCCCCTCCCTCAATCTCTAAACTGTGGGACTCCTCCCCTCCCTCAGTCTCCAAACTGTGGGACACCTCCCCTCCCTCAATCTCTAAACTGTGGGACTCCTCCCCTCCCTCAGTCTACAAACTGTGGGACTCCCTCCCCTCCCTCAATCTCCAAACTGTGGGACTCCTCCCCTCCCTCAGTCTACAAACTGTGGGACTCCCTCCCCTCCCTCAATCTACAAACTGTGGGTCTCCTCCCCTCCCTCAGTCTCCAAACTGTGGGACTCCTCCCCTCCCTCAATCTCTAAACTGTGGGACTCCTCCCCTCCCTCAATCTCCAAACTGTGGGACACCTCCCCTCCCTCAATCTCTAAACTGTGGGACTCCTCTCCTCCCTCAGTCTCCAAACTGTGGGACACCTCCCCTCCCTCAATCTCTAAACTGTGGGACTCCTCCCCTCCCTCAGTCTACAAACTGTGGGACTCCCTCCCCTCCCTCAATCTCCAAACTGTGGGACTCCTCCCCTCCCTCAGTCTACAAACTGTGGGACTCCCTCCCCTCCCTCAATCTACAAACTGTGGGTCTCCTCCCCTCCCTCAGTCTCCAAACTGTGGGACTCCTCCCCTCCCTCAATCTCTAAACTGTGGGACTCCTCCCCTCCCTCAATCTCCAAACTGTGGGACACCTCCCCTCCCTCAGTCTCCAAACTGTGGGACTCCTCCCCTCCCTCAGTCTCCAAACTGTGGGACACCTCCCCTCCCTCAGTCTCCAAACTGTGGGACACCTCCCCTCCCTCAATCTCTAAACTGTGGGACTCCTCCCCTCCCTCAGTCTACAAACTGTGGGACTCCCTCCCCTCCCTCAGTCTCCAAATTGTGGGACTCCTCCCCTCCCTCAATCTCCAAACTGTGGGACTCCTCCCCTCCCTCAATCTCCAAACTGTGGGACTCCTCCCCTCCCTCAATCTCCAAACTGTGGGACTCCTCCCCTCCCTCAATCTCCAAACCGAGGGACTCCTCTCCTCCCTCACTCTCAAAACAGTGGGACTCCTCCCCTCCCTCAATCTCCAAACTGTGGGACTCCTCCCCTCCCTCAATCTCCAAACTGTGGGACTCCTCCCCTCCCTCAATCTCCAAACTGTGGGACTCCTGCCCTCCCTCAATCTCCAAACTGTGGGACTCCTCCCATCCCTCAATCTCCAAACTGTGGGACACCTCCCCTCCCTCAATCTCCAAACTGTGGGACCCCTCCCCTCCCTCAATCTCCAAACTGTGGGACTCCCTCCCCTCCCTCAGTCTCCAAACTGTGGGTCTCCTCCACTCCCTCCGTCTCCAAACTGTGGGTCTCCTCCCCTCCCTCGATCTCCAAACTGTGGGTCTCCTCCCCTCCCTCAGTCTCCAAACTGTGGGACTTCTCCCCTCCCTCAATCTCCAAACTGTGGGTCTCCTCCCCTCCCTCAGCCTTCAAACTGTGGGGCTCCTCCCCTCCCTCAATCTCCAAACCCTGGGACTCCTCCCCTCCCTCAGTCTCCAAACTGTGGGACACCTCCCCTCACTCAATCTCCAAACTGTGGGACTCGCTCCCCTCCCTCAATCTCCAAACTGTGGGACTCCTCCCCTCCCTCAGTCTCCAAACTATGGGTCTCCTCCCCTCCCTCAATCTCCAAACTGTGGGACACCTCCCCTCCCTCACTCTCCAAACTGTGGGACTCCTCCCCTCCCTCAGTCTACAAACTGTGGGACTCCTCCCCTCCCTCAGTCTCCAAACTGGGACTCCTCCCCTCCCTCACTCTCCAAACTGTGGGACTCCCTCCCCTCCCTCAGTCTACAAACTGTGGGACTCCTCCCCTCCCTCAATCTCCAAACTGTGGGAATCCTCCCCTCCCTCAGTCTACAAACTGTGGGACTCCTCCCCTCCTTCAGTCTCCAAACTGTGGGACTCCTCCCCTCCCTCAATCTCCAAACTGTGGGACTCCTCCCCTCCCTCAGTCTCCAAACTGTGGGACACCTCCCCTCCCTCAGTCTCCAAACTGTGGGACACCTCCCCTCCCTCAATCTCTAAACTGTGGGACTCCTCCCCTCCCTCAGTCTACAAACTGTGGGACTCCCTCCCCTCCCTCAATCTCCAAACTGTGGGACTCCTCCCCTCCCTCAGTCTACAAACTGTGGGACTCCCTCCCCTCCCTCAATCTACAAACTGTGGGTCTCCTCCCCTCCCTCAGTCTCCAAACTGTGGGACTCCTCCCCTCCCTCAATCTCCAAACTGTGGGACTCCTCCCCTACCTCAGTGTGATGAAATATATTCCATTCATCACTGCCTGTTTTCTGTGCCTTGTAACTGCCTGCTTTCTGTGTCTTTTCCCTTCCCCCAGTCCTCATGTATTATGTATTGGAATGTGCTGGAACTGGTTGTGTGCAGGGCTCCGCCCATACCTGGCTCCTTTGTAATCTAACTTCAGTCCGGCATCAGCCTCCTGAAGGTAGACATCTCTCTATTTTACGTGTTATGTTCTGAGTTAATAAAAGCCTTACTTTTGTTCTGCTAACTTCGAGTCTCGGAATAATTGAGGCACATCAATTTTATTAACTCAATTTTCAACACTATGGATCAACTCCTGAAACCCGAACGTTTGGATTTGGATCAACATGCTTCGGACGCATCAGCACGCTTCGGACACTGGTTTGACTGTATGGAATTCTTCCTGGACAATTCCGCAGCCGTCAAAGACGCTACGGACACTGCGAAGATGAGACTTGGAATGCTACGGAATTGGGTAAGCCACCGGGTTTACCCCCTCATCCAAGACGCCGATACGTACCTGGCCGCCTGCGACATCTTAAAGGCGCATTACCAGCAGCCTACGAATGAGGTGTATGCTAGGCATCTACTCGCTACTCGCGCACAGCGACCTGGGGAATCGGTGGAGGAGTTCCTAAGCATCCTGAAAAAGCTTGGCAAGGACTGTAAGTGCCGAGATGTAAAAGCCGCAGTGTACACCGACGAGCTTGTTCGCGATGCCTTTATCACAGGCCTCAGCTCCACTCACATCCGGCAAAGACTGCTGGAAAAAACGGGGTTGGACCTGAAACAGGCTGCGGACACCGCGCGGTCCCTGGAGATGGCCCAGAGAAACTCGGACGCCTACTCTTCAGCCCGCGCCACCCACGCCGCCACGTGTGCGCCGAGGGCGCCGCCATCTTGGAAGGCATCTTCCCCGCCCGGCAGCCCGACACCGGCGGGGCCCAGCTCTACCCCCAGAAGCCCTACGACAGCCGCGACGCGTCAAGGACCCAACTGCTACTTCTGCGGGCAGCCAAAGCACACCAGAAACCTGTGCCCGGCGAAAGGCACCACCTGCTTTAAGTGCGGTAAGAAGGGGCACTTCGGGAAGGTGTGCAAAGGGAACCCTGCCGGAAAACCAAACGCCCGAAAACCCGCCACCGCCGCGTGTGCGCCGTGGGAGCAGCCATCTTGGACGCCATCTTGCCCGACCTCGTGGGGTCCGCCATCTTATGAGCAGACAGTGTGGACGCCATCTTGTCTCGATCAGGGCCCTACAGTGGCATCGGTCACAGTGGACCAGACCAGGCCGCATCCGCTATCCAAATCAATGGTGGACATCGAGGTAAACGGGTGCCGGGTTAAATGCTTAATTGACAGTGGAAGCACGGAGAGTTTTATCCACCCTGAACTGGCACAACAACTCTCCCTAAAGGTGGTCCCTGCTCAGGGTACCATCTCTATGGCCGATAAAACCCAGACATCGACCATTCTGGGTTACTGCACGGTACAATTGTGCGTTAACGGAACTGTGTATGATAATTTTAAAGTATTAATCATGAAGAATCTATGTGCGAGCGTGATCTTGGGTTTGGATTTCCAGTGCAACCACCAAAGCATCACGCTCAAGTACGGTGGGTCCCAGCCGCCCCTCACAGTGTGCGGTCTGGCTACCCTGAAGGTAAAGCCGCCTTCGCTATTCGCGAACCTTACCCCTAACTGCCGGCCAATAGCGACCAAAAGCAGGAGGTACAGCTGGGAGGACAGGCGGTTTATCGCGACCGAGGTAGACAGGCTCCTGAAAGAGCGCATTATTGAACACAGCAACAGCCCGTGGCGCGCCCAAGTGGTAGTGGTAAGGGGTAGCGAGAAGAAACGGATGGTGATCGACTATAGTCAAACGATCAACAGGTACACCCTACTAGACGCCTACCCGCTACCCCGCATATCAGAAATGGTGAACCAAATCGCCCAATACCGGGTGTTCTCCACCATCGACCTCAAGTCAGCGTACCACCAGCTCCCTATCAGACCAGAGGACCGCCCGTACACCGCCTTCGAGGCGAACGGACGCCTCTACCAATTCCTCAGAGTCCCCTTTGGGGTGACGAACGGGGTCTCGGTCTTTCAGAGGGAGATGGATCGCATGGTCGATGACCACCACTTGCAGGCAACCTTCCCCTACCTCGACAACGTCACCATCTGCGGTCACAACCAGCAGGATCACGACTCGAACCTCGAGAGGTTCCTGAAAACCGCACAAAAACTCAACCTCACCTATAACGAGGACAAGTGCGTTTTCAACACCACGCGCCTCTGCATACTGGGCAGCGTGGTGGAGAATGGGGAAATCGGACCAGACCCCGACCGATTGCGCCCCCTACGGGAGCTGCCCCTGCCCAACACTCCCAAAGCCCTGAAAAGGTGCCTGGGGTTATTTTCTTACTATTCCCAATGGGTCCCCAACTACTCCGACAAAGCCCGCCCCCTCTTGAAAGCATCCTCTTTTCCGCTCTCTGCTGAGGCCCACGCCGCCTTCAAAAGCATTAAGCAGGATATTGAGCGGGCCACGCTACAGGCAGTGGACGAGAACACTCCATTTCAAGTGGAAAGTGATGCGTCCGACTTCGCCTTGGCGGCCACCCTCAACCAGGCGGGGCGGCCCGTAGCTTTCTTCTCGAGGACCCTCCAAGGCCCCGAGATCAGACACTCCTCCGTGGAAAAGGAGGCCCAAGCCATCGTGGAGGCAGTGCGCCACTGGCGCCACTACCTAGCCGGCAAACGCTTCACCCTACTTACCGACCAGCGATCGGTAGCGTTTATGTTCAACAATAAACAGAGGGGGAAGATTAAAAATGATAAGATTCTTAGGTGGCGGATCGAGCTCTCCACTTTCGAGTACGACATCATTTACCGGCCAGGGGCCCTTAACGAATCCCCTGACGCCCTCTCACAAGGGATGTGTGCCAGCGCCACCGAGGATCGGCTACAGACCCTCCACAACGACCTCTGCCACCCAGGGGTCACGCGGCTGTTCCACTTCATAAAGTCCCGTAACTTACCCTACTCGATTGAGGAAGTTCGGTCTCTGACCAGGAACTGCCGCACTTGCGCTGAGTGCAAGCCTCGGTTCTACCGCCCAGATAGAGCCCACTTAATCAAAGCTACACGGCCCTTCGAGCGGCTCAGCTTAGATTTCAAGGGCCCCCTCCCGTCCGTCGACCGCAATGTTTACTTCCTGAACATTGTGGACGAATACTCCCGTTTCCCATTCGCCTTCCCCTGCCCAGACATGACCAGCGCCACGGTCATTAAATGCCTCAACAGCCTGTTCTGCCTGTTCGGTATGCCGAGCTATATCCACACGGATAGGGGGGCGTCCTTCATGAGTGAAGAGCTACGCCAGTACATGCTGTCCAAGGGGATCGCCACGAGCCGTACCACCAGCTACAACCCCCGGGGTAACGGCCAGGTGGAGCGAGAGAACGGGACAGTATGGAAAGCAGTCACTCTAGCTCTAAGGACCAAGGGCCTCCCTATCTCCCGCTGGCAGGAAGTCCTCTCGGATGTGCTCCATTCGATACGGTCGCTATTGTGTACGGCCACTAATGCCACGCCTCATGAACGAATGTTTGTCTTTCCTCGGAAATCCACCTCAGGCGTATCCATGCCGTCATGGCTCTCCACCCCAGGTCCGGTACTCGTGCGAAGGCATGTGAGGGGCCACAAGACGGACCCTCTCGTGGAGCCAGTACACCTACTCCACGCCAACCCCCAATACGCATATGTCCGGCACGCCGACGGAAGGGAGGACACCGTGTCCATAAAAGACGTCGCCCCAGCCGGCATCGACAACAACCACGGCAATAGCAGCGACGACGATCACAGCAACCCTTACCCACCAACTACCCCTTCAACAACCCCGGCGGCACCCCCGGCAGAGACCCAGGAGGCTACCGGGGACACCCAGCCGACACCCGCGGCACCACAACAGCCACGTCGGTCGCAGAGGACTATCAAACCCCCGAACAGACTAAATCTATAGAAGGGGTGAATGTGATGAAATATATTCCATTCATCACTGCCTGTTTTCTGTGCCTTGTAACTGCCTGCTTTCTGTGTCTTTTCCCTTCCCCCAGTCCTCATGTATTATGTATTGGAATGTGCTGGAACTGGTTGTGTGCAGGGCTCCGCCCATACCTGGCTCCTTTGTAATCTAACTTCAGTCCGGCATCAGCCTCCTGAAGGTAGACATCTCTCTATTTTACGTGTTATGTTCTGAGTTAATAAAAGCCTTACTTTTGTTCTGCTAACTTCGAGTCTCGGAACAATTGAGGCACATCACTCAGTCTCCAAACTGTGGGACTCCTCCCCTCCCTCAATCTCCAAACTGTGGGACTCCTCCCCTCCCTCAATCTCCAAACTGTGGGACTCCTCCCCTCCCTCAGTCTCCAAACTGTGGGACTCCTCCCCTCCCTCAATCTCCAAACTGTGGGACTCCTCCCCTCCCTCAATCTCCAAACTGTGGGACTCCTCCCCTCCCTCAGTCTCCAAACTGTGGGACTCCTCCCCTCCCTCAATCTCCAAACTGTGGGACTCCTCCCATCCCTCAGTCTCCAAACTGTGGGACTCCTCCCATCCCTCAGTCTCCAAACTGTGGGACTCCTCCCCTCCCTCAATCTCCAAACTGTGGGACTCCTTCCCTCCCTCAGTCTCCAAACTGTGGGTCTCCTCCCCTCCCTCACTCTCCAAACAGTGGGACTCCTCCCCTCCCTCAATCTCCAAACTGTGGGACTCCCTCCCCTCCCTCAGTCTCCAAACTGTGGGTCTCCTCCCCTCCCTCGATCTCCAAACTGTGGGTCTCCTCCCCTCCCTCAGTCTCCAAACTGTGGGACTCCTCTCCTCCCTCAGTCTCCAAATTGTGGGACTCCTCCCCTCCCTCAATCTCCAAACTGTGGGACTCCTCCCCTCCCTCAATCTCCAAACTGTGGGACTCCTCCCCTCCCTCAATCTCCAAACTGAGGGACTCCTCCCCTCCCGCAATCTCCAAACTGTGGGGCTCCTCCCCTCCCTCAGTCTCCAAACTGTGGGACTCCTCCCCTCCCTCAGTCTCCAAACTGTGGGACTCCCTCCCCTCCCTCAATCTCCAAACTGTGGGACTCCTCCCCTCCCTCAGTCTCCAAACTGTGGGACTCCTCCCCTCCCTCAGTCTCCAAACTGTGGGACTCCTCCCCTCCCTCGATCTCCAAACTGTGGGTCTCCTCCCCTCCCTCAGTCTCCAAACTGTGGGACTCCTCTCCTCCCTCAGTCTCCAAACTGTGGGACTCCTCCCCTCCCTCAATCTCCAAACTGTGGAACTCCTCCCCTCCCTCAATCTCCAAACTGAGGGACTCCTCCCCTCCCGCAATCTCCAAACTGTGGGGCTCCTCCCCCCCCTCAATGTCCAAACTGTGGGACTCCTCCCCTCCCTCAGTCTCCAAACTGTGGGACTCCTCCCCTCCCTCAATCTCCAAACTGTGGGACTCCTCCCCTCCCTCAGTCTCCAAACTGTGGGACATCTCTCCTCCCTCAGTCTCCAAACTGTGGGTCCCCTCCCCTCCCTCAATCTCCAAACTGTGGGACTCCTCCCCTCCCTCAGTCTCCAAACTGTGGGACTCCCTCCCCTCCCTCAGTCTCCCAACTCTGGGTCTCCTCCCCTCCCTCAATCTCCAAACTGTGGGACTCCTCCATTCCCTCAATCTCCAAACTGTGGGACTCCCTTCCCTCCCTCAGTCTCCAAACTGTGGGACTACTCCCCTCCCTCAGTCTCCAAACTATGGGACTCCCTTCCCTCCCTCAGTCTCCAAACTGTGGGTCTCCTCCCCTCCCTCAATCACCAAACTGTGGGACTACTCCCCTCCCTCAGTCTCCAAACTATGGGACTCCCTTCCCTCCCTCAGTCTCCAAACTGTGGGTCTCCTCCCCTCCCTCAATCACCAAACTGTGGGACTCCTCCCCTCCCTCAGTCTCCAAACTGTGGGACTCCTCCCCTCCCTCAGTCTCCAAACTGTGGGACTCCTCCGCTTCCTCAATCTCCAAACTGTGGGACTCCTCCCCTCCCTCGGTCTCCAAACTGTGGGACTCCTCCCCTCCCCCAATCTCCAAACTGTGGGGCTCCCTCCCCTCCCTCAATCTCCAAACTGTGGGACTCCCTCCCCTCCCTCAGTCTCCAAACTGTGGGACTCCTCCCCTCCCTCAGCCTTCAAACTGTGGGTCTCCTCCCCTCCCTCAGTCTCCAAACTGTGGGACTCCTCTCCTCCCTCAGTCTCCAAACTGTGGGACTCCTCCCCTCCCTCAATCTCCAAACTGTGGGACTCTTCCCCTCCCTAAATCTCCAAACTGAGGGACTCCTCCCCTCCCGCAATCTCCAAACTGTGGGGCTCCTCCCCTCCCTCAATCTCCAAACTGTTAAATCTGTGAGTTGTTCAAGTAATTAATACTCAGACTTAATCAGTAACAATAAAACAGGTCTTTACTGGTTGGAGGTAGGGACTATACGTAGGTCTTTACTTCATGCCCACAGGCGGGAACTGAGGGGAGATCAGTACCCACAGTACTATTTATACCCCTATGGCCAGGAGTGGTACTGCGTATCACTACGCCCAACAAGTAGTGCAGTCCTGTCCATAGGTTCAAAGTAGCACACATATTACATACACAACATTCCTCCCTTCCTAGCTTTACAGTCATCTCCCCATTTAACATAACGTAATAACATATATACATATATAACTTCAGGGTTACATAACAGAATAACATAGATACATAGATAACTTCATGTCAAAACAGATCACAGATTCAGTCTCTGCGGAAAACAGTTCACAGATTCAATCTCTGTGGTGGAGTCGGTTCACGTTGCTGGAGTGACTCATTCAATAGTCCTTCCATGGATTTAACAGTTTGAACTTCCGAACTGAATTGGCTCCGTTCGGAGGGACCACGTGTGTGATCTGGTAGAGGTAATAATGGTTCAGATGGGTCATCTTCTGTTTCGACTTTTCCTTTTCTGCTTCTTGGAGACTCTCTGGGCTCCACTGTCAGCTGCCAGCTGCATGCGCAGTTCCTCCTTCTCTCCCTCCTTTTTCCGTAGTAGAGCCACCTTCTCCCGATGTTCCGTAGACTTTCGGTGCTCCTCCATGATTTCTGTATGGTGGGAGTCGAAGTTACAAGTTGGGCAGGACAGGACATAGTAATATTCGGTGTTGTCCTGATCTAGGCCAGCGAGAGGGTCTTCTATTTCCTCCATACCCAGCTGGGCGTTAGCCAGCTTTTGTTCCAAGTCCAGACATCTTTCCTGAAGAGACTTCTTCATGCGTACCTCTTCATCCAGCTTTTTCTGGGCTTTCAGCAAGTCGTTTACTAATGACCTCATTTGAGATTTTACTACTTCAACTTCTTTTGGAGATTGATTGATCGGACTATTCAATCCCTCTACCGGAGCAGCTGTTTCAGCGGTCTGTTGTTCTACGTTGACGTGAGTCAGCGTACTTTTGGCATCCAAGGGCTGCTCTGTTGCAGTCATCTCAGTCTGTGTTGCCACCTCAGCTCTTCCAATAACCTTTGAGAGCTCCGAACCCCTTTCATTTGAATATTGAAGTTCGTGTTCAAGTTTTTCCCATTTCAGAGTCCTGTCCTTCAGCATATGCAGGAGTTGGCTGACCGTTAACTCCTCTGACATCAGACGTTTTGTGTGTTCCTGCTCCATTTTCTCCATCAGCTGCTTCTGTTGTCTTTCCAGATTCTCCAACTCTATATCAAAGAACTCTTTCGTTGCATTCAACTCATGCTCAAAACGGCGAAGCATTTGTTCTAATTGCTGTTGTAGTTTGAAATGGAGTTGAGTTCGAGCCCGGTGTCCCTCAGAAATGGGCACATCAGTAGACTTGCCAGACTCAGAATCCACAGTTAAACTATGTTGTTGTTGCTCAGTGGAATTCTGTGCTGAAACTTTGTCTTTTGCACCTGAGTTGGGCTTACCATCATCCGTTCCAGAGTCTGGGCCGACTATCTTCACCGAGTTCGCACTCGTTATTGTTTGTAGGAAATGCCAGTCCATATTCATTTTCCTAATCCACTCCCGTCCTAGTAGTGGAGGACCTCCTTCAGATATCACATATAAGTCCATTATTTGACTGTCTTCGCCCTTGTGGACCACTGCAACCTCTATTTTCCCGATGGGGTACACTCTTTGCCCCGTGTATGTTTCCAATATAATCCCCGTATACTGTAGGGGAATATGTTGGAATAACTTTCCGTAATCTTTCTTATTTATGACCGTCAATGCCGATCCAGTGTCCAATTCCAGTTTTACTTGGACTCCTTCTATCTGAAGAGTGACCCAAATTGTCTGGAGGTCTGCACCCTTACCAGCGTTGAGTACTCTTAAGCTAGCCAGTTCATTACAGCTTAAGCTAGCCAGTTCATTACTGCTAGCGTCTGAATTGGACTCCTGTTCGGTCACCTTGTGTACCTTTGCGTATTTTCCTTGCGGTGACTTCTTGTTGCTGGTCTTCTTCCCTGACCTGCATACTCTAGCTATATGTCCAAGCCTACCACAAGTTCTACATTCTTGGTTTTTAAACCAACACTGGTTCTGATCATGCGTTGTCTTTCCACAACGATAACATTTGCCAGAACTCACACCCAATTTGTGTGCACTGAGCTCCGGTGACCGTAGCTGCATTACTGCCGTGCCTCTCGCTGCGGCTTCGTGTGCTGCTGCCATGGTGACCGCCTTCTCAAGCGTCAGCTCATTCTCCTCGAGCAGTCGCTTTTGTGTATCCTGTTTAAATAAACCACACACAAATTTGTCTCGAAGTGCCTCTGTCAGTCCCGTTCCAAACTGGCAATATTTCGCTAATTTACGCAATTCCAGCAAATAATCAGCATTGCTTTCATGCTGTAGCTGCCTTCTGTCGTAAAATTTAAATCATTCCGCTAGCATCAGCGGCGTGGGGTTTAGATGATCTTTCAGGACAGTAACAATCTCATCGAACGTCTTATCCGCCGGTTCATCTGGTGATAACAGGTGTTTCAATTGCCCGTATGTCTTCGCACCCATTAAATTTAATAATGTTAGAGCTTTATCTTGGTCACGAATTTTATTGGCCTTACAATAATTTTTTACTCTTTCAACATATATGGCCCAATCTTCGAGGTCACTATCAAAGGTGCTAATATTCCCGTGTTTAGGCATTGTAGATTTGCAATTTCTCAGATTTTATTTTCTTTACTTGTTATCAAAGATGGCGGCTTCCCGCTCTTGCCGTCGTCCTCCGCCCAGAAAATGGTGGTTTTCCCGCGCTTGGCGGTCTTCACCCGTCCCCCGACGCCGTCTCCCTTCAGCCCCCGAGTGCGGCCCTTATCTTCGCCGCGATCGCCCGAGTGCGGCCCCTTATCAGCGGATGCGATCGCTGGATCGCGAAGCGGCTCTCGGCTCTTATCAGGAGATGCGATCGCTCTGTTGAAACGCCTCCCGCTCGAAGCGGCTCTCGCGCCCTATTCCTCCAGCTCCCCCAGCCCCGTTCGTGCGGCCAACGCGGTCGACTGCCTGTCGCGTCGCTGCCCGGCTCAGACAACGGCTTACCCACCACCAAGCTGGAGAAGAAGCTGACGGTCGCCGATGGAGGCTCCGAGGTCAGGATGTCTTCCAGTGGGGTGGAGAGGGTGGAAACCTCTCTGCAACGTCCTGGCTGTGGACGAAGCTGCCGTGGAGTGACTGCCGCAGGGTCCGAATCAGACTCGTCGCCAGTGTTAAATCTGTGAGTTGTTCAAGTAATTAATACTCAGGCTTAATCAGTAACAATAAAACAGCTTTACTGGTTGGAGGTAGGGACTATATGTAGGTCTTTACTTCATGCCCACAGGCGGGAACTGAGAGGAGATCAGTACCCACAGTACTATTTATACCCCTATGGCCAGGAGTGGTACTGCGTATCACTACGCCCAACAAGTAGTGCAGTCCTGTCCATAGGTTCAAAGTAGCACACATATTACATACACAACACAAACTGTGGGACTCCTCCCCTCCCTCAGTCTCCAAACTGTGGGACTCCTCCCCTCCCTCAGTCTCCAAACTGTGGGACTCCCTCCCCTCCCTCAATCTCCAAACTGTGGGACTCCTCCCCTCCCTCAATCTCCAAACTGTGGGACTCCTCCCCTCCCTCAGTCTCCAAACTGTGGGACTCCTCCCCTCCCTCAACCTCCAAACTGTGGGACTCCCTCCCCTCCCTCAGTCTCCAAACTGTGGGACTCCTCCCCTCCCTCAATCTCCAAACTGTGGGACTCCTCCCCTCCCTCAGTCTCCAAACTGTGGGTCGCCTCCCCTCCCTCACTCTCCAAACAGTGGGACTCCTCCCCTCCCTCAATCTCCAAACTGTGGGACTCCCTCCCCTCCCTCAGTCTCCAAGCTGTGGGTCTCCTCCCCTCCCTCAGTCTCCAAACTGTGGGTCTCCTCCCCTCCCTCGATCTCCAAACTGTGGGTCTCCTCCCCTCCCTCAGTCTCCAAACTGTGGGACTCCTCTCCTCCCTCAGTCTCCAAACTGTGGGACTCCTCCCCTCCCTCAATCTCCAAACTGTGGGACTCCTCCCCTCCCTCAATCTCCAAACTGAGGGACTCCTCCCCTCCCGGAATCTCCAAACTGTGGGGCTCCTCCCCCCCCTCAATGTCCAAACTGTGGGACTCCTCCCCTCCCTCAGTCTCCAAACTGTGGGACTCCTCCCCTCCCTCAATCTCCAAACTGTGGGACTCCTCCCCTCCCTCAGTCTCCAAACTGTGGGACATCTCTCCTCCCTCAGTCTCCAAACTGTGGGTCCCCTCCCCTCCCTCAATCTCCAAACTGTGGGACTCCTCCCCTCCCTCAGTCTCCAAACTGTGGGACTCCCTCCCCTCCCTCAGTCTCCCAACTCTGGGTCTCCTCCCCTCCCTCAGTCTCCAAACTGTGGGACTACTCCCCTCCCTCAGTCTCCAAACTATGGGACTCCCTTCCCTCCCTCAGTCTCCAAACTGTGGGTGTCCTCCCCTCCCTCAATCTCCAAACTGTGGGTCTCCTCCCCTCCGTCAATCACCAAACTGTGGGACTCCTCCGCTCCCTCAGTCTCCAAACTGTGGGACTCCTCCCCTCCCTCAGTCTCCAAACTGTGGAACTCCTCCCCTTCCTCAATCTCCAAACTCTGGGACTCCTCCCCTCCCTCGGTCTCCAAACTGTGGGACTCCTCCCCTCCCCCAATCTCCAAACTGTGGGACTCCCTCCCCTCCCTCAATCTCCAAACTGTGGGACTCCCTCCCCTCCCTCAGTCTCCAAACTGTGAGACTCCCTCCCCTCCCTCAGTCTCCAAACTGTGGGACTCCCTCCCCTCCCTCAGTCTCCAAACTGTGGGACTCCTCCCCTCCCTCAGCCTTCAAACTGTGGGCTCCTCCCCTCCCTCAATCTCCAAACTGTGGGACTCCTCCCCTCCCTCAGTCTGCAAACTGTGGGACTCCTCCCCTCCCTCAATCTCCAAACTGTGGGACTCCTCCCCTCCCTCAATCTCCAAACTGTGGGTCTCCTCCCCTCCCTCAATCTCCAAACTGTGGGACTCCTCCCTCCCTCAATCTCTAAACTGTGGGACTCCTCCCCTCCCTCAGTCTCCAAACAGTGGGACTCCTCCCCTCCCTCAGTCTCCAAACTGTGGGACTCCT
The DNA here is from genome assembly GCF_052327205.1 of Somniosus microcephalus. Classification (NCBI taxonomy): domain Eukaryota; kingdom Metazoa; phylum Chordata; class Chondrichthyes; order Squaliformes; family Somniosidae; genus Somniosus; species Somniosus microcephalus. The sequence goes on along the minus strand of NW_028225179.1, from coordinate 34,524,810 downwards.
CCCCTCCCTCAATCTCCAAACTGTGGGACTCCTCCCCTCCCTCAATCTCCAAACTGTGGGACTCCCTCAACTCCCTCATTCTCCAAACTGTGGGACTCCTCCCCTCCCTCAATCTCCAAACTGTGGGACTCCTCCCCTCCCTCAATCTCAGAACTGTGGGACTCCTCCCCTCCCTCAATCTCCAAACTGTGGGACTCCTCCCCTCCCTCAATCTCCAAACTGTGGGTCTGCTCCCCTCCCTCAATCTCCAAACTGTGGTCTCCTCCCCTCCCTCAATCTCCAAACTGTGGGTCTCCTCCCCTACCTCAGTCTCCAAACTGTGGGACTCCTCCCCTCCCTCAATCTCCAAACTGTGGGACTCCTGCCCTCCCTCAATCTCCAAACTGTGGGACTCCTCCCCTCCCTCAATCTCCAAACTGTGGGACTCCTCCCCTCCCTCAATCTCCAAACTGTGGGACTCCCTCCCCTCCCTCAGTCTCCAAACTGTGGGTCTCCTCCACTCCCTCCGTCTCCAAACTGTGGGTCTCCTCCCCTCCCTCGATCTCCAAACTGTGGGTCTCCTCCCCTCCCTCAGTCTCCAAACTGTGGGACTTCTCCCCTCCCTCAATCTCCAAACTGTGGGACTCCCTCCCCTCCCTCAGTCTCCAAACTGTGGGTCTCCTCCCCTCCCTCAGCCTTCAAACTGTGGGGCTCCTCCCCTCCCTCAATCTCCAAACCCTGGGACTCCTCCCCTCCCTCAATCTCCAAACTGTGGGACACCTCCCCTCACTCAATCTCCAAACTGTGGGACTCGCTCCCCTCCCTCAATCTCCAAACTGTGGGACTCCTCCCCTCCCTCAGTCTACAAACCGTGGGACTCCTCCCCTCCCTCAATCTCCAAACTGTGGGACTCCTCCCCTACCTCAATCTCCAAACTGTGGAACTCCTCCCCTCCTTCCGTCTCCAAACTGTGGGACTCCTCCCCTCCCTCAATCTCCAAACTGTGGGACACCTCCCCTCCCTCAGTCTCCAAACTGTGGGACTCCTCCCCTCCTTCAGTCTCCAAACTGTGGGACTCCTCCCCTCCCTCAATCTCCAAACTGTGGGACACCTCCCCTCCCTCAGTCTCCAAACTGTGGGACTCCTCCCCTCCCTCAATCTCTAAACTGTGGGACTGCTCCCCTCCCTCAGTCTACAAACTGTGGGACTCCCTCCCCTCCCTCAATCTCCAAACTGTGGGTCTCCTCCCCTCCCTCAGTCTCCAAACTGTGGGACTCCTCCCCTCCCTCAATCTCCAAACTGAGGGACTCCTCCCCTACCTCAGTCTCCAAACTGTGGGACTCCTCCACTCCCTCAATCTCCAAACAGTGGGACTCCTCCCCTCCCTCTGTCTCCAAACTGTGGGACTCCTCCCCTCCCTCAATCTCCAAACTGTGGGACTCCTCCCCTCCCTCAAACTCCAAACTGTGGGTCTCCTCCCCTCCCTCAATCTCCAAACTGTGGGTCTCCTCCCCTCCCTCAATCTCCAAACTGTGGGTCTCCTCCCCTACCTCAGTCTCCAAACTGTGGGACTCCTCCCCTCCCTCAGTCTCCAAACTGTGGGACTCCTCCCCTCCCTCAATCTCCAAACTGTGGGACTCCTCCCCTCCCTCAATCTCCAAACTGTAGGACTCCTCCCCTCCCTCAATCTCCAAACTGTGGGACTCCTGCCCTCCCTCAATCTCCAAACTGTGGGACTCCTCCCCTCCCTCAATCTCCAAACTGTGGGACACCTCCCGTCCCTCAATCTCCAAACTGTGGGACTCCTCCCCTCCCTCAATCTCCAAACTGTGGGACTCCCTCCCCTCCCTCAGTCTCCAAACTGTGGGTCTCCTCCACTCCCTCCGTCTCCAAACTGTGGGTCTCCTCCCCTCCCTCAATCTCCAAACTGTGGGACTCCTCCCCTCCCTCAGTCTCCAAACTGTGGGACTCCCTCCCCTCCCTCAGTCTCCCAACTCTGGGTCTCCTCCCCTCCCTCAGTCTCCAAACTGTGGGACTACTCCCCTCCCTCAGTCTCCAAACTATGGGACTCCCTTCCCTCCCTCAGTCTCCAAACTGTGGGTGTCCTCCCCTCCCTCAATCTCCAAACTGTGGGTCTCCTCCCCTCCGTCAATCACCAAACTGTGGGACTCCTCCGCTCCCTCAGTCTCCAAACTGTGGGACTCCTCCCCTCCCTCAGTCTCCAAACTGTGGAACTCCTCCCCTTCCTCAATCTCCAAACTCTGGGACTCCTCCCCTCCCTCGGTCTCCAAACTGTGGGACTCCTCCCCTCCCCCAATCTCCAAACTGTGGGACTCCCTCCCCTCCCTCAATCTCCAAACTGTGGGACTCCCTCCCCTCCCTCAGTCTCCAAACTGTGAGACTCCCTCCCCTCCCTCAGTCTCCAAACTGTGGGACTCCCTCCCCTCCCTCAGTCTCCAAACTGTGGGACTCCTCCCCTCCCTCAGCCTTCAAACTGTGGGGCTCCTCCCCTCCCTCAATCTCCAAACTGTGGGACTCCTCCCCTCCCTCAGTCTGCAAACTGTGGGACTCCTCCCCTCCCTCAATCTCCAAACTGTGGGACTCCTCCCCTCCCTCAATCTCCAAACTGTGGGTCTCCTCCCCTCCCTCAATCTCCAAACTGTGGGACTCCTCCCCTCCCTCAATCTCTAAACTGTGGGACTCCTCACCTCCCTCAGTCTCCAAACAGTGGGACTCCTCCCCTCCCTCAGTCTCCAAACTGTGGGACTCCTCCCCTCCCTCAATCTCCAAACTGTGGGACTCCTCCCCTCCCTCAATCTCCAAACTGTGGGACTCCCTCAACTCCCTCATTCTCCAAACTGTGGGACTCCTCCCCTCCCTCAATCTCCAAACTGTGGGACTCCTCCCCTCCCTCAATCTCAGAACTGTGGGACTCCTCCCCTCCCTCAATCTCCAAACTGTGGGACTCCTCCCCTCCCTCAATCTCCAAACTGTGGGTCTGCTCCCCTCCCTCAATCTCCAAACTGTGGGTCTCCTCCCCTCCCTCAATCTCCAAACTGTGGGTCTCCTCCCCTACCTCAGTCTCCAAACTGTGGGACTCCTCCCCTCCCTCAATCTCCAAACTGTGGGACTCCTGCCCTCCCTCAATCTCCAAACTGTGGGACTCCTCCCCTCCCTCAATCTCCAAACTGTGGGACTCCTCCCCTCCCTCAATCTCCAAACTGTGGGACTCCCTCCCCTCCCTCAGTCTCCAAACTGTGGGTCTCCTCCACTCCCTCCGTCTCCAAACTGTGGGTCTCCTCCCCTCCCTCGATCTCCAAACTGTGGGTCTCCTCCCCTCCCTCAGTCTCCAAACTGTGGGACTTCTCCCCTCCCTCAATCTCCAAACTGTGGGACTCCCTCCCCTCCCTCAGTCTCCAAACTGTGGGTCTCCTCCCCTCCCTCAGCCTTCAAACTGTGGGGCTCCTCCCCTCCCTCAATCTCCAAACCCTGGGACTCCTCCCCTCCCTCAATCTCCAAACTGTGGGACACCTCCCCTCAGTCAATCTCCAAACTGTGGGACTCGCTCCCCTCCCTCAATCTCCAAACTGTGGGACTCCTCCCCTCCCTCAGTCTACAAACCGTGGGACTCCTCCCCTCCCTCAATCTCCAAACTGTGGGACTCCTCCCCTACCTCAATCTCCAAACTGTGGAACTCCTCCCCTCCTTCCGTCTCCAAACTGTGGGACTCCTCCCCTCCCTCAATCTCCAAACTGTGGGACACCTCCCCTCCCTCAGTCTCCAAACTGTGGGACTCCTCCCCTCCCTCAATCTCCAAACTGTGGGACTCCTCCCCTACCTCAATCTCCAAACTGTGGGACTCCTCCCCTCCTTCAGTCTCCAAACTGTGGGACTCCTCCCCTCCCTCAATCTCCAAACTGTGGGACACCTCCCCTCCCTCAGTCTCCAAACTGTGGGACTCCTCCCCTCCCTCAATCTCTAAACTGTGGGACTGCTCCCCTCCCTCAGTCTACAAACTGTGGGACTCCCTCCCCTCCCTCAATCTCCAAACTGTGGCTCTCCTCCCCTCCCTCAGTCTCCAAACTGTGGGACTCCTCCCCTCCCTCAATCTCCAAACTGAGGGACTCCTCCCCTACCTCAGTCTCCAAACTGTGGGACTCCTCCACTCCCTCAATCTCCAAACAGTGGGACTCCTCCCCTCCCTCTGTCTCCAAACTGTGGGACTCCTCCCCTCCCTCAATCTCCAAACTGTGGGACTCCTCCCCTCCCTCAAACTCCAAACTGTGGGTCTCCTCCCCTCCCTCAATCTCCAAACTGTGGGTCTCCTCCCCTCCCTCAATCTCCAAACTGTGGGTCTCCTCCCCTACCTCAGTCTCCAAACTGTGGGACTCCTCCCCTCCCTCAGTCTCCAAACTGTGGGACTCCTCCCCTCCCTCAATCTCCAAACTGTGGGACTCCTCCCCTCCCTCAATCTCCAAACTGTAGGACTCCTCCCCTCCCTCAATCTCCAAACTGTGGGACTCCTGCCCTCCCTCAATCTCCAAACTGTGGGACTCCTCCCCTCCCTCAATCTCCAAACTGTGGGACACCTCCCGTCCCTCAATCTCCAAACTGTGGGACTCCTCCCCTCCCTCAATCTCCAAACTGTGGGACTCCCTCCCCTCCCTCAGTCTCCAAACTGTGGGTCTCCTCCACTCCCTCCGTCTCCAAACTGTGGGTCTCCTCCCCTCCCTCGATCTCCAAACTGTGGGACTCCTCCCCTCCCTCAGTCTCCAAACTTTGGGACTCCTCTCCTCCCTCAGTCTCCAAACTGTGGGACTCCTCCCCTCCCTCAATCTGCAAACTGTGGGACTCCTCCCCTCCCTCAATCTCCAAACTGAGGGACTCCTCCCCTCCCGCAATCTCCAAACTGTGGGGCTCCTCCCCTCCCTCAATCTCCAAACTGTGGGACTCCTCCCCTCCCTCAGTCTCCAAACTGTGGGACTCTCTCCCCTCCCTCAATCTCCAAACTGTGGGACTCCTCCCCTCCCTCAATCTCCAAACTGTGGGACTCCTCCCCTCCCTCAGTCTCCAAACTGTGGGACTCCTCCCCTCCCTCAACCTCCAAACTGTGGGACTCCCTCCCTTCCCTCAGTCTCCAAACTGTGGGACTCCTTCCCTCCCTCAATCTCCAAACTGTGGGACTCCTCCCCTCCCTCAGTCTCCAAACTGTGGGTCTCCTCCCCTCCCTCACTCTCCAAACAGTGGGACTCTTCCCCTCCCTCAATCTCCAAACTGTGGGACTCCCTCCCCTCCCTCAGTCTCTAAATTGTGGGTCTCCTCCCCTCCCTCAGTCTCCAAACTGTGGGTCTCCTCCCCTCCCTCGATCTCCAAACTGTGGGTCTCCTCCCCTCCCTCAGTCTCCAAACTGTGGGACTCCTCTCCTCCCTCAGTCTCCAAACTGTGGGACTCCTCCCCTCCCTCAATCTCCAAACTGTGGGACTCCTCCCCTCCCTCAATCTCCAAACTGAGGGACTCCTCCCCTCCCGCAATCTCCAAACTGTGGGGCTCCTCCCCCCCCTCAATGTCCAAACTGTGGGACTCCTCCCCTCCCTCAGTCTCCAAACTGTGGTACTCCTCCCCTCCCTCAGTCTCCAAACTGTGGGACTCCTCCCCTCCCTCAGTCTCCAAACTGTGGGACATCTCTCCTCCCTCAGTCTCCAAACTGTGGGTTCCCCACCCCTCCCTCAATCTCCAAACTGTGGGACTCCTCCCCTCCCTCAGTCTCCGAACTGTGGGACTCCCTCCCCTCCCTCAGTCTCCCAACTCTGGGTCTCCTCCCCTCCCTCAATCTCCAAACTGTGGGACTCCTCCATTCCCTCAATCTCCAAACTGTGGGATTCCCTTCCCTCCCTCAGTCTCCAAACTGTGGGTGTCCTCCCCTCCCTCAATCTCCAAACTGTGGGTCTCCTTCCCTCCCTCAATCACCAAACTGTGGGACTCCTCCGCTCCCTCAGTCTCCAAACTGTGGGACTCCTCCCCTCCCTCAGTCTCCAAACTGTGGGACTCCTCCCCTTCCTCAATCTCCAAACTGTGGGACTCCTCTCCTCCCTCAATCTCCAAACTGTGGGTCTCCTCCCCTCCCTCAGTCTCCAAACTGTGGGACTCCTCCCCTCCCTCAATCTCCAAACTGTGGGACTCCCTCCCCTCCCTCGGTCTCCAAACTGTGGGACTCCTCCCCTCCCCCAATCTCCAAACTGTGGGACTCCCTCCCCTCCCTCAATCTCCAAACTGTGGGACTCCCTCCCCTCCCTCAGTCTCCAAACTGTGGGACTCCTCCCCTCCGTCAGCCTTCAAACTGTGGGGCTCCTCCCCTCCCTCAATCTCCAAACTGTGGGACTCCTCCCCTCCCTCAATCTCCAAACTGTGGGACACCTCCCCTCACTCAATCTCCAAACTGTGGGACTCCTCCCCTCCCTCAATCTCCAAACTGTGGGACTCCTCCCCTCCCTCAGTCTCCAAACTGTGGGTCTCCTCCCCTCCCTCACTCTCCAAACAGTGGGACTCTTCCCCTCCCTCAATCTCCAAACTGTGGGACTCCCTCCCCTCCCTCAGTCTCCAAATTGTGGGTCTCCTCCCCTCCCTCAGTCTCCAAACTGTGGGTCTCCTCCCCTCCCTCGATCTCCAAACTGTGGGTCTCCTCCCCTCCCTCAGTCTCCAAACTGTGGGACTCCTCTCCTCCCTCAGTCTCCAAACTGTGGGACTCCTCCCCTCCCTCAATCTCCAAACTGTGGGACTCCTCCCCTCCCTCAATCTCCAAACTGAGGGACTCCTCCCCTCCCGCAATCTCCAAACTGTGGGGCTCCTCCCCCCCCCTCAATGTCCAAACTGTGGGACTCCTCCCCTCCCTCAGTCTCCAAACTGTGGTACTCCTCCCCTCCCTCAGTCTCCAAACTGTGGGACTCCTCCCCTCCCTCAGTCTCCAAACTGTGGGACATCTCTCCTCCCTCAGTCTCCAAACTGTGGGTCCCCTCCCCTCCCTCAATCTCCAAACTGTGGGACTCCTCCCCTCCCTCAGTCTCCGAACTGTGGGACTCCCTCCCCTCCCTCAGTCTCCCAACTCTGGGTCTCCTCCCCTCCCTCAATCTCCAAACTGTGGGACTCCTCCATTCCCTCAATCTCCAAACTGTGGGACTCCCTTCCCTCCCTCAGTCTCCAAACTGTGGGTGTCCTCCCCTCCCTCAATCTCCAAACTTTGGGTCTCCTTCCCTCCCTCAATCACCAAACTGTGGGACTCCTCCGCTCCCTCAGTCTCCAAACTGTGGGACTCCTCCCCTCCCTCAGTCTCCAAACTGTGCGACTCCTCCCCTTCCTCAATCTCCAAACTGTGGGACTCCTCTCCTCCCTCAATCTCCAAACTGTGGGTCTCCTCCCCTCCCTCAGTCTCCAAACTGTGGGACTCCTCCCCTCCCTCAATCTCCAAACTGTGGGACTCCCTCCCCTCCCTCGGTCTCCAAACTGTGGGACTCCTCCCCTCCCCCAATCTCCAAACTGTGGGACTCCCTCCCCTCCCTCAATCTCCAAACTGTGGGACTCCCTCCCCTCCCTCAGTCTCCAAACTGTGGGACTCCTCCCCTCCGTCAGCCTTCAAACTGTGGGGCTCCTCCCCTCCCTCAATCTCCAAACTGTGGGACTCCTCCCCTCCCTCAATCTCCAAACTGTGGGACACCTCCCCTCACTCAATCTCCAAACTGTGGGACTCCTCCCCTCCCTCAATCTCCAAACTGTGGGACACCTCCCCTCCCTCAGTCTGCAAACTGTGGGACTCCTCCCCTCCCTCAATCTCCAAACTGTGGGACTCCTCCCCTACCTCAATCTCCAAACTGTGGGACTCCTCCCCTCCCTCAGTCTGCAAACTGTGGGACTCCTCCCCTCCCTCAATCTCTAAACTGTGGGACTCCTCCCCTCCCTCAGTCTCCAAACAGTGGGACTCCTCCCCTCCCTCAGTCTCCAAACTGTGGGACTCCTCCCCTCCCTCAATCTCCAAACTGTGGGACTCCTCCCCTCCCTCAATCTCCAAACTGTGGGACTCCTCCCCTCCCTCAATCTCCAAACTGTGGGACTCCCTCAACTCTCTCATTCTCCAAACTGTGGGACTCCTCCCCTCCCTCAATCTCCAAACTGTGGTTCTCCTCCCCTCCCTCAGTCTCCAAACTGTGGGACTCCTTTCCTCCCTCAGTCTCCAAACTGTGGGACTCGTCCCCTCCCTCAATCTGCAAACTGTGGGACTCCTCCCCTCCCTCAATCTCCAAACTGAGGGACTCCTCCCCTCCCGCAATCTCCAAACTGTGGGGCTCCTCCCCTCCCTCAATCTCCAAACTGTGGGACTCCTCCCCTCCCTCAGTCTCCAAACTGTGGGACTCCCTCCCCTCCCTCAATCTCCAAACTGTGGGACTCCTCCCCTCCCTCAATATCCAAACTGTGGGACTCCTCCCCTCCCTCAGTCTCCAAACTGTGGGACTCCTCCCCTCCCTCAAACTCCAAACTGTGGGACTCCCTCCCTTCCCTCAGTCTCCAAACTGTGGGACTCCTTCCCTCCCTCAATCTCCAAACTGTGGGACTCCTCCCCTCCCTCAGTCTCCAAACTGTGGGTCTCCTCCCCTCCCTCACTCTCCAAACAGTGGGACTCCTCCCCTCCCTCAATCTCCAAACTGTGGGTCTCCCTCCCCTCCCTCAGTCTCCAAATTGTGGGTCTCCTCCCCTCCCTCAGTCTCCAAACTGTGGGTCTCCTCCCCTCCCTCGATCTCCAAACTGTGGGTCTCCTCCCCTCCCTCAGTCTCCAAACTGTGGGACTCCTCTCCTCCCTCAGTCTCCAAACTGTGGGACTCCTCCCCTCCCTCAGTCTCCAAACTGTGGGTCTCCTCCCCTCACTCACTCTCCAAACAGTGGGACTCCTCCCCTCCCTCAATCTCCAAACTTTGGGACTCCCTCCCCTCCCTCAGTCTCCAAATTGTGGGTCTCCTCCCCTCCCTTAGTCACCAAACTGTGGGTCTCCTCCCCTCCCTCGATCTCCAAACTGTGGGTCTCCTCCCCTCCCTCAGTCTCCAAACTGTGGGACTCCTCTCCTCCCTCAGTCTCCAAACTGTGGGACACCTCCCCTCCCTCAATCTCCAAACTGTGGGACTCCTCCCCTCCCTCAATCTCCAAACTGAGGGACTCCTCCCCTCCCGCAATCTCCAAACTGAGGGACTCCTCCCCTCCCGCAATCTCCAAACTGTGGGACTCCTCCCCCCACTCAATGTCCAAACTGTGGGACTCCTCCCATCCCTCAGTCTCCAAACTGTGGGACTCCTCCCCTCACTCAATCTCCAAACTGTGGGACTCCTCCCCTCCCTCAGTCTCCAAACTGTGGGACATCTCTCCTCCATCAATCTCCAAACTGTGGGTCCCCTCCCCTCCCTCAATCTCCAAACTGTGGGACTCCTCCCCTCCCTCAGTCTCCAAACTGTGGGACTCCCTCCCCTCCCTCAGTCTCCCAACTCTGGGTCTCCTCCCCTCCCTCGATCTCCAAACTGTGGGTCTCCTCCCCTCCCTCAGTCTCCAAACTGTGGGACTCCTCTCCTCCCTCAGTCTCCAAACTGTGGGACTCCTCCCCTCCCTCAATCTCCAAACTGTGGGACTCCTCCCCTCCCTCAATCTCCAAACTGAGGGACTCCTCCCCTCCCGCAATCTCCAAACTGTGGGGCTCCTCCCCCCCCTCAATGTCCAAACTGTGGGACTCCTCCCCTCCCTCAGTCTCCAAACTGTGGGACTCCTCCCCTCCCTCAGTCTCCAAACTGTGGGACTCCTCCCCTCCCTCAGTCTCCAAACTGTGGGACATCTCTCCTCCCTCAGTCTCCAAACTGTGGGTCCCCTCCCCTCCCTCAATCTCCAAACTGTGGGACTCCTCCCCTCCCTCAGTCTCCGAACTGTGGGACTCCCTCCCCTCCCTCAGTCTCCCAACTCTGGGTCTCCTCCCCTCCCTCAATCTCCAAACTGTGGGACTCCTCCATTCCCTCAATCTCCAAACTGTGGGACTCCCTTCCCTCCCTCAGTCTCCAAACTGTGGGTGTCCTCCCCTCCCTCAATCTCCAAACTGTGGGTCTCCTTCCCTCCCTCAATCACCAAACTGTGGGACTCCTCCGCTCCCTCAGTCTCCAAACTGTGGGACTCCTCCCCTCCCTCAGTCTCCAAACTGTGGGACTCCTCCCCTTCCTCAATCTCCAAACTGTGGGACTCCTCCCCTCCCTCAATCTCCAAACTGTGGGTCTCCTCCCCTCCCTCAGTCTCCAAACTGTGGGACTCCTCCCCTCCCTCAATCTCCAAACTGTGGGACTCCCTCCCCTCCCTCGGTCTCCAAACTGTGGGACTCCTCCCCTCCCCCAATCTCCAAACTGTGGGACTCCCTCCCCTCCCTCAATCTCCAAACTGTGGGACTCCCTCCCCTCCCTCAGTCTCCAAACTGTGGGACTCCTCCCCTCCGTCAGCCTTCAAACTGTGGGGCTCCTCCCCTCCCTCAATCTCCAAACTGTGGGACTCCTCCCCTCCCTCAATCTCCAAACTGTGGGACACCTCCCCTCACTCAATCTCCAAACTGTGGGACTCCTCCCCTCCCTCAATCTCCAAACTGTGGGACTCCTCCCCTCACTCAGTCTGCAAACTGTGGGACTCCTCCCCTCCCTCAATCTCCAAACTGTGGGACTCCTCCCCTACCTCAATCTCCAAACTGTGGGACTCCTCCCCTCCCTCAGTCTGCAAACTGTGGGACTCCTCCCCTCCCTCAATCTCTAAACTGTGGGACTCCTCCCCTCCCTCAGTCTCCAAACAGTGGGACTCCTCCCCTCCCTCAGTCTCCAAACTGTGGGACTCCTCCCCTCCCTCAATCTCCAAACTGTGGGACTCCTCCCCTCCCTCAATCTCCAAACTGTGGGACTCCTCCCCTCCCTCAATCTCCAAACTGTGGGACTCCCTCAACTCCCTCATTCTCCAAACTGTGGGACTCCTCCCCTCCCTCAATCTCCAAACTGTGGGACTCCTCCCCTCCCTCAATCTCAAAACTGTGGGACTCCTCCCCTCCCTCAATCTCCAAACTGTGGGACTCCTCCCCTCCCTCAATCTCCAAACTGTGGGTCTCCTCCCCTCCCTCAATCTCCAAACTGTGGGTCTCCTCCCCTCCCTCAATCTCCAAACTGTGGGTCTCCTCCCCAACCTCAGTCTCCAAACTGTGGGACTCCTCCCCTCCCTCAGTCTCCAAACTGTGGGACTCCTCCCCTCCCTCAATCTCCAAACTGTGGGACTCCTCCCCTCCCTCAATCTCCAAACTGTAGGACTCCTCCCCTCCCTCAATCTCCAAACTGTGGGACTCCTGCCCTCCCTCAATCTCCAAACTGTGGGACTCCTCCCCTCCCTCAATCTCCAAACTGTGGGGCTCCTCCCCTCCCACAATCTCCAAACTGTGGGACTCCCTCCCCTCCCTCCGTCTCCAAACTGTGGGTCTCCTCCACTCCCTCCGTCTCCAAACTGTGGGTCTCCTCCCCTCCCTCGATCTCCAAACTGTGGGTCTCCTCCCCTCCCTCAGTCTCCAAACTGTGGGACTTCTCCCCTCCCTCAATCTCCAAACTGTGGGACTCCCTCCCCTCCCTCAGTCTCCAAACTGTGGGTCTCCTCCCCTCCCTCAGTCTCCAAACTGTGGGACTCCTCTCATCCCTCAGTCTCCAAACTGTGGGACTCCTCCCCTCCCTCAATCTCCAAACTGTGGGACTCCTCCCCTCCCTCAATCTCCAAACTGAGGGACTCCTCCCCTCCCGCAATCTCCAAACTGTGCGACTCCTCCCCTCCCTCAGTATCCAAACTGTGGGACTCCTCCCCTCCCTCAGTCTCCAAACTGTGGGACTCCTCCCCTCCCTCAGTCTCCAAACTGTGGGACTCCCTCCCCTCCCTCAATCTCCAAACTGTGGGACTCCTCCCCTCCCTCAATCTCCAAACTGTGGGACTACTCCCCTCCCTCAGTCTCCAAACTGTGGGACTCCTCCCCTCCCTCAACCTCCAAACTGTGGGACTCCCTCCCCTCCCTCAGTCTCCAAACTGTGGGACTCCTTCCCTCCCTCAATCTCCAAACTGTGGGACTCCTCCCCTCCCTCAGTCTCCAAAATGTGGGTCTCCTCCCCTCCCTCACTCTCCAAACAGTGGGACTCCTCCCCTCCCTCAATCTCCAAACTGTGGGACTCCCTCCCCTCCCTCAGTCTCCAAATTGTGGGTCTCCTCCCCTCCCTCAGTCACCAAACTGTGGGTCTCCTCCCCTCCCTCGATCTCCAAACTGTGGGTCTCCTCCCCTCCCTCAGTCTCCAAACTGTGGGACTCCTCTCCTCCCTCAGTCTCCAAACTGTGGGACTCCTCCCCTCCCTCAATCTCCAAACTGTGGGACTCCTCCCCTCCCTCAATCTCCAAACTGAGGGACTCCTCCCCTCCCGCAATCTCCAAACTGTGGGGCTCCTCCCCCCCCTCAATGTCCAAACTGTGGGACTCCTCCCCTCCCTCAGTCTCCAAACTGTGGGACTCCTCCCCTCCCTCAATCTCCAAACTGTGGGACTCCTCCCCTCCCTCAGTCTCCAAACTGTGGGACATCTCTCCTCCCTCAGTCTCCAAACTGTGGGACTCCTCCCCTCCCTCAGTCTCCAAACTGTCTGTCCCCTCCCCCCCCTCAATGTCCAAACTGTGGGACTCCTCCCCTCCCTCAGTCTCCAAACTGTGGGACTACTCCCCTCCCTCAGTCTCCAAACTGTGGGACTCCTCCCCTCCCTCAGTCTCCAAACTGTGGGACTCCCTCCCCTCCCTCAGTCTCCCAACTCTGGGTCTCCTCCCCTCCCTCAATCTCCAAACTGTGGGACTCCTCCATTCCCTCAATCTCCAAACTGTGGGACTCCCTTCTCTCCCTCAGTCTCCAAACTGTGGGACTCCTCCCCTCCCTCAATCTCCAAACTGTGGGACTCCTCCCCTCCCTCAGTCTCCAAACTATGGGACTCCCTTCCCTCCCTCAGTCTCCAAACTGTGGGTGTCCTCCCCTCCCTCAATCTCCAAAATGTGGGTCTCCTCCCCTCCCTCAATCACCAAACTGTGGGACTCCTCCGCTCCCTCAGTCTCCAAACTGTGGGACTCCTCCCCTCCCTCAGTCTCCAAACTGTGGGACTCCTCCACTTCCTCAATCTGCAAACTGTGGGACTCCTCCCCTCCCTCGGTCTCCAAACTGTGGGACTCCTCCCCTCCCCCAATCTCCAAACTGTGGGACTCCCTCCCCTCCCTCAATCTCCAAACTGTGGGACTCCCTCCCCTCCCTCAGTCTCCAAACTGTGGGACTCCTCCCCTCCCTCAGCCTTCAAACTGTGGGGCTCCTCCCCTCCCTCAATCTCCAAACTGTGGGACTCCTCCCCTCCCTCAATCTCCAAACTGTGGGCACCTTCCCTCACTCAATCTCCAAACTGTAGGACTCCTCCCCTCCCTCAATCTCCAAACTGTGGGACTCCTCCCCTCCCTCAGTCTGCAAACTGTGGGACTCCTCCCCTCCCTCAATCTCCAAACTGTGGGACTCCTCCCCTCCCTCAGTCTGCAAACTGTGGGACTCCTCCCCTCCCTCAATCTCTAAACTGTGGGACTCCTCCCCTCCCTCAGTCTCCAAACAGTGGGACTCCTCCCCTCCCTCAGTCTCCAAACTGTGGGGCTCCTCCCCTCCCTCAATCTCCAAACTGTGGGACTCCTCCCCTCCCTCAATCTCCAAACTGTGGGACTCCTCCCCTCCCTCAATCTACAAACTGTGGGACTCCCTCAACTCCCTCATTCTCCAAACTGTGGGACTCCTCCCCTCCCTCAATCTCCAAACTGTGGGACTCCTCCCCTCCCTCAATCTCAAAACTGTGGGACTCCTCCCCTCCCTCAATCTCCAAACTGTGGGACTCCTCCCCTCCCTCAATCTCCAAACTGTGGGTCTCCTCCCCTCCCTCAATCTCCAAACTGTGGGTCTCCTCCCCTCCCTCAATCTCCAAACTGTGGGACTCCCTCCCCTCCCTCAGTCTCCAAACTGTGGGTCTCCTCCCCTCCCTCGACCTCCAAACTGTGGGGCTCCTCCCCTCCCTCAATCTCCAAACTGTGGGTCTCCTCCCCTCCCTCAGTCTCCAAACTGTGGGACTCCTCCCCTCTCTCAATCTCCAAACTGTGGGACTCCTCCCCTCCCTCAATCTCCAAACTGAGGGACTCCTCCCCTCCCGCAATCTCCAAACTGTGGGGCTCCTCCCCTCCCTCAATCTCCAAACTGTGGGACTCCTCCCCTCCCTCAGTCTCCAAACTGTGGGACTCCTCCCCTCCCTCAGTCTCCAAACTGTGGGACTCCCTCCCCTCCCTCAATCTCCAAACTGTGGGACTCCTCCCCTCCCTCAATCTCCAAACTGTGGGACTCCTCCCCTCCCTCAGTCTCCAAACTGTGGGACTCCTCCCCTCCCTCAACCTCCAAACTGTGGGACTCCCTCCCCTCCCTCAGTCTCCAAACTGTGGGACTCCTTCCCTCCCTCAATCTCCAAACTGTGGGACTCCTCCCCTCCCTCAGTCTCCAAACTGTGGGTCTCCTCCCCTCACTCACTCTCCAAACAGTGGGACTCCTCCCCTCCCTCAATCTCCAAACTGTGGGACTCCCTCCCCTCCCTCAGTCTCCAAATTGTGGGTCTCCTCCCCTCCCTCAGTCACCAAACTGTGGGTCTCCTCCCCTCCCTCGATCTCCAAACTGTGGGTCTCCTCCCCTCCCTCAGTCTCCAAACTGTGGGACTCCTCTCCTCCCTCAGTCTCCAAACTGTGGGACACCTCCCCTCCCTCAATCTCCAAAATGTGGGAC
>NW_028225179.1:34353968-34509438 GCF_052327205.1 Somniosus microcephalus | reverse complement strand
TTGGTGAGACCACACCTGGAGTACTGTGATATGCCATCAATGACTCAAAGACAAGGATTCAACTGAAGGCTTTTAATCACTAAGAACATAGCAGCATAGCAGGTCTTCCCACATCGGGTTCGTCTGGTAGTGAGTGACTCATACAGCTCCCGAGACCTTTATATGGCAAAAGACAGGGGCGTAGCCAATACACACAATAGGAACAAAAGGGTGCGGATCACACAATACAAGCAGGTAAAATACAAGCAGGTCTGATGAAGGCATATTTCATCACATACTGGCCTAGAAATTGAGTTTGCGCTGCGCCAGGGCTTTAGCGCCGGAAGTTAGCGCCGGCGCTAAGTCCCTTTGCGCGCGCCAAAAATTCAGTAGCGCCGCGCCCAAACGGCTGCCGGCGCTACTGAAGGGTTTTAGCGCCTGAAAACTGGCGCAACGCGCCGCATTGCGGTGCTATTCCGGCGCTGCGGCGCCCGCTGCGGTGCGGCAGGCTCGGGAAGTGCAGGCCTCCTCCTTCCGTTAAGGAGGAGCTGCCTGCACCCGGCCGCGGCCCGCGCAAATCTCTGCAAAAATGAGCCCGGCACCTCGGACAAGTGCCGGGCTTGCATCTGTTCTGGGGGGCGGGGGGGGAGAAGTCCGGGGAGGGAGCTGCGGGCAGGCGGCCGGCGGGAAAGCGGCCGGCCGCCGCGCCTCCTTAAAGCGCCGGTGCAGACTCCGGCAACACTCGTTTGCCGGAGTCTTAGTTGCGGCTGCCACTGGCGAGGCGGCCGCAACTGAATTTCGGCTTGGGGCCGGGTTACCACGGCAACCGGGATGCTGCGCACACCGATGACGTCATCGGTGCCGGCGGAGCGCTACCGGTCTACCGCCGCGGAAGGGCCCCAGGCAATTTAGGAACCGGCGCCAATTGCAGCGCTAGGCCCTCTAGCGCCGCAAAATCGGTGCTAAGGGCACTGAATTTCTAGGCCACTGTGTGCAGTTTTGGTCTCCTTACCTAAGAAAGGATATACTTGCCATAGAGGGAGTGCAGCGAAGGTTCACCAGACTGATTCCTGGGATGGCAGGACTGTCGTATGAGGAGAGATTGGGTCGACTAGGCCTGTATTCACTAGAGTTTAGAAGAATGAGAGGGGATCTCATTGAAACGTATAAAATTCTGACAGGGCTAGACAGACTGGATGTAGGGAGGATGTTTCCCCTGGCTGGGGGGGTCTAGAACGAGGGGTCACAGTCTCAGGATATGGGGTAATAATAATAATATAATAATAATCAACTTTATTGTCATTGTTAGTGCACAAGTGCAGTACAACGAAATGTAAGCTTGCGGCTCCCGAGAGTGTACATTTAGATTAAGACATTTAAACATTCAACATACATTTGGCTTGTAATACATTAACATAAACATAACCATAATAAAGTGCATTGGCAGGTGTGCAGGCTTTAGAGTTTATTTGTGGAGTTCAGTAGGATGACAACCCTAGGAAAGAAGCTGTTCCTAAATCTGGTCGTACGGGTGCGAATGCATCTGTAGCGTCTCCCAGATGGCAGGAGGGCGAACAGACTGTGGCTGGGGTGGGTAGGGTCTTTGATGATGACATTTAGGACTGAGATGAGGAGAAATTTCTTCACTCAGAGGGTGGTGAACCTGTGGAATTCTCTACCACAGAAGGCTGTGGAGGCCAAGTCACTAAATATATTTAAGAAGGAGATAGATAGATTTCTAGACACAATGAAGGGATAATTACAAGTCCTAGCCCTGTCTCGGCCTACCCCAGATCAGGCGTATTCCCCAGACGTTCATCTTCAACTTAAGTTAGAGATAGCCGAATTCCATAAGACGCTTAATTGGGTCTAAAGGTTCAGGCTATCTCTCCCTAAAGGAAAGGAAAGACTGAAGATGTTACCATCCTTCAGATAGCACTTTTAATAAGTTGAACTAGACTGTAACCTTCCGGATATTATGAGGGTCCGGAATATCCCCCAGAATTCTGCAACTCCTGACAAAAGAGTGTACAGAAATGTGGGTTCGCGAGTTTATACAGAAATACTGGGGTTATGGGGTTATGGGGATAGGGCTTGGGTGGGATGGCTGTCGGTGTAGGGACCGGGTGCTAGGGTTTGGATGATCAGCCATGTTCTCGTTGAATGGCGGAGCAGGCTCGAAGGGCTGAATGGCCTACTCCTGCTCCTATCACAGAAATCACAGAAACCCCACAGTGCAGATAGAGGCCATTTCGGCCCATCGAGCCTGCACCGACACATATCCCACCCGATCCCCGTAACCCCTTTCTTGGGGCCCAGAACCCAACTCAATAGCCAGCGGGAGAGGAGGCCAGGGGGGCTTACCGGCCTATCCAGCCTTGAGCAAAAGTCGGGAGAAATTCAGTGTCGCCCCATTTGGGGCACAATTATCGACCAGACGCAAAGTTTACAGGGCCTTGGTGAGACCACATCTTGAGTATTGTGTGCAGTTTTGGTCGCCTTATCTGAGGAAGGATGTTCTTGCCATGGAGGGAGTGCAGCGACGATTCACCAGGCTGATACCTGGGATGGCAGGAATGACGTATGAGGAGAGATTGGGTCGATTGGGTTTATATTCACTGGAGTTTAGAAGAATGAGAGGGGATCTCATTGAAACTTATAAAATTCTAACAGGACTGGACAGACTAGATGCAGGAAGGATGCTCCCGATGGTCGGGGAGTCCAGAACCAGGAGTCACAGTCTAAGGATAAGGGGTAAGCCATTTAGGACAGAAATGAGGAGGAATTTCTTCACCCAGAGAGTGGTGAACCTGTGGAATTCTCTACCACAGAAGGCAGTAGAGGCCAATTCATTAAATATATTCAGGAAGGAGTTGGATATATTTCTTAAGGCTAAAGGGATCAAGGGGTATGGGGAGAAAGCAGGGACAGGGTACTGAATTTGGATGATCAGCCATGAACGCATTGAATGGCGGAGCAGGCTCGAGGGGCCGAATGGCCTACTCCAGCTCCTATCTTCTATGTTTAGCGCCTGGCGCTAATTATCGCCTCCAACTGCAAACTTGAATTCTATCGCCCCGGGAGGTGATTGGAGCCCTAAATCAGGCACTACACACCTCTCTTAAGGCGCTAACGCCGAGGAGCGAGGCACTACCTCAGAGCGCTGGCGAAGCTCATGTGATGTCAGTCAGTGATGGAACACAGACGCACTGGCGCTGGCCAGTTCTTAAAGGGGAGGGTCGATCTCGCTTTCCATCCACACCCTGCTCACTGCAGCCTTGAATCTCGACCTGGAGAGACCTGTACATCAAATCTGCTGGAAAGAACAATGGAGAGGTCCAGGGAAAGAGCTCAGAGTGCAGCCCCCACAGTCTCTTCTAAATCGATACAAGGAAGGTCAAATCAAAATAAACCTGCAAAGTGCTGCTCAGTACCCAAAACTCCTTCACACAGTGTTGAATCTCTCCAGAAGTCTCTCTCTCTCTCTCAGAATGCGCGGTGCAAAAATATCGCCGACAAAAAAAGGCAGGAAGCGGCCGCCTTTAAATAGCGCTCCCCCAGTCCCTTCCCGACTGCAAAACGCTCCCCTCAACCGGTCGTTGCTAGCGGCAGGCGGTAAGGCAGGGGGCGCCACTCAATATCCGGTCCAGGGCGCTACCGGGGCGTTGCGCGCTCGACTGACGTCGCGATCTGCCGGCGCAGGAGATCGTGGCGGTAGTGTTTAGCGCCACCGCAAAATGTCTGGTCAATTTCGCGAGCGGCGCAAACATCGCCGTGCCCGGGCGCTAGTCGCTTTGCGCCCCAATTAGCGCCCTCTTACATAGAAACATAGAAGATAGGAGCAGGAGTAGGCCATTCGGCCCCTCGAACCCGCTCCGCCATTTAATGAGATCATGGCTGATCATGCAAATTCAGTACCCTGTCCCTGCCTTCTCCCCATATCCCTTGATCCCTTTAGCCTTAAGAAATATATCTAACTCTTTCTTGAATATATTTAATGAATTGGCCTCAACTGCCTTCTGTGGTAGAGAATTCCACAGGTTCACCACTCTCTGGGTGAAGAAATTCATCCTCATCTCTGTCCTAAATGGCTTACCTCTTATCCTTAGACTGTGACCCCTGGTCCTGGACTCCCCAACCATCGGGAACATCCTTCCAGCATCTAGTCTGTCTAGTCCTGTTAGAATTTTATAAGTTTCAATGAGATCCCCTCTCATTCTTCTAAACTCCAGCGAGTACAAGCCCAATCGACCCAACCTCTCCTCATACGTCATTCCTGCCATCCCAGGTATCAGCCTGGTGAATCTTCGCTGAACTCCTTCCATGGCAAGAACATCCTTCCTCAGATAAGGGTTTCATAGTGGTTGAAATGGCCAAGTGTCTGTAGGGGGGCATCTATTAACTGGTTTATGGTAACATACCTGACCAGCAGCCTTTTTGCCTGCTGCACTGTAAACTATTTTAACAGCGGTTCCGAATCGCTACCCCACCTTTCAGTTCTGACTGGAGGACTTATAATTAATGATATTAAAACGGACAATTGGTTTGGATGTGAGAAAAGTCAAAATTTATTAAACTAGATAAACCATAATCAAATATAAACTATACCACATGAACACAGTAAATGCAGTAAAAGTGTATAACGGTGGGGGGGGGTGGGGGGGTACAGACGGCGAAAACGAGGGATACAATGGCTACAATGTTATTTAAACAATCTTAGCAATTCCCTTAAATCACCACCCCAAACTCCTTGCTAGGTTGTCTTGTTGAGGAGTCAGAACACCCTGCTCACCTGTGGTCCAGCGAAGTAAAAAAGAGAGAGCTAGCTTCTCAGCAGCTATCTTTATACCTGTGTGCTCCTGCCGTTCTGTCTGGAAAATTCCCGCCTAAAGTTCCAGTGCACAAAAAAAAGGACTGTGATTGGTTGCTGAATTGCTTGTTTAAACATAGCCAGCCATAATAACCTGTCTCTGCGGCCTCGGGTCAAGTGGGCAACTCCTGACCTCCCTGGTTTGATTGACAGGCCTTTCACACAGACACATTACAAGCTGCCTAGCTGCTTTTGCCATGCTTTTTGCTGATGGCCATTTTAAGCTCAGCAGTCTTGCGTGGTTCTGAGTATGCTTTAAAACATTGATCTGACCCAGAGGCAATTCAAAACACATAAATCTTCATCCACGATGTGGACCAATGTTTCTTTTATCTTCAGGGAAATTAGGGGCATTTTGCGAAACCCCTACATATCCCAGCGTGCTTTGCTTTCGCAGCTTAGCCAGCGAGCGAAAGCAGAGGAAAGGGAGTGCGGGGGGCGGGGTGGAATCGATTCTGCTCCCTGCAAGCGAACAAAAAGAATTCAGCAACACACCACGGTTACTGATAGCACCGTGAGATACAGCGAAGGCACTCGGAAGGCTGGAGGCCTCCCAAGACCACAGAATCGTAGAACGGCACATCACAGAAGGAGGCCATGCGGCCCGTCGAGTCTACGCCAGCTCCTTCGGAGAGCAATTCAGTCAGTCCCGCTTTCCCCCCCGCCCGCCTCTCTTTCCCCATAGCCCTGCAGTTCTTTTCTCCTTCAAGTATTTATCCGATGCATTTTTGAAGGCTGTTATTGAATCTGTGTCCACCAGCCTATCAGGCAGCGCACTCCAGATCCTAACCACTCGCTGCGTAGGAACATTTTCCGTCATGTCGCCTCTGGTTCGTTTGCCAATCGCCTTCAATCTGTGTCCTCTGGTGACGGACCCTCCTGTCACTGGGAACAGTTTCTCCTTATTTACTCCATCAAAACCCTTCGTGATTTTGAACACCTCGATTAAATCTCCTCTTAACCTTCTCTGCTCTAAGGAGAACATAAGAATATAAGAAATAGGAGCAGGAGTCAGCCATTCGGCCCCCCGAGCCTGCTCCGCCATTCAATAAGATCATGGCTGATCTTCTACCTCATCTCCACTTTCCCGCCCGATCCCCATATCCCTCGATTCCCCGAGAGTCCAAAAATCTATCGATCTCAGTCTTGAATATACTCAACGACTGAGCCTCCACAGCCCTCTGGGGTAGAGAATTCCAAAGATTCCTCCTCATCTCTGTCCTAAATAGCCGAACCCATATTCTGAGACTGTGAACCCTGGTTCTGGACTCCCCAGCCATCGGGAACATCCTTCCTGCATCTAGTCTGTCTAGTCCTGTTAGAATTTTATAAGTTTCAATGAGATCCCCTCTCATTCTTCTAAACTCTAGCGAAAATAAGCCTAATCGACCCAATCTCTCCTCATACGTCATTCCTGCCATCCCAGGTATCAGTCTGGTGAATCTTCGCTGCACTCCCTCCATGGCAAGAACATCCTTCCTCAGATAAGGCGACCAAAACTGCACACAATACTCAAGGTGTGGTCTCACCAAGGCCCTGTACAACTGCAGCAAGACATCCTTGTTCCTGTACTCGAATCCTCTCGCTATGAAGGCCAGCATACCATTTGCCTTCTTAACCGCCTGCTGCACCTGCATGCTTACCTTCAGCGACTGGTGCACAAGGACACCCAGGTCTCGTTGCAATTCCCCTTTTCCCAATCCTCCATTCAATAAGACCATGACTGATCTTTGATCTCAACTCCACTTTCCCACATTATCCCCATATCCCTTGATTCCCTTAATATCCAAAAATCTATCGATCTCTGTCTTGAATATACTCAACGACTGAGCCTCCACTGCCCTCTGGGGCAGAGAATTCCAAAGATTCACCACCCTCTGAGTGAAGAAATTCCTCCTCCTCTCAGTGCCAAATGGCCGACCCCTTATCCTGAGACTGTGACCCCGGGTTCTAGATTCTCCAGGCTCTCCAGGGGGGAAACATTCTCTCAGCATCGACCCTGTCAAGCCCTCTAAGAATTTAAGTCACCTATCGGCCAGACCAGGTATGGACTGCAGATTTCCTTCCATGGTGGGATTTGAAGATGAGGATGGAGAATTTTGAAATGGAGCAATGGATAATATCCCACTCCCACCACGGCAGTTGGGGAATTAAAGCCGCGATTTCTCCTACCTCGGCGGATCCGGAGCGGGCGACATCGGTGGCGGGTGATTTCCCCTTGATTGGGTTTGTTAAGCCCCGCCCAGTGCGTTTGCCGGCCAATTGGAGGAAGCGGGTCTGATGACGTCGAGAGTCCATTATAAAAGATGTAATAGCAGAGGCAGGAAGGCAGATTATTATCTGAACGGCAATAGATTGGGAGAAGGGGAAGTGCAACGAGACCTGGGTGTCCTTGTGCACCAGTCACTGAAGGTAAGCATGCAGGTGCAGCAGGCAGTTAAGAAGGCAAATGGTATGTTGGCCTTCGTAGCGAGAGGGTTCGAGTACAGGAGCAAGGATGTCTTGCTGCAGTTGTACAGGGCCTTGGTGAGACTACATCTTGAGTATTGTGTGCAGTTTTGGTCGCCTTATCTGAGGAAGGATGTTCTTGCCATGGAAGGAGTGCAGCGAAGATTCACCAGACTGATACCTGGGATGGCAGGAATGACGTATGAGGAGAGATTGGGTCGATTGGGCTTATACTTGCTGGAGTTTAGAAGAATGAGAGGGGATCTCATTGAAACTTATAAAATTCTAACAGGACTAGACAGACTAGACGCAGGAAGGATGTTCCCGATGGCCGGGGAGTCCAGAACCAGGGGTCACAGTCTAAGGATAAGGGGTAAGCCATTTAGGACAGAGATGAGGAGGAATTTCTTCACCCAGAGAGTGGTGAACCTGTGGAATTCTCTACCACAGAAGGCAGTTGAGGCCAATTCATTAAATATATTCAAGAAGGAGTTAGATATATTTCTTAAGGCTAAAGGGATCAAGGGATATGGGGAGAAGGCAGGGACAGGGTACTGAATTTGGATGATCAGCCATGATCTCATTGAATGGCGGAGCAGGCTCGAGGGGCCGACTGGCCTACTCATGCTCCTATCTTCTATGTTTCTATGTAGAGCACTTGGAAAACAGTGACAGGATTGGACAAAGTCAACATTGATTTACAGAAGATTCACCACCCTCTGAGTGAAGAAATTCCTCCTCCTCTCAGCCCTAAATGGCCGACCCCTTATCCTGAGACTGCGACCCCTGGTTCTAGACTGCCCAGGCAGGGGAAACATAAGAACATAAGAACATAAGAAGTAGGAGCAGGAGTAGGCCATACGGCCCCTCGGGCCTGCTCCGCCATTCAATAGGATCATGGCTGATCCGAACCTAGACTCAGGTCCACTTCCCTGCCCGCTCCCCGTAACCCCTAATTCCCTTATCAGCTAGGAAACTGTCTATCTCCGTTTTAAATGTATTTAATGTTGCAGCTTCCACAGCTCTCTGAGGTAGCAAATTCCATAGATTTACTACCCTCTGACTGAAGGGCCTAGAAATTCAGTCGCATTTGCGCCCACTTATGGGCTATAGAGTGGTTTGCGCCGGAAGTTTTTTCGCGCCCGAAATTCAGTTGGTCCGTAACATCGACGTTAGCTGGTAGCGCTGCGCCGGCACCGATGACGTCATCGGTGTGCGCAGCGCCCCGGTTCCAATGCAATTCCGGTCCGACCGCCAAATTCAGTTGCGGCCGCCTCTCCCGTGGCGGCCGCAAACAGCGTTTGCAAAACGGTGCCTTGCAGCTCCGAGAGGCCGGCGCATAAAGGTGGAGGGGCGGCCGGCCGCTTTCCCGGCGGCCGCCTGGCCGCACCTCCCTCCCCGGACTCCTGCACCACCCCCCCGCGGCATTGGTGTGTGACTCCCGCGAGCCCGGCACTTCTCCGTGGTGCCGGGCTCATTTGCCGGGGGAATCCGGCGGCGATCTCACGGCTGCAGGCAGCTCCTCCTTAAGAGAAGGAGGAGGCCTGCAGTACCCCAGCCTGCCGCACCGCATCGGGTGCCGCAGCGGCAGCTGGACGCCTGAAACTGACATCCTTCGCCCCAAACGAGGCGGCCAAACCCTCCAATAGCGCCCGCCTCCGTGTTGGGGCGGCGCAACTGAATTTCAGGCGGGCGCTACGGGAATCCGGGCAAGCGCTAAATTTCAGGCGCTACAGACCTGGCGGGGCTATACCTAATTTCTAGGCCAAGAAGTTTCTCCTCATCTCAGTTTTGAAAGTGCAGCCCCTTATTCTAAGATTATGCCCCCTAGTTCTAGTCTCACCCATCAGTGGAAACATCCTCACCGCATCCACCTGATCAAGCCCCCTCACAATCTTATATGTTTCGATAAGATCGCCTCTCATTCTTCTGAATTCCAATGAGTAGAGGCCCAACCTACTCAACCTTTCCTCATAAGTCAACCCCCTCATCTCCGGAATCAACCGAGTGAACCTTCTCTGAACGTTTCAATGAGATAGATTAAATGACAAAGGGGATGATGGGGGCGAGGCAATAGGAGATGGGAACGGGACAAGTGAAGAAACAAAGACATGAGTCTCGAAGGGGTGTAAATGGGAATGGCAGAACTCGATGTTGAGCCCTGAAGTCTGTAAAGTGCCTCCTCGAAAGATGAGCTGCTGTTCCTCGAGCTTCCGTTGATCTTCATTAGAACATGTTGTTTGAAACCACTCGGGCCTGAACAGAATCATAGACTCATCGAATGGTTACAGCACAGAAGGAGGCCATTTGGCCCCTCGAGCCCATGCCGGCTCTCTGCAAGAACACTTCAGCTGGTCCCGCTCCCCCGCCCTGTCCCCATAGGCCTGCCATATTTTTTTCCTTCAGATACTTATCTAAATCTCTTTTGAAAGCCGCGATTGAATCTGCCTCCACCACCCTCTCAGGCCGTGCATTCCAGATCCTCAACACTCGCTGCGTAAAAAAGTTTTTCCTCATGTTGCGTTTGCTCCTTCTGCCAATCACCTTAAATCTGTGTCCTCTGGTTCTCGACCCTTCCGCCAATGGGAACAGTTTCTCTCCATCTACTCTGTCCAGACCCCTCATGATTTTGAGCACCTCTATCAAATCTCCTCTTAACCTTCTCTGCTCTAAGGAGAACAACCCCAGCTTCTCCAGTCTCCCCACATCACTGAAGTCCCTCATCCCTGGTACCATTCTGGTCAATCTCTCCCTTAACATTCTCTGCTCTAAGGAGAACAACCCCAGCTTCTCCAGTCTCTCCACATCACTGAAGTCCCTCATCCCCTGGTACCATTCTGGTCAATCTCCCCTTAACCTTCTCTGCTCCAAGGAGAACAACCCCAGCTTCTCCAGTCTCTCCACATCACTGAAGTCCCTCATCCCCTGGTACCATTCTGGTCAATCTCCCCTTAACCTTCTCTGCTCTAAGGAGAACAACCCCAGCTTCTCCAGTCTCTCCACATCACTGAAGTCCCACATCCCTGGTACCATTCTGGTCAATCTCCCCCTTAACCTTCTCTGCTCTAAGGAGAACAACCCCAGCTTCTCCAGTCTCTCCACATCACTGAAGTCCCTCATCCCTGGTACCATTCTGGTCAATCTCCCCTTAACCTTCTCTGCTCTAAGGAGAACAACCCCAGCTTCTCCAGTCTCTCCACATCACTGAAGTCCCACATCCCTGGTACCATTCTGGTCAATCTCCCCCTTAACCTTCTCTGCTCTAAGGAGAACAATCCCAGCTTCTCCAGTCTCTCCACATCACTGAAGTCCCTCATCCCTGGTACCATTCTGGTCAATCTCCCCTTAACCTTCTCTGCTCTAAGGAGAACAATCCCAGCTTCTCCAGTCTCTCCACATCACTGAAGTCCCTCATCCCTGGTACCATTCTGGTCAATCTCCCCTTAACCTTCTCTGCTCTAAGGAGAACAACCCCAGCTTCTCCAGTCTCTCCACATCACTGAAGTCCCTCATCCCCTGGTACCATTCTATTCCTTTCTCCCTCATGTACTTGCATTTATATAGCGCCTTTGACATGGTAAAAATTCCCAAAGCGCTTCACAGGTGCGTAAATCAGACACTTGACCCGGAGCCAGATAAGGAGATATTAGGACAGGTGAGCAAAAGCTTGGTCAAAGAGGTGGGTTTTAAGGACCGTCTTAAAGGAGGGGAGAGAGAGGCGGAGAGGTTTAGGGAGGGAATTCCAGAGCTCGGGGCCCAGGCGGCTGAAGGCACGGCCGCCAATGGTGGAGCGATGGAAATCGGGGGATGCGCAAGAGGCCGGAATTGGAGCAGCACAGAGATCTCGGAGGGTTGTAGGGGCTGGAAGAGGTTACAGAGATAGAGAGGCTGGTAGGGGCTGGAGGAGTTTACAGAGATTGGGAGAGTTGTAGGGGCTGGAGGAGGTTACAGAGATAGGGAGGGTTGTAGGGGCTGGAGGAGTTTACAGAGATTGGGAGAGTTGTAGGGGCTGGAGGAGGTTACAGAGATTGGGAGAGTTGTAGGGGCTGGAGGAGGTTACAGAGACAGAGAGGCTGGTAGGGGCTGGAGGAGGTTACAGAGATTGGGAGAGTTGTACGAGCTGGAGGAGGTTACAGAGATAGAGAGGCTGGTAGGGGCTGGAGGAGGTTACAGAGATAGGGAGCGTTGTAGGGGCTGGAGGAGGTTACAGAGATAGAGAGGCTGGTAGGGGCTGGAGGAGTTTACAGAGATTGGGAGGGTGGTAGGGGCTGGAGGAGGTTACAGAGATAGGGAGGGGTGTAGGGGCTGGAGGAGTTTACAGAGATTGGGAGGGTTGTAGGGGCTGGAGGAGGTTACAGAGATAGGGAGGGTTGTAGGGGCTGGAGGAGGTTACAGAGATAGGGAGTGGTGTAGGGGCTGGAGGAGGTTACAGAGATAGGGAGGGTTGTAGGGGCTGGAGGAGGTTACAGAGATAGGGAGGGGTGTAGGGGCTGGAGGAGTTTACAGAGATTGGGAGGGTTGTAGGGGCTGGAGGAGGTTACAGAGATAGGGAGGGTTGTAGGGGCTGGAGGAGGTTACAGAGATAGGGAGTGTTGTAGGGGCTGGAAGAGGTTACAGAGATAGGGAGGCTGGTAGGGGCTGGAGGAGTTTACAGAGATTGGGAGCGTTGTAGGGGTTGGAGGAGGTTACAGAGATAGGGAGGGTTGTAGGGGCTGGAGGAGGTTACAGAGATAGGGAGGGTTGTAGGGGCTGGATGAGTTTCAGAGATAGGGAGGGTTGTAGGGGCTGGAGGAGGTTACAGAGATAGGGAGGGTTGTAGGGGGCTGGAGGAGTTTACAGAGATAGGGAGGGTTGTAGGGGCTGGAGGAGGTTACAGAGATAGGGAGGGTTGTAGGGGCTGGAGGAGGTTACAGAGATCTCGGAGCGTTGTAGGGGCTGGAGGAGGTTACAGAGATAGGGAGGGTTGTAGGGGCTGGAGGAGGTTACAGAGATAGGGAGGGTTGTAGGGGGCTGGAGTAGTTTACAGAGATAGGGAGGGTTGTAGGGGCTGGAGGAGGTTACAGAGATAGGGAGGGTTGTAGGGGCTGGAGGAGGTTACAGAGATCTCGGAGCATTGTAGGGGCTGGAGGAGGTTACAGAGATCTCGTAGCGTTGTAGGGGCTGGAGGAGGTTAAGAGATAGGGCGGGTTGTAGGGGCTGGAGGAGGTTACAGAGATAGGGAGGCTGGTAGGGGCTGGAGCAGGTTACAGAGATCTCGGAGCGTTTTAGGGGCTGGAGGAGGTTGCAGAGATAGGGAGGGTTGTAGGGGCTGAAGGAGGTTTACAGAGATAGGGAGAGTTGTAGGGGCTGGAGGAGGTTACAGTGATCGGGAGGGTTTTAGGGCTGGAGGAGGTTACAGAGGTAGGGAGAGTGGTAGGGGGCTGGAGGAGGTTACAGAGATCTTGGAGGGTTGTAAAGACTGGAGGAGGTTACAGAGATAGGGAGGGTTGTAGGGGTCTGGAGGAGGTTACAGAGATAGGGAGGGTTGTAGGGGTCTGGAGGAGGTTACAGAGATAGGGAGAGTGCTAGGGGTTGGAGGAGGTTACAGAGATAGGGAGGGTGGTAGGGGCTGGAGGAGGTTACAGAGATAGGGATGGTTGTAGGGGCTGGAGGAGGTTACAGAGATAGGGAGGGTTGTAGGGGTCTGGAGGAGTTTACAGAGATAGGGAGGGTTGCAGGGCTGGAGGAGGTTACAGAGATAGGGAGGGTGGCAGGGGCTGGAGGAGGTTACAGAGACAGGGAGGGTGGTAGGGGCTGGAGGAGGTTACAGAGATAGGGAGGGTTGTAAGGGCTGGAGAAGGTTACAGAGATAGGGAGAGTGGTAGGGGCTGGAGGAGGTTACAGAGATAGCGAGGGTTGTAGGGGCTGGAGGAGGTTACAGAGATAGGGAGGGTGGTAGGGGCTGGAGGAGGTTACAGAGATAGGGAGGGTTGTAGGGGGCTGGAGGAGGTTATAGAGATAGGGAGTGTTCTAGTGCTGGAGGAGGTTACAGAGATAGGGAGTGTGCTAGGGGCTGGAGGAGGTTACAGAGATAGAGAGGGTTGTAGGGGACTGGAGGAGGTTACAGAGATAGGGAGGGTGGTAGGGGCTGGAGGAGGTTAGAGAGATAGGGAGGGTGGTTAGTGGCTGGAGGATGTTACAGAGATAGGGAGGGTGATAGGGGCTGGAGGAGGTTACAGAGAGGGAGGGGTGTAGGGGCTGGAGGAGGTTACAGAGATAGGGCGGGTTGTAGGGGCTGGATGAGGTTACAGAGATAGGGAGGGTGGTAGTGGCTGGAGGAGGTTACAGAAATAGGGAGTGTTGAGGGGTGGAGGAGGTTACAGAGATAGGGACGGTTGTAGGGCTGGAGGAGGTTACAGACATAGGGAGGGTGGTAGAGGCTGGAGGAGGTTACAGAGATAGGGAGGGGTGTAGGGGCTGGAGGAGGTTAGAGAGATAGGGAGGGTGGTTAGGGGCTGGAGGATGTTACAGAGATAGGGAGGGTTGTAGGGGCTGGAGGAGGTTACAGAGATCTCGGAGCGTTGTAGGGGCTGGAGGTGGATACACAGATAGGGTGGGTGGTAGGGGGCTGGAGGAGGTTACAGAGATAGGGAGGGTGGTAGGGGCTGGAGTAGGTTACAGTGATCGGGAGGGTTTTAGGGCTGGAGGAGGTTACAGAGATAGGGAGGGTGGCAGGGGGCTGGAGGAGGTTACCGAGATCTTGGAGGGTTGTAAGGACTGGAGGAGGTTACAGAGATAGGGAGGGTTGTAGGGGGCTGGAGGAGGTTACAGAGATAGGGAGGGTGGTAGGGGCTGGAGGAGGTTACAGGGATAAGGAGAGTTGTATGGGCTGGAGGAGGTTGCAGAGATAGGGAGAGTGCTAGGGGTTGGAGGAGGTTACAGAGATAGGGAGGGTGGTAGCGGCTGGAGGAGGTTACAGAGATAGGGATGGTTGTAGGGGCTGGAGGAGGTTACAGAGATAGGGAGGGTTGTCGGGGTCTGGAGGAGTTTACAGAGATAGGGAGGGCTGTCGGGCTGGAGGAGGTTACAGAGATAGGGAGGGTGGTAGGGGCTGGAGGAGGTTACAGAGATAGGGAGGGTGGTAGGGGCTGGAGGAGGTTACAGAGATAGGGAGGGTGGTAGGGGCTGGAGGAGGTTACAGAGACAGGGAGGGTGGTAGGGGCTGGAGGAGGTAACAGAGATAGGGAGGGTTGTAAGGGCTGGAGAAGGTTACAGAGATAGGGAGGGTGGTAGGGGCTGGAGGAGGTTACAGAGATAGGGAGGGTTGTAGGGGGCTGGAGGAGGCTATAGAGATAGGGAGTGTTCTAGTGCTGGAGGAGGTTACAGAGATAGGGAGTGTGGTAGGGGCTGGAGGAGGTTACAGAGATAGGGAGGGTTGTAGGGGACTGGAGGAGGTTACAGAGATAGGGAGGGTGGTAGGGGCTGGAGGAGGTTACAGAGATAGGGAGGATGGTAGGGGCTGGAGGAGGTTAGAGAGATAGGGAGGGTGGTTAGGGGCTGGAGGATGTTACAGAGATAGGGAGGGTGATAGGGGCTGGAGGAGGTTACAGAGAGGGAGGGGTGTAGGGGCTGGAGGAGGTTACAGAGATAGGGAGGGTGGTAGTGGCTGGAGGAGGTTACAGAAATAGGGAGTGTTGAGGGCTGGAGGAGGTTACAGAGATAGGGAGGGGTGTAGGGGCTGGAGGAGGTTAGAGAGGTAGGGAGGGTGGTAGGGGCTGGAGGATGTTACAGAGATAGGGAGGGTTGTCGGGGCTGGAGGTGGTTAGAGAGATAAGGAGGGTTGTAGGGGCTGGAGGATGTTACAGAGATAGGGAGGGTTGTCGGGGCTGGAGGTGGTTAGAGAGATAGGGAGGGTTGTAGGGGCTGGAGGATGTTACAGAGATAGGGAGGGTTGTTGGGGCTGGAGGTGGTTAGAGAGATAAGGAGGGTTGTAGGGGCTGGAGGATGTTACAGAGATAGGGAGGGTTGTCGGGGCTGGAGGAGGTTACAGAGATAGCGGGGGGTGGGGCGAGTGCCATGGAGGGGTTTGGAAAACGAGGAGGAGAATTTTAAAATTGAGGCATTGCCGGTCAGGGAGCAACAACAGGGGGTAACGGGTGAGCGGGACTTGGGGGGATGACCTCAAGTCTACGGAGGGTAGAAAGTGGGAGGCCAGCCAGGAGTGCGTCAGGTCTAGAGGTGGCAAAGGCATGGATTGGCGGGCGGGCAGCGGAGATTTACCACACAACGTTCCCCGAATGGAGCTACAGAAGACCTCCCTCTCCCCCACCACCCACCCCACACATCTCTTTTGAAATCTTTGCCTTCTCATCAGCTCAAGCTGACTCCGCAAGACGGAAAGGGCAAAGGGGAAAGATTATCTCTCTCTGCTGCAAGGCAGCTGTCCCCGTCACTAGGACCGCATACTGCAGTTTCCAGTCAGGGAAACAGGTTTCGAGGAGGCAGAGTGTATATCGGGTACCTAGAATTTCACACTGGCTCGCTCCTGCAACAAGCAGGTACCCCGGCAACCGGCGAGAGACACTCTCGCATCAGGGCACCGTGTCTAAGCACATTCCCGCTCCTGCGAGCTCGTTATCTGGTTCAGCAGGAGCCAGCCGGACTTCTCTCGGTGACCTTCACAGCGCCCCTGTCCCGCTCGGAAAGAGCTCTTACCCTCAGTCCCCTTTTCCCAATCGGTCTACCCTCCCCCCCCCCCACCTCGCTCCCCCCATTCCCTCCTCCCCCTCTCTCTGAAAGAGCTCTTACCCTCAGTCCCATTCCCCGCTGCCCCCTTTCCCCAATCGGTCTTACCCCCCTCCTCCCCTCATGCACTCCTCCCTCTCTCTCTGAAAGAGCTCTTCCCCTCAGTCCCATTCCCCGCTGCCCCCTTTCCCCAATCAGTCTACCGTGCCCCACCTCGCTCCCCCGTGCACTCCTCCCCCTCTCTCTGAAAGAGCTCTTCCCCTCAGTCCCATTCTCCGCTGCCCCCTTTCCCCAATCGGTCTTACCCCCCTCCTCCCCTCATGCACTCCTCCCTCTCTCTCTGAAAGAGCTCTTACCCTCAGTCCCATTCCCCGCTGCCCCCTTTCCCCAATCGGTCTTACCCCCCTCCTCCCCTCATGCACTCCTCCCTCTCTCTCTGAAAGAGCTCTTACCCTCAGTCCCATTCCCCGCTGCCCCCTTTCCCCAATCGGTCTTACCCCCCTCCTCCCCTCATGCACTCCTCCCTCTCTCTCTGAAAGAGCTCTTCCCCTCAGTCCCATTCCCCGCTGCCCCTTTCCCCAATCAGTCTACCGTGCCCCACCTCGCTCCCCCGTGCACTCCTCCCCCTCTCTCTGAAAGAGCTCTTCCCCTCAGTCCCATTCTCCGCTGCCCCCTTTCCCCAATTGGTCTTACCCCCCTCCTCCCCTCATGCCCTCCTCTCTCTCTCTCTCTCTGAAAGAGCTCTTCCCCTCAGTCCCATTCCCCGCTGCCCCCTTTCCCCAATCGGTCTACCGTGCCCCACCTCGCTCCCCCGTGCACTGCTCCCTCTCTCTCTGAAAGAGCTCTTCCCCTCAGTCCCATTCCCCGCTGCCCCCTTTCCCCAATCGGTCTACAGCCCCCCCTCCTCCCCTCATGGAAGATAGGAGCAGGAGCAGGCCATTCGGCCCCTCGAGCCTGCTCCGCCATTCAATGAGATCATGGCTGAT
Source organism: Somniosus microcephalus (assembly GCF_052327205.1). NCBI lineage: Eukaryota > Metazoa > Chordata > Chondrichthyes > Squaliformes > Somniosidae > Somniosus > Somniosus microcephalus. The sequence goes on along the minus strand of NW_028225179.1, from coordinate 34,492,431 downwards.
CATCCAAATTCAGTACCCTGTCCCTGCCTTCTCCCCATATCTCTTGATCCCTTTAGCCTTAAGAAATATATCCAACTCCTTCTTGAATACATTTAACGAATTGGCCTCTACAGCCTGCCAAACTGAAAATGACCCATTTATCTCCACTCTCTGTTTTCTGTCTGTTAACCAATCCTCGATCCATGCTGGTATATTACCCCCAATCTCATGAGCCCTAATTTTGTTTAATAACCTCTTGTGTGGCACCTTATCGAATGCCTTCTGAAAATCCAAATCCCTCCATGCTCTCCTCTCTCTCTCTCTCTCTCTCAAAGAGCTCTTACCCTCAGTCCCATTCCCCGCACCCGCCCCTCCCCGGCCTTTGAGCTCGGAGGGAGTACAGCGTAGCTTTATCAGAAATTAGCAGACGCAACCCCGCTATTCAGGAAAGGAGGGAGAGAGAAAACGGGGAATTACAGGCCAGTTAGCCTGACATCAGTCATCGGGGAAAATTCTAGAATCTATTATTAAGGACGTGGTAACAGGGCGCTTAGAAAATCATAATAGAATTGGGCAGAGTCAACATGGATTTATGAAAGGGAAATCGTGTTTGACAAATCTGTTGGAGTTTTTTGAGGTTGTAACTAGCAGAATAGATGAGGGGGAACCAGTAGATGTGGTGTATTTGGATTTTCAGAATGCATTCGATAAGGTGCCACACAAGAGGTTATTAAACAAAATTAGGGCTCATGAGATTGGGGGTAATATACTAGCATGGATCGAGGATTGGTTAATGGACAGAAAACAGAGAGTGGGGATAAACAGGTCATTTTCGGGTTGGCAGGCTGTAACTAGTGGGGTGCCGCAAGGATCAGTGTTGGGGCCTCAGCTATTTACAATCTATATTAATGACCTAGATGAAGGGACCGAGTGTAACGTATCCAAGTTTGCTGATGATACAAAGCTGGGTGGGAAAGTAAGTTGTGAGGAGGATGCACATGGATATAGACAGGTTGGGATAAATGGTTCATTCTCAGACTGGCAATCAGTAACTAGTGGTGTTCCGCAGGGGTCAGTGCTGGGTCCCCAACTCTTTACAATCTATATTAACGATTTGGAGGAGGGGACCGAGTGTGACATATCAAAGTTTGCAGATGATACTAAGATGGGAGGGAAAGTAGTGAGTGAGGAGGACATAAAAAACCTGCAAGGGGCCATAGACAGGCTAAGTAAGTGGGCAGAGATTTGGCAGATGGAATACAATACTGGAAAGTGTGAGGTTATGCACTTTGGCAGGAAAAATCGCAGAGCAAGTTATTATCTTAATTGCAAGAAACTGGAAAGTACTGAAGTACAAAGGGATCTGGGGGTCCTGGTGCACGAAACTCAAAAGGTTAGTATGCAGGTGCAGCAAGTGATTAAGAAGGCCAATGGAATGTTGGCTTTCATTGCTAGGGGGATAGAATATAAAAATAGGGAGGTATTGTTTCAGTTGTACAAGGTATTGGTGAGACCGCACCTGGAATACTGCGTACAGTTTTGGTGTCCATACTTAAGAAAGGACGTACTTGCTCTCGAGTCAGTACAAAGAAGGTTCACTCAGTTAATCCCGGGGATGAGGGGATGGACATATGAGGAGAGGTTGAGTAGATTGGGACTCTACTCATTGGAGTTCAGAAGAATGAGAGGCGATCTTATTGAAACATATAAGATTGTGAAGGGGTTGGATCGGGTGGATGCGGGGAGGATGTTCCTGATGATGGGTGAAACTAGAACTAGGGGGCATAGTCTTAGAATAAGGGGCTGCTGTTTCAAAACTGAGATGAGGAGGAACTACTTCACTCAGAGGGTGGTAGGTCCATGGAATATGCTGCCCCAAAAAGCTGCAGAAGCTACATCATTACATAAATTTAAAACAGAAATAGACAGTTTCCTAGAAGTAAAGGGAATTAAGGGTTACGGGGAGCGGGCAGGAATTTGGACATGAGTCTAGGTTCGGATCGGTCATGGCCCTGTGGGTAGCGGAGCGGGCCCAGGGGCCGTGTAGCCTGATCCTGCTGCTATTTCGTGTGTCTAATTCTGTTAGATTCAGGAGATGGTTCTGTGATAGTGGATTGGCGGTTAGGATCAGCTCAGCCATGATCTTATTGAATGGCGGAGCAGGCTCGAGGGGCCGATTGGCCTACTCCTGCTCCTATTTCTTATGTTCTTATGTTCTTAAGTGAGTGGGCAAGAACATGGCAAATTGAGCATAATGTGGAGAAATGTGGAGTTGTCACATTTTGGTCGGAAAAATAGAAAAGCAGAGTATTTTTTAAATGGTGAGCGATTGGGAAATGTTGGTGTTCAGAGGGACCAGGGTGTCCTTGTACACAAATCACTGAAAGTTAACATGCAGGTACAGCAAGCAATTAGGAAAGCAAATGGTATGTTGGCCTTTATTATGTTGTTATGTTCATGTGCAGAATGATTCCTGGACCCCAAGTGTTCACATAAGAACATAAGAAATAGGAGCAGGAAGATTCGAGTACAGGAACAAGGATGTCTTGCTGCAGTTGTACAGGGCCTTGGTGAGACCACACCTTGAGTATTGTGTGCAGTTTTGGTCGCCTTATCTGAGGAAGGATGTTCTTGCCATGGAGGGAGTGCAGCGAAGATTCACCAGGCTGATATCTGGGATGGCAGGAATGACGTATGAGGAGAGATTGGGTCGATTGGGCTTATATTCGCTGGAGTTTAGAAGAATGAGAGGGGATCTCATTGAAACTTATAAAATTCTAACAGGACTAGATGCAGGAAGGATGTTCCCGATGGCGGGGGAGTCCAGAACCAGGGGTCACAGTCTAAGGATAAGGGGTAAACCATTTAGGACAGAGATGAGGAGGAATTTCTTCACCCAGAGAGTGGTGAACCTGTGGAATTCTCTACCACAGAAGACAGTTGAGGCCAATTCATTAAATATATTCAAGAAGGAGTTAGATATATTTCTTAAGGCTAAAGGGATTAAGGGATATGGGGAGAAGGCAGGGACAGGGTACTGAATTTGGATGATCAGCAATGATCTCATTGAATGGCGGAGCAGGCTCGAGGGGCCGACTGGCCGACTCCCGCTCCTATCTTCTATGTTTTTCTGTTTCTAGGAGTAGACCACATGGCCCTTCGAGCCTGCTCCGCCATTCAATGAGATCATGGCTGACCTTTTACCTCATCTCCACTTTCCTGCCCTATCCCCGTATCCCTTGATTCCCCGAGAGTCCAAAAATCTATCGATCTCAGCCTTGAATATACTCAACGACTGAGAATTCCACAGGTTCACAGCCCTCTGAGTGAAGAAATTCCTCCTCCTCTCGGCCCTAAATGGCCGACCCCTTATCCTGAGACTGTGCCCCCTGGTTCTAGACTCTCCAGCCAGGGGGGAAACAACCTCTCAGCATCGACCCTGTCAATCCCCCTCAGAATCTGATATGTTTCAATGAGATCACCTCACATTCTTCTAAACTCCAGAGAGTATCGGCCCATTCTACACAATCTCTCCTCACAGGACAGCCCTCTCATCCCAGGAACCAGTCTGGTGAACCTTCGTTGCACCGCCTCTAAGGCAAGTATATCCTTCCTTAGCAAAGGAGACCAGAACTGTGCACAGTACTCCAGGTGTGGTCTCACCAAGGCCCTCTATAATTGTAGCTCTTCCAGAGAGAGAGGGGCAGAGGAGACACAGTGAAGGTACTTGGATATACATGTGATGAAATATGCCATTCATCAGGCACTGTATTCCCTGTGTTTAGTTTAGTTTCAGTTTCATTTCCTTTCCTGTATTGTATTGTGTGTAGGGCTCCGCCCATACCTGGCCCCTACTTAAGCAAGCCCCAGCGTGTCTCACAGCAGTACAGCAGATCTCTGGATGAGAGACACTTCTCCACTGTGTATTACTTTCTGAGTTAATAAAAGCCTTGCTTTGCTCCGTTAATGTCGAGTCTCGGATTCATTGAGGCACATCAATACACTTGAAGTGCCATAAACTGCAAGGCTACGGAAAGTGGGCTTAGGAGGAGACATTGCACAAACATGGGCGTATTCCCTGGAATTTAGACGGTTAAGGGAGTGATCTGATCGACGTTTTCAGGATATTAAGGGGAACAGATAGGGTAGATAAAGAGAAGCTATTTCCGCTGGTTGGAGATTCTAGGACTAGACTCATAGAAACGTAGAAGATAGGAGCAGGAGTAGGCCATTCGGCCCCTTGAGCCTGCTCCGCCATTCAATGAGATCATGGCTGATCATCCAAACTCAGTACCCTGTCCCTGCTTTCTCCCCATATCCCTTGATCCCTTTAGCCTTAAGAAATATATCTAACTCCTTCTTGAATATATTTAATGAACTGGCCTCAACTGCCTTCTGTGGTAGAGAATTCCACAGGTTCACCACTCTCTGGGTGAAGAAATTCCTCCTCGTCTCTGTCCTAAATGACTTACCCCTTATCCTTAGACTGTGACCCCTGGTTCTGGACTCCCCGCCATCGGGAATATCCTTACTGCATCTAGTCTGTCTAGTCCTGTTAGAATGTTATAAGTTTCAATGAGATCCCCTCTCATTCTTCTAAACTCCAGCGAGTATAAGCCCAATCGACACAATCTCTCCTCATACGTCATTCCTGCCATCCCAGGTATCAGTCTGGTGAATCTTCGCTGCACTCCCTCCATGGCAAGAACATCCTTCCTCAGATAAGGCGACCAAAACTGCACACAATACTCAAGGTGTGGTTTCACCGAGGCCCTGTACAACTGCAGCAAGACATCCTTGCTCCTGTACTCAAACCCTCTCGCTACGAAGGCCAACATACCATTTGCCTTCTTAACCGCCTGCTGCACCTGCATGCTTACCTTCAGCGACTGGTGCACAAGGACACCCAGGTCTCGATGCACTTCCCCTTCATCGTCTAAAAATTGGAGCCAGGCCTTTCAGGAGTGATGTAAGGAAACACTTCCGCACACAAAGGGTGGTATAAGCTTGGAACTCTCTTCCGCAAACGGCAATCGATGCTGGGGATGAATTGTTAATTTTAAATCAGAGATTGATAGCTTTTTGTTAACCAAAAGAAAGACAGACTTGCAATTGTATAGCGCCTTTCGCGACCACCGGACGTCTCAAAGCGCTTTACAGCCAATGAAGTACTTTTGGAATGTCGTCACTGTTGTGATGTGGGATACGCGGCAGCCAATTTGCGCACAGCAAGCTCCCACAAACGGCAATGTGGTAATGACCAAATAATCTGTTGATTGAGGGATAAATATTGGCCCCAGGACACCGGGGAGAGCTCCCCTACTCTTCTTCGTAATAGTGGCCGTGGGATCTTTTACGTCCACCTGAGAGGGCAGACGGGGCCTCGGTTTAACGTCTCATCCGAAAGACGGCACCTCCGACAGTGCGGCGCTCCCTCAGCACTGGCACTGGGAGTCTCAGCCTAGCTTTATGTGCTCAAGTCTGTAACCGGTTTTCTGCGGTGGCCGATTTCCTATAGGCCCCTGCCGTAATCGGCAATTATTGTAAGTGCTTTCGCCCCGCCCGTAGCGAGCACACAAACCGCCTTACTACAAGTTCTGGACGATAGGGATTACCGAGGACAGATTGGAACACGGACAGCATTTTTGGGCTTACCCGTACAGTGTTTATTAAGGCTGACAAAAACCACTCCACTCGCGTACAGTACGAGCGGTGTGAACACAACAGGACAGTTTAAAACAGTACAACCCAGACTTGTCCAACAAGCCCCTGCCGTGCTGACTTACCACGGCCTTAAAACACCCTCCCGTGAACTAAACTATCACAGGACCCTTCCGACGCTAAACCCCCTCTGGTTTGATAGGAACATACAGGCATCCCCTCACACAGCTGAGTGATCTTGTGGGTGTGCAGGCTTGGCAATGCTCACCTAGATTGCCCCTTTTGATCTTGCTTGCAGCTTCCTCCCGTACGCCTCGGCTAGCTGGTTCCATACCGCCCTTGCGGCATGTGAGTCCCAGTCTGAGTCGAAGTCCGTCTCGGTTGGAAGAGCAAGGCTCAGCTCCTCTTGACGTTCCATTGTGTGGAGGGCAGGAGAGAGTGAGAGAGAGAGAGCTATCCAAACTGCTCTGATACGATGACCCAGAAATTCAGGTCGGGGGCTTCCCGCGGGTGCAAGCCCCCCGACCTGCACTTACCTAGCGCGCCAGCCATTGAGCTGTGGGCCTGCGTGGGATTCCAATCCTGGGCCTCCTCCAACTGCCGGCGCGCAGTGCTTGCGTATCCCAGGGGCGCAGTTAGTTCGATGCGTCCCCTGGGATCATGTGGGCCATGGAGAACCAATGGTAGCAGGGAATGCTTATTTCATAAGTTTGACCTGCCAAACCTATAAATACTATAAGCCCCAAAACATCACTAAAACTTCAAATAATTTTTTTTTTTAAATCACATTTTTAAAATAACTATAAATTACATGGTGTGGCGATGCCACTGTTGGACTGGGGTTGACAAATGTAAGAAGTCACACAACACCAGGTTATAGTCCAACAGTTAAGAACATAAGAACATAAGAAATAGGAGCAGGAGTAGGCCAATCGGCACCTCGAGCCTGCTCCGCCATTCAATAAGATCATGGCTGATCTGATCCTAACCGCCAATCCACTATCACAGAACCATCTCCTGAATCTAACAGAATTAGACACACAAAATAGGAGCAGGATCAGGCTACACGGCCCCTGGGCCCGCTCCGCTACCCACAGGGCCATGTCCGATCCGAACCTAGACTCATGTCCAAATTCCTGCCCGCTCCCCATAACCCTTTATTCCCTTCTAGGAAACTGTCTATTTCTGTTTTAAATTTATGTAATGATGTAGCTTCTACAGCTTTTTGGGGCAGCATATTCCATGGACCTACCACCCTCTGAGTGAAGTAGTTCCTCCTCATCTCAGTTTTGAAAGAGCAGCCCCTTATTCTAAGACTATGCCCCCTAGTTCTAGTTTCACCCATCATCGGGAACATCCTCCCCGCATCGACCTGATCCAACCCCTTCACAATCTTATATGTTTCAATAAGATCGCCTCTCATTCTTCTGAACTCCAATGAGTAGAGTCCCAATCTACTCAACCTCTCCTCATATGTCCATCCCCTCATCCCCGGGATTAACCGAGTGAACCTTCTTTGTACTGACTCGAGAGCAAGTATGTCTTTTCTTAAGTATGGACACCAAAACTGTACGCAGTATTCCAGGTGCGGTCTCACCAATACCTTGTACAACTGAAGCAATACCTCCCTATTTTTATATTCTATCCCCGTAGCAATGAAAGCCAACATTCCATTGGCCTTCTCAATCACTTGCTGCACCTGCATACTAACCTTTTGAGTTTCGTGCACCAGGACACCCAGATCCCTTTGTACTTCAGTACTTTCCAGTTTCTTGCCATTAAGATAATAACTTGCTCGACGATTTTTCCTGCCAAAGTGCATAACCTCACACTTTCCAGCATTGTATTCCATCTGCCAAATCTCTGCCCACTTACTTAGCCTGTCTATGTCCCCTTGCAGGTTTTTTATGTCCTCCTCACTCACTACTTTCCCTCCCATCTTAGTATCTTAGCAAGCTTTCGGAGAATTGTTCCTTCGTCAGGTGAAGTGACGAAGGAGCAGCGCTCCGAAAGCTTGTGATTTCAAATAAAACTGTTGGACTATAACCTGGTGTTGTGTGATTTCTTACATTTATAAATTACATGAAATAACTATTTTAAACAATAATTTAAATTTTTGAAAAAATTAAATACATTTTCTAACGGGGCTAAAAATAAACTTACCTTTCTTTAATGTATTTAAAAATAATAAAGCTGTGGGAAAAAATGTTTAATTTTAATTAATTCACCACTTACCTTGTTAAAAGCAGGCCCTGCGCCTGCTTTTTAGAAGTGTAACTGCTGGAGACTTACCCTCCCGGAGAAACCTGCAAAAAAAAAACGTAAGTTCGATGCGCACGCGCTGCATCTCCAGCGCACGCGTTCCACCTCTCAACTTCCTTCTTTCAGGGAGCGGAAGTTCCGGTTTCCCGCGCATGCGCAGTGCATGCACGAAACTGGCACTTTCGTTGGGCCTACGGGTGAGTACCCCCGTGCGTGCTCACCCAGTGGGGACCCGAACTTCTGGGCCGATAGCAAAATACTGCCGATATTGGAATTCCGAAATAACAACAGGAAACGCTGGAAATACTCAGCAGCTCAGCGCAGCATCGGTGGAGAGAGAAACAGAGTTAACGTTTCAGGTCGATGACCCTTCGTCAGAACTGCTCTCTTTTATACCCCTTCAATACACAGACCGCAGCCTGCGGTATTAATGGACACATGGCCTGGGGGAATGGGTTTTCGATCTCTTGAAATGGTTTTTGATCTCTTTTCGATCTTCCTGCCGATTAACTTAACGAGTTCATCTTGACTAGAACAATGAGTCACCAGCCTTGTTAATCAAGACTTGGGAGTAGGCCTCTCGGGCCATTGTTCCAGAGGACAGTTTGTTTCCATACGAGTGAGTCATCTCCAGCTTGAGTGGGTTTTACACTGCTCCCCCCCCCACCCCCCCCACCCCCCCGGCCAAACAGCCTGTCCTGTTTTTAATAAGGGTTAAAATCTAAAAATCCATGAAGTCTGTGCCGACTGCTACAAGTCCCTAGAGTGGGACTTGAAACATAGAAGATAGGAGCAGGATAATAATAATAATAATATTAATCAACTTTATTGTCATTGTTAGTGCACAAGTGCAGTACAACGAAATGTAGGCTTGCGGCTCCCGAGAGTGTACATTTAGATTAGGACATTTAAACATTCAACATACATTTGGCTTGTAATACATTAACATAAACATAACCATAATAAAGTGCATTGGCAGATGTGCAGGCTTTAGAGTTTATTTGTGGAGTTCAGTAGGATGACAGCCCTGGGAAAGAAGCTGTTCCTAAATCTGGTCGTACGGGTGTGAATGCATCTGCAGCGTCTCCCAGATGGCAGGAGGGCGAACAGACTGTGGCTGGGGTGGGTAGGGTCTTTGATGATGGACCGTGACCTCCGTAAACAGCGTTTCTGGTTTATGTGCTCTATGGTCGGTAGCCGGGTGCCGGTAATGCGTTGGGCAGTTTTGACTACCCGCTGCAGGGCTTTCTGGTCATAGTAGCTACAGCTGCCATACCATACTGTGATACAGTTCGTCAGGATGCTCTCTATAGTGCAGCGGTAAAAGTTAGAGAGGATCAGGGGTGACAGGTTACATCCCTTCAGCCTCCTTAGGAAATATAGGCGCTGCTGGGCCTTCTTCACCAGAGAGGAGGTATTGAGGGACCAGGAGAGGTCTTCCGTGATGTGGACTCCGAGGAACTTAAAGCTGTCCACCCTTTCCACCACAGCCCCATGGATGTGGATGGGGGTGTGACTTCCGCCTTTAGACTTCCTGAAGTCTGCATCTAGTCTGTCTAGTCCTGTTAGAATTTTATAAGTTTCAATGAGATCCCCTCTCATTCTTCTAAACTCCAGCGAGTATAAGCCCAATCGACCCAATCTCTCCTCATACGTCATTCACACAGAACTCACAGAAACCCCACAGTGCAGATGGAGGCCATTTCGGCCCATCGAGCCTGCACCGACACATATCCCACCCGATCCCCGTAACCCCTGCACCAACACATATCCCACCCTATCCCCGTAACCCCACGTATTTAATCCCCCTAACACTAAGGGTCAATTTATCATAGCCAATCAACCTAACCCGCACATCTTTGGACTGTGGGAGGAAACCGGAGCACCCGGAGGAAACCCACGGAGAATGTGCAAACTCCACACAGACAGTCACCCGAGGCCGGATTCGAACCCGGGTCCTTGGCGCTGTGAGGCAACAGTGCTAACCACTATGCCACTATCCCAGGTATCAGTCTGATTGAGTATTGAGTCCGGAAGGCTGTAAAGTGCCTAATCGGAAGATGAGGTGCTGTTCCTCGAGCTTACGCTGAGCTTCCGTGGAATGTGGAAGATAGGAGCAGGAGCAGGCCAATGCAAGAGGCCAAGGACGGTGAGGTCTGAGTGGGAACGGAGTGCTGAATTACAATGACAGGCGACCGGAAGCTCGGGGTCACCCTTACGGACTGAATGGACAGACTAGATGCAGGAAGGATGTTCCCGATGGCGGGGGAGTCCAGAACAAGGGGTCACAGTCTAAAGATAAGGGGTAAGCCATTTAGGACAGAGACGAGGAGGAATTTCTTCACCCAGAGAGTGGTGAACCTGTGGAATTCTCTACCACAGAAGGCGGTGGAGGCCAGTTCATTAAATATATTCAAGAAAGAGTTGGATATATTTCTTGAGGCTAAAGGGATCAAGGGATATGGGGAAAAGGCAGGGACAGGGTACTGAATTTGGATGATCAGCCATGATCTCATTGAATGGCGGAGCAGGCTCGAGGGGCCGAATGGCCTACTCCTGCTCCTATCTTCAATGTTTCTGTGTTTCAATATCGAGTTCAACAATTTCAGATCATAACCTCGGCCCCCTATTATATTTTTATATATTTTTTATGCACACTTTTGTTTTGTGCCTTTGCCTTCCCTCTCTCTGTCCCACATGGCAGCTATCTCTCACTCTGCCAGCGCATTTCACACTTCATCTAGAGCCATCCTTTGTCTCTTTACCTGTCCTATTACCATCTCGTCTCGCCTTGAATACCTCTTAATGTCTCTTCTTTCAAACCCTCCCCCATTTCCCAGCCCCCTAACTGGCCTTTTAATCTGTTTCATTTCCTGCTTTTTTCCTCAGTTCTGACGAAGGGCCTTCGACCCGAAACAATGGCCCAGTAATTCCTGTCGGGGGCTTGCCGCGCGTGCAAGCCCCCGATGTGCGCTGACCCGGCGCGCCGACATCTGAAATCTGGCCCGCAGTGGCTTTCCTGTCAGTGGCCAGGTTCTGATCCCGGCGCGCTGTGCTAACCTGACCCAGCGGCGTAGTTAGTGCGATGTGCCGGCTGGGATCAGGTGAGCACTGTTCAGCCAATCAGGGGAGGGGAAACTTCATTCATAAGTTTGATAGTAAAGACTGTCAAACTCATGAAAAGTACGGCACCCCAAAACACTACTTAAACTTTAAATAAAATTTTAAAAAGCATCCCAATAATTAAATTAACTATGAATAACTTTAAAAAACTATTTTAAACAATTAATCAAATTTTTGAAAAAAATACATTTTTAAAAAATCGGGGCTAAAACTAAACTTACCTTACTGTAGATTCTTTAAAAATAACAAACCTGTGGGAAAAAAAATTCTAAATTGTACTAAAAGCCCACTTACCTGTAAAACGAAGTACTTACGTCTGGTTTTTCCAGGCGTAAAAACCGGAGGCCTTTACACTCGGGCAACTCTGGAAAAAAAACGGAATTTCACTGCGCACGCGCTGCCTGTGCAGTCGCACGCGCTGTGCCTCTGAACCCCTTCGTTCAGAGGACTGGAAATGCCGGTTTTCCCCGCATGCGCTGTGCATGCTGAACGCCGGCATTTCCTCCGGCCAGATGCGTGAGTACCCCGACCGTACTCACGTGTTCAGAGAGGAATTACTGGGCCGTTAACTCTGTTTCTCTCTCCACGGATGTTGCCCTGGCCTGCTGAGTTTTTCCAGCGTTTTCTGTTGTTATTTCGGATTTCCAGCATCCGCAGTATTTTGCTATCGACCAGGAACTCATCCTGTCTCTGTCCTTCATTTGTTCCACCCGCGTATATTAATTACATGTTTGAGGACGAGGATGGGATCCCAAAGCCATATTTAGGGATCATGGAAGGACACAGGGGTCGATTTTCTGGCAGCCGTCGGGCAGCTTTTCATGTGGCCGGGGGCCGAAAATCGCCGAAAAAGCGGGTCGCGACCCCCCCGCCTGATTCCCCGCCCCGTCCGACTTTCGGACTGCCGTTTCTCCGCGACCCGCTTCAGTCCCGGCTGCCACTGGCGGGACTGGTCGTCGGAACACTGATGACCAATTATTACCTTGTTGAAGTAGATTTTCCGGGTCCGTTGCGAATTTGGGGCTTTCCCCGCAGGTCAATGACGGCTGAAGAGATTTAAACAGGCAGGCTGCAGGACCTTGTTGATGAAGGCTTGGGGGAACTTTTTGAAGGCTTAGGAACAGCTGTAGAAAGTTGGAGCCTCACACACTTCTCCAGTGTGAGCTCCTGGGAAGCCCCTCTCACCACCCTAACTCAGCGCCTGCTCAACGGAGGTATCTGCCAGAAGCATGGGAGGCCTTTGGTACCTTCCCTTCCTGGATCTCCAACAGCAGAGGAGGCTGGAGCAACTCCAGCAACAGCATCACCAGCAGCAACAGCAGCACCAGCAGGAGCGGCAGGCTGCGGCTCACCTGCCTGAGGCAGCACAGGCCAGAAGAGGCCAGCGCATGGAAGGCCGTCGGCACAGGAGATACCCCCCCAAACAGGGTGTACAGACACAGGGTCAGCTACCTCAACATGACTGAGCAGCAGTGACAGAGGCGGCTCCGACTTCCGCGAGAGGTTGTGACTGACATCTGCGCAAGACCTGGAGCCCAGAGCAACAGGTCCACACTACTTGCCAGTGGCCATCAAAGTCACCACCGCACTCAACTTTTATGCCTCAGGCTCCTTCCAGGGATCAGCAGCAGACATCAGCGGCATCTCCCGGGCGGCCGCACACACATGCATCACGCAGGTAACCGATGTCCTCTTTGCCCTCGCGCACAATCACATCCATTTCACCAGGGATCGCGCAAGTGTGAGGGCGCGAGCGCGTGGATTCGCTCAGCTGGCAGACTTTCCAAGGGTGCAGGGCGTCATCGACTGCACACATGTGGCCCTTAGGGCACCCCACAGCAATCCAGGAGTTTTTGTCAACCGCAAGAGCTTCCACTCCCTTAACGTTCAGCTGGTGTGTGACCACAAGAAGGAGATTTTGCATGTTTGTACCAGGTTCCCTGGCAGCTGCCATGACTCCCTCATACTGCGCCAGTCTACTGTGCCTCTGCTATTCAGTCTGCCAAGCGAACTTCAGGGATGGCTACTTGGAGACAAGGGATATCCCCTGAGCTCTTGGCTAATGATGCCATTGAGGAGACCAGCCAGCGAAGCTGAGGAGCGCTACAAGTCCAGCCACATTACCACCAGATGCATTATCGAACAAACCATCGGATTGCTGAAGATGCGCTTCAGATGCCTCGATAGATTAGGTGGAGCCCTACAGTACTCATCAGCCAGGGTCTCCAAAATCGCTGTGGTATGCTGTGTGCTTCACAACATGGCACAGCATCGTGGCTTGCCGAATCCGCAGGACCAAGAGGCTCCTCACAGAGCCGCCTCAGATGAGGATGATGCTGAGGAGGAGGAGGAGGAGGAGGTCAGAAATGAGCATCCTGCAGAGGCCCGCCAACCAGCGGCACCAGTGCGCGAGAACATTGCTGGGCGGAATGCAAGGAACGCACTCATCCTGGGCAGATTTGCGTAGTCTGGTCCATCAAACACTGCAGCCTCACTGCTTCTGAACTGACCATGGACAGTGGCCCATGCCTGCACTTTCAACAACTTTCACCAGCTTGCAGTTATCCTAAGGCCTCTATGTGACATCCCCATTCGCCAAATGACAGACGCCATAACTGCAGCAGCTGGCACCAGATTTTTTATGTACAGGAAAATGATGGCATTAAAACTATTTACAAGATTGGATGGTGGAATAGTTTTGTGAATGTGAGCATAGAGAGAGATGGAATGGGTAAGGGTGCATGGATGTGACTGTGAAGTGGGATGTGGAAGAAGAGATTGCTGAAGCTGAGTGCTGTCTAACAGAAGGCAGAGAGTTGGGATAAATGGTTCATTCTCAGACTGGCAATCAGTAACTAGTGGTGTTCCGCAGGGGTCAGTGCTGGGTCCCCAACTCTTTACAATCTATATTAACGATTTGGAGGAGGGGACCGAGTGTAACATATCAAAGTTTGCAGCTGATACTAAGATGGGAGGGAAAGTAGTGAGTGAGGAGGACATAAAAAACCTGCAAGGGGACATAGACAGGCTAAGTAAGTGGGCAGAGATTTGGCAGATGGAATACAATACTGGAAAGTGTGAGGTTATGCACTTTGGCAGGAAAAATCGTAGAGCAAATTATTATCTTAATGGCAAGAAACTGGAAAGTACTGAAGTACAAAGGGATCTGGGGGTCCTGGTGCACGAAACTCAAAAGGTTAGTATGCAGGTGCAGCAAGTGATTAAGAAGGCCAATGAATGTTGGCTTTCATTGCTAGGGGGATAGAATATAAAAATAGGGAGGTATTGCTTCAGTTGTACAAGGTATTGGTGAGACCGCACCTGGAATACTGCATACAGTTTTGGTGTCCATACTTAAGAAAAGACATACTTGCTCTCGAGTCAGTACAAAGAAGGTTCACTCGGTTAATCCCGGGGATGAGGGGATGGACATATGAGGAGAGGTTGAGTAGATTGGGACTCTACTCATTGGAGTTCAGAAGAATGAGAGGCGATCTTATTGAAACATATAAGATTGTGAAGGGGTTGGATCGGGTGGATGCGGGGAGGATGTTTGATGATGAGGAGGAACTACTTCACTCAGAGGGTGGTAGGTCCATGGAATATGCTGCCCCAAAAAGCTGTAGAAGCGACATCATTACATAAATTTAAAACAGAAATAGACAGTTTCCTAGAAGTAAAGGGAATTAAGGGTTACGGGGAGCGGGCAGGAATTTGGACATGAGTCTAGGTTCGGATCGGTCATGGCCCTGTGGGTAGCGGAGCGGGCCCAGGGGCCGTGTAGCCTGATCCTGCTCCTATTTCGTGTGTCTAATTCTGTTAGATTCAGGAGATGGTTCTGTGATAGTAGATTGGCGGTTAGGATCAGATCAGCCATGATCTTATTGAATGGCGGAGCAGGCTCGAGGGGCCGATTGGCCTACTCCTGCTCCTATTTCTTATGTTCTTATGTTCTTATGTGCTCCCACAGTGCTGTTAGGGAGGGAGTTCCAGGATTCTGACCCAGCGACAATGAAGGATCGGCCGATATATTTCTAAGTCAGGATGATGTGTGACTTGGATGTTACTTGGGCTGGAGCGCTTCAGCTATGAAGAGAGACTGGACAGGCTGGGGTTGTTTTCCTTAGAGCAGAGAAGGCGGAGGGGGGGACCTGATTGAGGTGTACAAAATGATGAGGGGCATAGATAGGGTAGATAGAAAGGAACTTTTCCCCTTAGTAGAGGGGTCAATAACCAGGGGGCATAGTTTCAAGGTAAGGGGCAGAAGGTTTAGAGGGGATTTGAGGAAAAACTTTTTCACCCAGAGGGTGGTTGGAATGTGGAACTCACTGCCTGAAAGGGTGGTAGAGGCAGGAACCCTCACAACATTCAAGAAGCATTTAGATGAGCACTTGAAAGGCCATAGCATACAAGGCTATGGACCAAGTGCTGGAAAATGGGATTAGATTAGACAGGGCTTGATGGCTGGCGCGGACACGACGGGCCGAAGGGCCTCTTTCTGTGCTGTATAACTCTATGACTCTATGGGGGAAAAATTCAGCATCGCCCCATTTGGGCCGCCATTATCGGCCGTGCGCAAAGTTTAGCGTCTGGCGCTAATTATCGCCTCCGACGGCAAACTTGGCTTTTATCGCCCCTGGAGATGATTGGAGCGCTAAATCAGGCGCTTCACACCTGTCTTAAGGCGCAAAGGCCGAGGGGCAAGGCGCTACCTCAGAGCGCGGGCGAAGCAAGGAAGGGCAAATCAAAATAAACTTGCAAAGTGCTGCTCAGTACTCAAAACTCCTTCACACAGCGTTGAATCTCTCCAGAAGTCTCTCTCTCTCTCTCTCAGAATGCGCGGTGCAAAAATGTCACCGACAAATAAAGGCAGGAAGCGGTCGCCTTTAATTAGCGCTCCCCCAGTCCCTTCCTGACTGCAAAACGCTCCCCTTAACCGGTCGGTGCTAGCGGCAGGCGGTAAGGCAAGGGGGCGCCACTCAATATCCGGTCCGGGGCGCTACCGGGGCGTTGCGCACTCGACTGACGTCACGATCTGCCGGCGCAGGAGATCGTGGCGGTAGTGTTTAGCGCCGCCGCAAAATGTCTAGTTAATTTCGCGAGTGGCGCAATCATCGCCGCGCCCGGGCGCTAGCTGCTTTGCGCCCCACTTGGCACCCTCTTAAGGTGCTAACAGGAGGCGCAAACAACTGAATTTTTCCCTATGACTCGGACTAGAAATTCGGTTGGTAGCGCCACCGATTAGCGCCTAAAAAGGCCGAAAAGTGGGGCGCTAACCAATTTCCGGCCGGGCGCAGGGCGCCTCGCCCCATATTGAGCGTGCATTTAGCGCCGGCTAGCGCCCGCTCATGGGCGCAGGCAGATTATGACGTCATTTGAGTGTGCAACGCCTTTTGGGCGCCCCGGACCGGAAATTCAGTGGCGCCCCCCTCCGTAGCGCCTGGCGCTAATAGTGACAGCTTACCTGGAACCTTACCAAGTCGCTCTCGGGCTGGAGGAGCGTTATTTAAAGGGGACTGGTGTGGTTTAAAAGCGGCAGCCATTTTTGGAGCACAACTTCCTCGAGAGCTGCAAAGAGTTGCTGAGCTGCACACTGAGAGCCATTTGACCACTGAGCCAGCGCAGGCAGACGATCTTCAGCCTTCTGACCATTACCTTGCTGTTGGTGAGCCTTAACGACGGGGAACCTTCCTGTGGGCACTTATTATGGGGGCTGCATTGGAGGGGAACGTCCTGCTGCTGAATCATCTGGAAAGGGCACTGAGACGCTGGGAGAGGGGGGCGGGCATGGCCAGACGGAGGAGGGCCAACAGACGTCGCCACAGCAGACCTTACGCTGGCAGGGTTTTCCGACAGCAGTTTTCCTACATGTTCATGTCGGAGGAGCAGTGTGTCAGAAGGCTGCGATTTAGAAAGGAGGTGGTGACTGAGCTGTGCCAGCTGCTTCAGCCAGATCTGCAGCCTCAGATAAGGTGCCAGGACATCTCTGTCGGTGGCTGAGAAGATGCCTGCTGGCCTGAACTTCTACGCGAGCGGCTCTTCTCAGGCTGCGCGTCAGAGGCTGATCAGAAGTAGCTTCTAGGCCCCTCTCACGGAATGCTTGCTGCCATTCCAAGAACAGGAATGGAACCGGTCTGAAACCCCCAAGCCTGTGAAGGGCAAGATGCATGTAAATAGCAGACATGGCCATTGTAAATGAAGAAAGTGTTTCATTACACAAAATGTGGTTCCTTCAAACATGAGAAAGCTAGGGCAACAGAAAGCAAAACGAATACACTGACACATAACTATATCTCACACCCGGGAGACTGTCCAAAACATAAATCACATTCCGACCATCTTCCTTGGCCTTGATTCCACTGCGCCAGCCAAAGCATCCAATGCCCCATCAGTGAGGCGTTCCGCCCTCTGCCTCACCCTTTCCATGCCTTGCTAGGCTAGTACGCCACAGGTAGGCTCCCACCGATTTGAAGGCCTACAAGGCAGTGTGTCTGGTGATGCCAATTGACCTGCCCCTTTAAGAGCTGGCCGGCACCAGTGTGTCTCAGGGAAAGTGATTACTGACAGCAGCTGCGCCCCGCCACCGCGAAATTGGGTTGCGCCGCCAGGTTAGCGCCTTAGGAGTCTCGTGCAGCGCCTGATTTAGCGCCGCAATCACCTTCAGGGGCACTGCAACCCAATATCGCACTAGGTGGCGCTAAATTGCGCCTGGCACTAAACTTTGCGCTTCGCCAGGACTAGGGTCCCAAATGGGGCGATACCGAATTTCTAGCCCAATATTATGACTCTATGGCCTAGAAATTCACTTTGGGGCGGCCAGCTCGCTCGCACCCAAAAGTTAGCGCTGGGCGGGGAGCCATTAGCGATCGTCAGATATTCAGTGTTTGCGCCCCAATTCGGAACCGGGCGCTATACCAGGATGTGCCCGCCTCCGCTTGGGGCGTTGACACTGAATTTCAGCGCTCTTGGCGCCGCTGCGCCAGCCGCTGCGGAGCGGCAGGCTGCGGTACTGCAGGCCTCCTCCTTCTCTTAAGGGGGAGCTGCCTGCAACGGGGAGATCGCCGCTGGAGAGTGCCGGCAAATGAGCCCGGCACCACGGAGAAGTGCCGGGTTCGCGGAAAGCAGCCGGCAATGCCGCGGGGGGGGGGGTGGTGGAGGAGGCCGGGGAAGGAGGTGCGGGCAGGCGGCCGCCGAAAAAGCGGCCGGCCGCACCTCCACCTTTATGCGCCCCACTAAGGCTGCAGTAAGGCCCTGGTCTCCGGATGTTAGTAGCGGCCGCCACGGAGGAGGCGGCGGCAACTGAATATGGGGGTCGGGCCGGCATCGGGGCGGAAACAGGGCACTGCGCACACCGATGACGTCATCGGTGCCGGCGCAGCGCTACCGGCTACCGCCGCCATTACCGCCGAGCTCAATATCAGCGCAACCTCCTCTACTGGCGCAGAGGCCCTCTTTGGGCCTTAACTGGGCGCAAAGCCCACTGAATTTCTAGGCCTATGAACCAAGACGTGACCTTGAACCACTTGATCGTGGACTCATACATGAGTTTGACTCCCTTCAGACTTCATTGACTGAAGTACCAGGTTCAAACAAGACTGAGATAGAAACTGAGTTCGGCACCAAAATAAGACAGCCTGAAAACTGGCTCAAAATCAAAACCTTCTGTAAGGAGATCAGGAAAGCTCTTGTAGACTGGACTTGTAGATCATTTAAAAGGTAAAAAGCCAGGAGTTTTTGCTATGTAGTATGTGTAATGCTGGGAAAGGTGGGATCACACGTTCTGTTGTGTTTGAAACATAGGAACATAGAAGACAGGAGCAGGAGTAGGCCATTCGGCCCCTCGAGCCTGCTCCGCCATTCAATGAGATCATGGCTGATCATCCAAATTCAGTACCCTGTCCCTGCTTTCTCCCCATATCCCTTGATCCCTTTAGCCTTAAGAAATATATCCAACTCCTTCTTGAATATATTTAATGAATTGGCCTCAACTGCCTTCTGTGGTAGAGAATTCCACAGGTTCACCACTCTCTGGGTGAAGAAATTCCTCCTCATTTCTGTCCTAAATGGCTTACCCCTTATCCTTAGACTGTGACCCCTGGTTCTGGACTCCCCGACCATCGGGAACATCCTTCCTGCATCTAGTCTGTCCAGTCCTGTTAGAATTTTATAAGTTTCAATGAGATCCCCTCTCATTCTTCTAAACTCCAGCGAGTATAAGCCCAATCGACCCAATCTCTCCTCATACGTCATTCCTGCCATCCCAGGTATCAGCCTGGTGAATCTTCGCTGCACTCCCTCCATGGCAAGAACATCCTTCCTCAGAGAAGGCGACCAAAACTGCACACAATACTCAAGGTGTGGTCTCACCAAGGCCCTGTACAACTGCAGCAACACATCCTTGTTCTTGTACTCAAACCCTCTCACTACGAAGGCCAACATACCATTTGCCTTCTTAACCGCCTGCTGCACCTGCATGCTTACCTTCAGCGACTGGTGCACAAGGACACCCAGGTCTCGTTGCACTTCCCCTTCTCCCAATCTATTGCCATTCAGATAATAATCTGCCTTCCTGTTTTTGACACCAAAGTGGATAACCTCACATTTATCCACATTATACTGCATCTGCCATGCTTCTGCCCAATCACCCAACCTGTCCAAATCATCCTGGAGTTTCTCGGCATCCTCCTCACAGCACACACGCCCACCCAGCTTTGTGTCGTCTGCAAACTTGGAGATAATTACATCTAGTTCCCTCGTCCAGATCATTTAATATATATTGTGAATAGCTGGGGTTTATGCAAACAGCCCGCCTAATTTATCCCTTTAAGCCCCAGTGTCGTTCTGGAACCTGGGGGAGGTGTGGGAGTGCGGGTGGGGGGCTGGGGGGTGGCTGGGGACCCGAGGGAAGCTGAGCCACGGTTTCCAGTCATTTGAAGGGAGGCAAGTTATTAATGTCTCTCTCCACGAGTCCTGCCAGCTGTCGAACCCGATCTCAAGACGTTAAATTTTGAAAGGCTCCTATGCTGATATTCTGTCTCGGGTTTCACACGCAGCGCCCCACACTAAATGTGTTTCACAGGTTCTTCACCCCAGCCCACCCCCCCTCCCCTCCGCCTTCCACTCCAGCTGGGCTTTCTTTATCACTTTCACTCACTCTCCTTTTTCCCCTCTCTCTCCCTCCCTTCCTCACTCTCTCCATCCCAGCCCCTCTCTCACTCTCTCCCTCCTTTCCCCCGCCTCTCTCTCCCTCCCTCCCTACCTCTCTCTCTACCTCCTTCCCTCTCTGCCTCGCTCTCTCCCCCTCCCTCCCTCCCTCCATCCCTCTCCCCCACTCTCCCGCCCTACTTCTCCCTCCCTCTCTTCCACCCCCTCTCTCTCCCCTCCCTCTCTCCCTCCCGCTCACTCTCCCTCCCTTCCTCCCCTTCACTTTCCCCTCCCTACCTCGCCTTCACTCCCCGCTCTCGCTCCGTCTCCTTCCCTCCCTCTCTCGCCTCCCTCCCTCCCTCCCTCCATCCCTGTCCCCCATACTCTCCCTCTCTCCTTCTCCCTCCCTCTCTCCCTCCCCCTCTCTCGCTCCCCTCCCTCTTTCTCTCCCTCTCTCCTTCCCTCTCACTCTCCCCCTTCCTCCCGCTCACATTCCCCTCCCTCCCTCGCCTTCTCTCCCCGCTCTCTCTCCGTCGCCTTCCCTCCCTCTCTCTCTCTCCCTCCCTCTCACTCTCCCTCTCTTCCTCCCCTCACATTCCCCTCCCTCCCTCGCCTTCTCTCCCCGCTCTCTCTCCATCTCCTTCCCTCCCTCTCTCTCTCTCCCTCCCTCTCACTCTCCCTCTCTTCCTCCCCTCACATTCCCCTCCCTCCCTCGCCTTCTCTCCCTGCTCTCTCTCCGTCTCCTTCCCTCCCTCTCTCTCTCTCCCTCCCTCTCACTCTCCCTCTCTTCCTCCCCCTCTCCTTCCCCTCCCTCCCTCACCTTCTCTCCCCGCTCTCTCTCCGTCTCCTTCCCTCCCTCTCTCTCTCTCCCCTCCCTCTCTCCCCTCCCTCTCTCCCTCCTTCTCACTCTCCCTCTCTTCCTTCCCCTCACTTTCCCCTCCCTCTCTCGCCTTCTCTCCCCGCTCTCTCTCCCCTCCCTCTCTCCCTCTCTCTCAGTCTCCCTCTCTTCCTTCCCCTCACTTGTACCTCCCTCTCTCGCCTTCTCTCCCTGCTCTCTCTCTACCCCTCCCACCCTCCCTCCATCTCTCCCTCCTTCCCTCCCTTCCTCCCTCCCTCCCTCCGTCCCTCCTCACTCCCTCCCCCCTCCGTTCATGGCCAAGGAACACCAGGAACTTGTCCTGAACTCTCAACTCACTACACGTGCCTCCTGTGATCCCTTTAGACAGATGCAGTAATTGGGGAGGGACGTGGGGGTAGGTGAGAGTGGCGGGGGGGTCGAGGTGCTGCGAGTGGGGGTTGAACGAAGGGGATTCGAGGACTTCCAAGTGTTAACGGGTGTTTTTTATTTCTTTCCCGACTCCCGCTTTCGGAGGCCGCGCTGAATGAGATGACGCGTTCGGATTCGCCCAGAATCGCGTGGGTGAGACGTAGCCCACCCCCTCGAGACCCCCTCGCACCCCCCCCGCCCCCCACCCCCACCTTCTCCTCCTTGGGAGCGCCCCCCCACTTCCCACGAGCGACCGACAATCCCGAGGCTTTGCGTAATGTTCCCCTTAGACGGGACCTGACCCCTCCCCCTCCCCGCATCATCCAGCCTGACATTTAAATCTGCTACACTGCAATCCCCAGTCCGAGCAGATTAACTCTTTCATTCTCTCTCTCTCTCTCTCTTTTTCTCTCTCTCTTTCTCTCTCTCTCTTTCTCTCTCCTTCACTCTCTCTCTCTGTCTCTTTCTTTCTCTGTCTCTCTGTCTCCCTCTCTCTGTCTCTCTCGCTCTCTGTTTCCCACTCTCTCCTTCACTCTCTCTCTCTCTCTGTCTCTCTCTCTCTCTGTCTCTCTCTCTGTCTCTCTCTCTCTCTGTCTCTCTCTCTGTCTCTCTCTGTCTCTCGCTCTCTCTGATTCTCTCTCTGATTCTCTTTCTCTGTCTCTCTCACTCTCTCTCTCTCTGTCTCTTTCTTTCTCTGTCTCTCTGTCTCCCTCTCGCTGTCGCTCTCTCTGTCTGTCTCTCTCTGTCTCTGTGTCTCTCTCCCTCTCTCACTCTCGCTCTCTGTCTCTCTCTCTGTCTCTCTCTCTCTGTCTGTCTCTCTCTTTCTCTGTCTCTCTCCATCTCTGTCTCTCTCTGTCTCTCTCTCTCTCTCTGTCTCTCTCTCTCTCTGTCTCTCTCTCTCTCTCTCTGTCTCTGTCTGTCTCTCTCTCTCTATCTCTCATTTTCTCTCTCCTTCACTCTCTCTCTCTGTCTCTTTCTTTCTCTGTCTCTCTGTCTCCCTCTCTCTGTCTCTCTCTCTGTCTCCCTCTCTCTGTCTCTCTCTCTCTGTCTCTGTCTCTCTCTCTCTGTCTCTCTCTCTCTCTCTTTCTCTCTCTCTCTCTCTCTCTCTGTCTCTCTCTCTCTCTGTCTCTCTGTCTCTGTCTCTGTCTCTCTCTCTGTCTCTCTCTCTCTCTGTCTTTCTGTGTCTGTCTCTCTCTCGCTCTCTCTCTCTCTGTCTCTGTCTGTCTCTCTCTGTCTCTCCATCTCTCTCTCTCCCTCTCTCCTTGGCGTTGTGCCAGAGCGCACGGGCTAACTCAGCCCGTGCCCAGTGCAGTGGGCACCCATGATACGAGTCAGCGAATATCTCTCTCCCTGGCACCGCAGGGCTCTGCTGGGTGCAGTGACGTCTTCTCTCTCTCTCTCTCTCTCTCTCTCTCTCTCTCTCCCCCCTTTTTTTTCTGGCGAGGGGACTTTCCATCGTCACTCGATCCGGAGCAGCTGATCGGAGGATGGGCCAATAGCGATGGGTTGGGGTGGGTAAAGGACGGGATGGGACAGCAGCGGCCCTTCCTTGTAAGGAGGTAGGGGCTGGCACAGAAACCTCCACAGCTATAAGGCTTCTCCAGGAGACTCCGGGGCTGGTCTGTTGAGTGTCCACTTCGGAGAAAGAGGTCGCGACAACCCGCCCCCCCCATGCCATGTGCCTTTAAGACACCAGCGCAAGGAGACAAGCAGAGTGGACCGGGCAGCCAAAAGCCGATTCGCAGTCCACTGTCACCGTCCATCACCCCCACACCCCTTCCTGTCCTTTCCCGCCAGGTGATTGGCAGAGATTAGCCTGCAAGGCGAGGTCTCCCACAGTCGAGCAGCATGGAGAACGGACACGCCAAGACCACCGAAGAGTGCGTCGCCTACTTTGGAGTGAGCGAGATGACGGGCCTGTCGTTGGAGCAAGTCAAGAAGAACTTCGAAAAGTACGGGCCGAACGGTAAGGTCGGGGGTTGGTGGGGGCGGGGGGGGCGGTCGAGGAGCGCGGGGACGAGGAGGGAGGGGCCTGACCTCCCTAAGTGCGTTTTCGGGGAAGAAGCTACCCGCCGGGGGGTAGAATCGGAAGGGGGCGTGGGGAGTCTGGCCCCAGAACGCAATTCCCCAACCCACCCCCCGCAGCCCTATCACTTCAGGGCTTACTTTGGTGCGGTTAAGGTCCTCGCGCGCGCACTTCGAATCGGAACCCACGGCGTCGACCGTATTTGAACCCGGCCGGTCGGGGTAAGGGTGGCGGCTCGTGAACTGGCCGGAATTGGTTACCGGGGTGGTCTCGGGGACGGGGCTGGAGGGTAGGGGGGGATTCGTCACGGGGGTCGGCTGTTCCGTGTGGCGTCGCACGGTGACGAACTAACCAATTTCTGCTTCTCTTTCCCTCGCTCCCGATCTCGCCCGTCCGATGGCACTCGACAGAGCTCCCAGCAGAAGAAGGTAAGCTCTCGCCGCCTTTGTACCGGGGTCGTAGCGGTTCAGCGCGGGCATTTGAGTCTCCTCTGAGCGTACGTCCTACCGAAATATAAGGCGCAGGATTTCGTGCGGAGGGGGAGGGTTTAGGAGGCGTGGGGCTGGTGGGGGATTGGGGTGAATCCGTACGTCACTGTCTTGGGGGGGGGGGGGGTCATTTAACCCCCTTTCTTAAAAGTGGTAGTGCCGCGACCTATCAGCCTCGTCTACGCAGGATTTTCACCCCCACCCGGGGACGGAGACCTGCCTCGGAGAAGCGTGCCGCAGGCGGGGAGTCGCTTGAGACGCTCGCGAAGTGGGGGGGGGCGCTCCAGTTCACGGCCAGCACATGGTCCGATCCCGCCGCCCGCCTCGTTGCATGTCGGAGGCAAGCGGCTCCGAGCGAGAGGTGGCACGATCGTCGCGTCGCACAGCAGCGCAGAAGGAGGCCATTCGGCTCGTCGTGCCTGTGCCGGAGCTCTCCCGTTAATCCCACTTCCCCCCTGCTCTCTCCCCACAGCCCTGTCAATAATTCCCCTTCAAGTATTTCTCCAATTCCCCCCTTTTGAAAGTTACTATTGAATCTGCTTCCACCGCGGCTTTCAGGCAGCGCGTTCCAGATCACAACAACTCGCTGCGTGAAGAAACGTTTCCTCATCTCCCCCCCTCTGGGGTTCTTTTTGCCGATTATCTTCAACCTGTGTCCTTGGGTTACCGACCCTCCCCCTGTCTCGTCCATCGAAGCCTCCTCAGGATTTGGGAAATCATTGCAATACTTGCTCCCCCGATTGGTATCGATTGCTTTTATGCTCCTGTTATAATGGTCCTCTCCTCCTCCCTCCAATTTCAGGGAAGACGCTCTGGCAGCTGGTGGCTGAGCAGTTTGAGGACCTCCTTGTGAGAATCCTGCTTCTGGCAGCGGTCATTTCCTTCGTAAGTATGGCTCCGTCTCCCGCCAACTCCCCCCCGCCGCCGCCCCCCCCCCCCCGGCCTTCTCAGGTCCCGTTCACACACCACACCCTCATGCTTAGGCCGGTAAGTGGCAGGTGACATTCGCTCCACACAAGTGCCAGGCAATGACTATCTCCAACAAGCGAGAGTCTAACCACCGCCCCTTGACATTCAACGGCATTACCATCACCGAATCCCCCACCATCCACATCCTGGGGGGTCACCATGGACCAGAAACTTAACTGGACCAGCCACATAAATACTGTGGCTACAAGAGCAGGTCAGAGGCTGGGTATTCTGCGGCGAGTGTCTCACCTCCTGACACCCCAAAGCCTTTCCAGAATCTACAAGGCACAAGTCAGGAGTGTGATGGAATACTCTCCACTTGCCTGGATGAGTTGCAGCTCCAACAACACTCAAGAAGCTCGACACCATCCAGGACAAAGCAGCCCCTGCTTGATTGGCACCCCATCCACCACCTTAAACATTCACTCCCTCCACCACCGGCGCTCCGTGGCTGCAGTGTGTACCATCTACAAGATGCACTGCAGCAACTCGCCAAGGCTTCTTCGGCAGCACCTCCCAAACCCGCGACCTCTTCCACCTAGAAGGACAAGGGCAGCAGGCGCATGGGAACACCACCACCTCCAAGTTCCCCTCCAAGTCACACACCATCCTGACTTGGAAATATATCGGTCGTTCCTTCATCGTCGCTGGGTCCAAATCCTGGAACTCCCTCCCAAACAGCACTGTGGGAGCACCTTCACCACACGGACTGCAGCGGTTCAAGAAGGCGGCTCACCACCACCTTCTCAAGGGCAACTAGGGATGGGCAATAAATGCAGGCCTTGCCAGCAACGCCCACATCCCATAAACGAATCTTTAAAAATCCTGCTGTTGCTCACTGACCAACATTGGCTCCCAGTCGCACCAATTTAAAATACTCTCATCCTCGTCTTCAAATCCCTCCTCCAGCCCCTACCACCCTCCCTATCTCTGTAACCTCCTCCAGCCCCTACCACCCTCCCTATCTCTGTAACCTCCTCCAGCCCCCTACCACCCTCCCTATCTCTGTAACCTCCTCCAGCCCCTACCACCCTTCCTATCTCAGTAACCTCCTCCAGCCCCTACCACCCTCCCTATCTCTGTAACCTCCTCCAGCCCCTACAACCCTCCCTATCTCTGTAACCTCCTCCAGCCCCTACCACACTCCCTATCTCTGTAACCTCCTCCAGCCCCTACCACACTCCCTATCTCTGTAACCTCCTCCAGCCCCTACAACCCTCCCTATCTCTGTAACCTCCTCCAGCCCCTACAACCCTCCCTATCTCTGTAACCTCCTCCAGCCCCTACAACCCTCCCTATCTCTGTAACCTCCTCCAGCCCCTACAACCCTTCCTATCTCAGTAACCTCCTCCAGCCCCTACAACCCTCCCTATCTCTGTAACCTCCTCCAGCCCCCTACCACCCTCCCTATCTCTGTAACCTCCTCCAGCCCCTACCACCCTTCCTATCTCAGTAACCTCCTCCAGCCCCTACAACCCTCCCTATCTCTGTAACCTCCTCCAGCCCCTACAACCCTCCCTATCTCTGTAACCTCCTCCAGCCCCCTACAACCCTCCCTATCTCTGTAACCTCCTCCAGCCCCTACAACCCTCCCTATCTCTGTAACCTCCTCCAGCCCCTACAACCCTCCCTATCTCTGTAACCTCCTCCAGCCCCTACCACCCTCCCTATCTCTGTAACCTCCTCCAGCCCCTACAACCCTCCCTATCTCTGTAACCTCCTCCAGCCCCCTACAACCCTCCCTATCTCTGTAACCTCCTCCAGCCCCTACAACCCTCCCTATCTCTGTAACCTCCTCCTGCCCTACAACCCTCCCTATCTCTGTAACCTCCTCCAGCCCCTACAACCCTCCCTATCTCTGTAACCTCCTCCTGCCCTACCACCCTCCCTATCTCTGTAACCTCCTCCAGCCCCCTACAACCCTCCCTATCTCTGTAACCTCCTCCAGCCCCTACAACCCTTCCTATCTCAGTAACCTCCTCCAGCCCCTACCACCCTCCCTATCTCTGTAACCTCCTCCAGCCCCTACAACCCTCCCTATCTCTGTAACCTCCTCCAGCCCCTACAACCCTCGCTATCTCTGTAACCTCCTCCAGCCCCTACCACTCTCCCTATCTCTGTAACCTTCTCCAGCCCCTACCACCCTCCCTATCTCTGTAACCTCCTCCAGCCCCCTACCACCCTCCCTATCTCTGTAACCTCCTCCAGCCCCTACAACCCTCCCTATCTCTGTAACCTCCTCCAGCCCCTACAACCCTCCCTATCTCTGTAACCTCCTCCAGCCCCTACCACCCTCCCTATCTCTGTAACCTCCTCCAGCCCCTACCACCCTCCCTATCTCTGTAACCTCCTCCAGCCCCTACACCCCTCCCTATCTCTGTGAACTCCTCCAGCCCCTACAACCCTCCCTATCTCTGTAACCTCCTCCAGCCCCTACAACCCTCCCTATCTCTGTAACCTCCTCCAGCCCCCACAACCCTCCCTATCTCTGTAACCTCCTCCAGCCCCTACAACCCTCCCTATCTCTGTAACCTCCTCCAGCCCCTACAACCCTCCCTATCTCTGTAACCTCCTCCAGCCCCTACAACCCTTCCTATCTCAGTAACCTCCTCCAGCCCCTACAACCCTCCCTATCTCTGTAACCTCCTCCAGCCCCTACAACCCTCCCTATCTCTGTAACCTCCTCCAGCCCCTACAACCCTCCCTATCTCTGTAACCTCCTCCAGCCCCTACAACCCTCCCTATCTCTGTAACCTCCTCCAGCCCCTACAACCCTCCCTATCTCTGTAACCTCCTCCAGCCCCAACAACCCTCCCTATCTCTGTAACCTCCTCCAGCCCCTACAACCCTCCCTATCTCTGTAACCTCCTCTAACCCCTACAACCCTCCCTATCTCTGTAACCCCCTCCAGCCCCTACAACCCTCCCTATCTCTGTAACCTCCTCCAGCCCCTACAACCCTCCGAAGTCTCTGCGCTCCTCCAATTCTGGCCTCTTGCGCCAGCCCAGATTTCCATCGCTCCACCATTGGCGGCCGTGCCTTCAGCTGCCTGGGGCCCCGAGCTCTGGAATTCCCTCCCTAAACCTCTCCGCCTCTCTCTCCTCCTTTAAGACGCTCCTTAAAACCGACCTCGTTGAGCCAGCTTTTGGTCACCTTATGTGGCTCGGTGTTAAATTCTGTTTGATAATCGCTCCTGTGAAGTGCCATGGGATGTTGTACTACATTGAAGGTGCTATATTAATAAAACTTGCTGTTGTTGTTGATACTACCTGAACTTAGAGGGTTCCAACTGTCAGGAAAGACTGGAAAACATTAACTAACCAAGCTTGCTTATTGACCATAGAGTAGAGCACACTTGGAGCACTGTGCACAGTTCTGGTCTGGTTAGACCACACTTGGAGCACTGTGCACAGTTCTGGTCTGGTTAGACCACACTTGGAGCACTGTGCACAGTTCCAGTCTGGTTAGACCACACTTGGAGCACTGTGCACAGTTCCGGTCTGGTTAGACCACACTTGGAGCACTGTGCACAGCTCTGGTCTGGTTAGACCACACTTGGAGCACTGTGCACAGTTCTGGTCTGGCTCGACCACACTTGGAGCACTGTGCACAGTTCTGGTCTGGTTAGACCACACTTGGAGCACTGTGCACAGTTCCGGTCTGGTTAGACCACACTTGGAGCACTGTGGACAGTTCTGGTCTGGCTAGACCACACTTGGAGCACTGTGCACTGTTCTGGTCCAGTTAGAGCACAATTGGAGCACTGTGCACAGTTCTGGTCTGGTTAGACCACACTTGGAGCACTGTGCACAGTTCCGGTCTGGTTGGACCACACTTAGAGCACTGTGCACAGTTCTGGTCTGGTTAGACCACACTTGGAGCACTGTGGACAGTTCTGGTCTGGCTAGACCACACTTGGAGCACTGTGCACTGTTCTGGTCCAGTTAGAGCACAATTGGAGCACTGTGCACAGTTCCGGTCTGGTTAGACCACACTTGGAGCACTGTGCACAGTTCTGGCCTGGTTAGACCACACTTGGAGCACTGTGCACAGTTCTGGTCTGGTTAGACCACACTTGGAGCACTGTGCACAGTTCTGGTCTGGTTAGACCACACTTGGAGCACTGTGCACAGTTCTGGTCTGGTTAGACCACACTTAGAGCACTGTGCACAGTTCTGGCCTGGTTAGACCACACTTGGAGCACTGTGCACAGTTCCGGTCTGGTTGGACCACACTTAGAGCACTGTGCACAGTTCTGGCCTGGTTAGACCACACTTGGAGCACTGTGCACAGTTCTGGTCTGGTTCGACCACACTTGGAGCACTGTGCACAGTTCTGGTCTGGTTAGACCACACTTGGAGCACTGTGCACAGTTCTGGTCTGGTTAGGCCACACTAGGAGCACTGTGCACAGTTCTGGTCTGGTTAGACCACACTTGGAGCACTGTGCACAGTTCCGGTCTGGTTGGACCACACTTGGAGCACTGTGCACAGTTCTGGTCTGGTTAGACCACACTTGGAGCACTGTGCACAGTTCCAGTCTGGTTGGACCACACTTGGAGCACTGTGCACAGTGCTGGTCTGGTTAGACCACACTGGGAGCACTGTGCACAGTTCTGGTCTGGTTAGACCACACTTGGAGCACTGTGCACAGTTCTGGTCTGGTTAGACCATACCTGGAGCACTGTGCACAGTTCCGGTCCTTTTAGACCACACTTGGAGCACTGTGCACAGTTCCAGTCCGGATAGACCACACTTGGAGCTCTGTGCACAGTTCTGGTCTGGTTAGACCACACCTGGAGCACTGTGCACAGTTCTGGTCTGGTTAGACCACACTTGGAGCACTGTGCACAGTTCCTGTCTGGTTAGACCACACTTGGAGCAGTGTGCACCGTTCTGGGCTGGTTAGACCACACTTGGAGCACTGTGCAATGTTCTGGTCTGGTTAGACCACACTTGGAGCACTGTGCACAGTTCTGGTCTGGTTAGACCACACTTGGAGCACTGTGCACAGTTCCGGCCTGGTTAGGCCACACTTGGAGCACTGTGCACCGTTCTGGGCTGGTTAGACCACACTTGGAGTACTGTGCACAGTTCTGGTCCGGTTAGACCATACTTGGAGCACTGTGCACAGTTCTGGTCTGGTTAGACCATACTTGGCACACTGTGCACAGTCCTGGTCTGGTTAGACCACACTTGGAGCGCTGTGCACAGTTCTGGTCCGGTTAGACCACACTTGCAGCACTGTGCAAAGTTCTGGTCCGGTTAGACCACACTTGGAGCACTGTGCACAGTTCTAGTCTGGTTAGACCACACTTGGAGCACTGTGCACAGTTCTAGTCTGGTTAGTCCACACGTGGAGCACTGTGCACAGTTCTGCTCTGGTTAAACCACACTTGGAGTACTGTGCACAGTTCTGGTCTGGTTAGACCACACTTGGAGCACTGTGCACAGTTCTGGTCTGGTTAGACCACACTTGGAGCACTGTGCACAGTTCTGCTCTGGTTAGACCACACTTGGAGCACTGTGTGCACAGTGCCGGTCTGGTTAGACCACACTTGGATCACTGCACAGTTCTGGTCTGGTTAGACCACACTTGGAGCACTGTGCACAGTTCTGGTCTGGTTAGACCACACTTGGAGCACTGTGCACAGTTCTGGTCTGGTTAGACCACACTTGGGGCACTGTGCACAGTTCTGGTCTGGTTAGACCACACTTGGAGCACTGTGCACAGTTCTGGTCTGGTAAGACCACACTTGGAGTACTGTGCACAGTTCTGGTCTGGTTAGACCACACTTGGAGCACTGTGCACAGTTCCAGTCCGGTTGGACCACACTTGGAGCACTGTGCACAGCTCTGGTCTGGTAAGACCACACTTGGAGTACTGTGCACAGTTTTGGTCTGGTTAGACCACACTTGGAGCATGTGCACTGTTCTGGTCTGGTTAGACCACACTTGGAGCAGTGTGCACAGTTCTTGTCTGGTTAGACCACACTTGGAGCACTGTGCACAGTTCCGGTCTGGTTAGACCACACTTGGAGCAGTGTGCACAGTTCTGGTCTGGTTAGACCACACTTGGAGCACTGTGCACAGCTCTGGTCGGGTTGGACCACACTTGGAGCACTGTGACCAGCTCTGGTCTGGTTAGACCACACTTGGAGCACTGCGCACTGTTCTGGTCTGGTTAGACCACACTTGGAGCACTGTGCACAGTTCTGGTCTGGTTAGACCACACTTGGAGCACTGTACACAGTTCTGGCCTGGTTAGACCACACTTGGAGCACTGTGCACAGTTCTGGTCTGGTTAGACCACACTTGGAGCACTGTGCACAGTTCTGGTCTGGTTAGACCACACTTGGAGCACTGTGCAATGTTCTGGTCTGGTTAGACCACACTTGGAGCACTGTGCACAGTTCTGGTCTGGTTAGACCACACTTGGAGCACTGTGCACAGTTCCGGTCTGGTTAGGCCACAATTGGAGCACTGTGCACCGTTCTGGGCTGGTTAGACCACACTTGGAGCACTGTGCCCTGTTCTGGTCTGGTTAGACCACAATTGGAGCACTGTGCACAGTTCTGGTCTGGTTAGACCACACTTGGAGCACTGTGCACAGTTCTGGTCCGGTTAGACCATACTTGGAGCACTGTGCACAGTTCTGGCCTGGTTAGACCATACTTGGCGCGCTGTGCACAGTCCTGGTCTGGTTAGACCACACTTGGAGTGCTATGCACAGTTCTGGTCCGGTTAGACCACACTTGCAGCACTGTGCAATGTTCTGGTCCGGTTAGACCATACTTGGAGCGCTGTGCACAGTTCTGGTCTGGTTTGACCACACTTGGAGCACTGTGCACATTTCCGGTCCTTTTAGACCACACTTGGAGCACTGTGCACAGTTCCAGTGTGGATCGACCACACTTGGAGCGCTGTGCACATTTCTGGTCTGGTTAGACCACACTTGGAGCACTGTGCACAGTTCTGGTCTGGTTGGACCACACTTGGAGTGCTGTGCACAGTTCTAGTCTGGTTAGTCCACACTTGGAGCACTGTGCACAGTTCCGGTCCTTTTAGACCACATTTGGAGCAATGTGCACAGTTCTGGTCTGGTTCGACCACACTTGGAGCACTCTGCAAAGTTCTGGTCTGGTTTGACCACACTTGGAACACTGTGCCCAGCTCCCATCCGGTTAGACCACACTTGGAGCACTGTGCCCAGCTCCCATCCGGTTAGACCACACTTGGAGCACTGTGCACAGTTCTGGTCTGGTTAGACCATACTTGGAGCACTGTGCACAGTTCTGGTCCGGTTAGATCACACTTGGAGCACTGTGCACAGTTCCGGTCTGGTTAGACCACACTTGGAGCACTGTGCACAGTTCTGGTCTGGTTAGACCACACTTGGAGCACTGTGCACAGTTCTGGTCTGGTTAGACCACACTTGGAGCACTGTGCACAGTTCTGGTCTGGTTAGACCACACTTGGAGCACCGTGCACAGTTCTGGTCTGGTTAGACCACACTTGGAGCACTGTGCACAGTTCTGGTCTGGTTAGACCACACTTGGAGCACTGTGCACAGTTCTGGTCTGGTTAGACCACACTGGGAGCACCGTGATTGAACAGGCAGGGGCCCTTTTCTCTAGAAAAGAGAAGGCTGGGGGGTGACCTGATCGAGGTCTGTAAGATTATGAAGGGTTTCGATAGGGTCGAGGTAGAGAAGATGTTTCCACTTGTGGGGGGAGACCAGAACTAGGGACCATCAATATAAGTGAGTCACTAATAAATCCAAGAGGGAATTCAGGAGAAACCTCTTTCCCCAGAGAGTGGTGAGAATGTGGAACTCGGTACCACAGGGAGTGGTTGAGGCGAATAGTAGAGATGCATTTAAGGGGAAACTGGATAAACACATGAGAGAGAAGGGAGCAGAATAAACAGAACAGTTGGCTCCTGTCATTCAAAGGTAGAACGGAATCCAACACTCAGAGCTGTGCAAAAACTCAAACAGGCCGAATTTGCAGGTGTAGCGTTACATCTTAAACATCTCGTCTAAATCGGGAGCTGGCTTCTGCGGCCAGAGAGAGATAGAGAGAAAGAAGGAGAGAGGGACAGAGATAGAGAGATAGACAGAGATAGAGAGAGACAGAGAGAGAGAGAGAAAGAGAGAGGGACAGACAGAGAGAGAGAGAGAGAGAGAGGTGGCAGTGTCAGTTGCGAAGAGGATGTGAAGAGGCTTCAAGGGGGATCTCGACAGGCTCAGTGAGTGGGCGAGAACATGGCAGATGGAATATAATGTGGATAAATGTGAAGTTATCCACTTTGGAAGAAAAAACAGAAAGGCAGAGTATTTCCTAAATGGTGAAAGATTGGGGAATGCAGATGCTCAAAGGGACCTGGGTGTCCTTGTACATGAGTCACTGAAAGTGAATGTGCAGGTGCAGCAAGCCATTAGGAAGGCAAATGGTATGCTGGCCTTCATTACAAGAGGATTTGAGTACAGGAGTAAAGAAGTCTTACTCCAATTATATAGGGCCTTGGTGAGACCACACCTGGAGTACGGTGTACAATTTTGGTCTCGTTACCTAAGGAAGGATATACTTGCCATCGAGGGAGTGCAATGGAGGACCACGAGATTGATTCCTGGGATGGCGGGACTGTCGTATGAGAAGAGATTGAGGAAACTAGGCCTGTATTCTCTTGAATTCAGAAGAATGAGAGGGGATCTCATTGAAGCATACACAATTATTACAGGGCTTGATAGGGTGGATGCTGGGAGAATGTTTCCCTTGGCTGGGGAGTCGAGAACCAGGGGCCACAGCCTCAGGATAAAGGGTCGGCCATTCAGGACTGAGATGAGAAGAAATGTCTTCACACAGAGGGTGGTGAATCTTTGGAATTCTCTACCCCAGAGGGCTGTGGAGGCTCAGTCATTGGGTAGATTCAAAACAGAAGTCGATAGATTTCTGACTAGTAAAGGGCACCGAGGGATATGGCGATGGGGCCGGTGAATGGAGTTGAGGCAGAAGATCAGCCATGATCTCATTGAATGGCGGAGCAGGCTCGAAGGGCCGAATGGCTGACTCCTGCTCCTATTTCTTGTGTTCTTATGAGTAAAAAGAGATAGAGAAAGACAGAGAGAGAGATAGAGACAGAGAGAAAGAGAGAGAGGGAGAGATACAGAGAGATCAAGGGGTATGAGGAGAGAGCGGGAACATGGTATTGAGATAGAGGATCAGCCATGATCTTATTGAATGGTAGAGCAGGCTCGAAGGGCCGAATGGCCTACTCCCGCTCCCATTTTTCTATGTTTCTATGTTTTTATGAGAAAGACAGGGAAAGAGCCAGAGAGAGGCAGAGTGAGACAGATGGAGAGAGATAGAGACGGAGAGAGAGAGACAGAGAGAGACAGGGAGAGAGAGAGAGAGACAGAGAGACAGAGAGAGAGAGACAGAAAGAGAGAGACAAAGAGAGAGAGAGGCAGAGAGAGTGAAACAGAGAGAGAGACAGAGAGACAGAGAGAGAGAGACAGAAAGAGAGAGACAGAGAGAGAGAGAGGCAGAGAGAGAGAGACAGAGAGAGAGGCAGAGAGAGAGACAGAGAGAGAGACAGAGAGAGACAGAGAGGGAGAGAGAGAGAGAGAGAGACAGAGAGAGAGAGACAGAGAGAGAGGCAGAGAGAGTGAGGCAGATGGAGAGAGATAGAGACGGAGAGAGAGAGACAGAGAGAGAGACAGAGAGACAGAGAGAGAGGCTGAGAGAGACAGAGAGAGAGAGAGAGACAGAGAGAGAGGCAGAAAGAGAGACAGAGAGAGAGACAGAGAGAGACAGAGAGAGAGAGAGAGAGAGAGAGAGAGAGAGACAGAGAGAGAGGCAGAGAGAGTGAGACAGAGAGAGAGATAGAGACGGAGAGAGAGAGACAGAGAGAGAGACAGAGAGAGAGAGACAGAGAGAGAGGCAGAGAGAGAGAGAGACAGAGAGAGAGACAGAGAGACAGAGAGAGAGGCTGAGAGAGAGAGACAGAGAGAGAGACAGAGAGAGAGAGAGACAGAGAGAGAGACAGAGAGACAGAGAGAGAGAGACAGAGAGAGAGGCTGAGAGAGAGAGACAGAGAGAGAGACAGAGAGAGAGAGAGACAGATGGAGAGAGACAGAGAGAGAGACAGAGAGAGAGGCTGAGAGAGAGAGACAGAGAGAGAGACAGAGAGAGAGAGAGACAGAGAGAGAGACAGAGAGACAGAGAGAGAGAGACAGAGAGAGAGGCTGAGAGAGAGAGACAGAGAGAGAGACAGAGAGAGAGAGAGACAGATGGAGAGAGACAGAGAGACAGAGAGAGAGGCTGAGAGAGAGAGACAGAGAGCGAGACAGAGAGAGAGAGAGAGACAGAGAGAGAGACAGAGAGACAGAGATGGAGAGAGAGAGCATGATCCACTTTGGATTTTACCAGCAAGGTCGGACATCCTGATCCAGCATATCTCAACAACCTCACAGCTGCATGGACTTCCTGTCCCCAAAACCTCACTTCCTGCCGTCACAATTTATGTCACACTTTTGCGACTAAATTTCCCCCTCCCATTTACCAATTCCGATGACGCATTTGTAATGGGAACCCTCTATGTAAACACGTCACGGTGTAAGTACGCTCCCTACCATAGGTGGCGCTGCAGTGCCTTGCACCTCCCGGCACCCCAGACTGCATTGCGTAGAAACAGTTTTTGCTCCGATCAGGGTTAGCTATCCCTATCTTTCGGGACGAGATGTTTAACCGAGGGACCCCCGTCTGCGCTCTCGGGTGGGATGTCAAAATGTTCCCACGACAACGGTTGTGAAGAAACACAAAAAGGGGGAGGGTTCTCCGCCCGCGGTGTCCTGGGGCCGAAAATTTATCCCTCAACCAACATCGCTAAAAAAAAATCCAGATGATTTTGCTCATTTATCTCGTTGTTGATTCTGGGATCATGCTGTGCGCATAAATGGCCACCGTGTTTCCTCGCATCACAACAGTCACCAAACTTCAGGAAGACAGATTATTATCTGAACGGCAATAGATTGGGAAAAGGGGAAGTGCAACGAGACCTGGGTGTCCTTGTGCACCAGTCGCTGAAGGTAAGCATGCAGGTGCAGCAGGCGGTTAAGAAGGCAAATGGTATGTTGGCCTCCATAGCGAGAGGATTCGAGTACAGGAACAAGGATGTCTTGCTGCAGTTGTACAGGGCCTTGGTGAGACCGCACCTTGAGTATTGTGTGCAGTGTTGGTCGCCTTATCTGAGGAAGGATGTTCTTGCCATGGAGGGAGTGCAGCGAAGATTCACCAGACTGATACCTGGGATGGCAGGAATGACGTAAGAGGAGAGATTGGGTCGATTGGGATAATATTCGCTAGAGTTTAGAAGAATGAGAGGGGATCTCATTGAAACTTATAAAATTCTAACAGGACTAGACAGACTAGATGCAGGAAGGATGTTCCTGATGGTCGGGGTGTCCAGAACCAAGGGTCACAGTCTAAGGATAAGGGGTAAGCCATTTAGGACAGAGATGAGGAGGAATTTCTTCACCCAGAGAGTGGTGAACCTGTGGAATTCTCTACCACAGAAGGCAGTTGAGGCCAATTCATTAAATATAATCAAGAAGGAGTTAGATATATTTCTTAAAGCTAAAGGGATCAAGGGATATGGGGAGAAGGCAGGGACCGGGTACTGAATTTGAATGATCAGCCATGATCTCATTAAATGGCGGAGCAGGCTCGAGGGGCCGAATGGCCTACTCCTGCTCCTATCTTCTATGTTTCTCTGTTCACAAAAGCAGTTCATTGGCTGTGAAGGGCTTTGGGACGTCCTGAAGTCGAGAAAGGCACGATAGCTGTAAAGGGCAGAATGTCCAGTTAACCTTCGCCCTCTGACCCTGCTTCACCTGAAGCTCACAACAACAACAACAACAACTGGCATTTATACAGCGCCTTTAACATAGTAAAGTGTCCCCGTGGCCCTTCACAAGAGCGTAAATCAGACAAATATTTGACACCGAGCCACATAAGGAGATATTAAGGACAGGATATTAAGCTCGGTCGAAGAGGTAGGTTTTTAAGAAGCCTCTTAAAGGAGGTAGAGAGAGGCGGAGAGGTTTAGGGAGGGAATTCCAGAGCTCGGGGCCCAGGCGGCTGAAGGCACGGCCGCCAATGGTGGAGCGATGGAAATCGGGGGATGCTCAAGAGGCCAGAATTGGAGGAGTGCCGACATCTCGGAGGGTTGTAGGGGCTGGAGGAGATTACAGCGATAGGGAGGGTTGCAGGGGCTGCAGGAGGTTACAGAGATAGGGAGGGTTGTAGGGGCTGGAGGAGGTTACAGAGATAGGGAGGATTGTAGGGGCTGGAGGAGGTTACAGAGATAGGGAGGGTGGTAGGGGCCGGAGGAGGTTACAGAGATAGGGAGGGTGGTAGGGGCTGGAGGAGGTTACAGAGATAGGGAGGGTTGTAGGGGGCTGGAGGAGGTTACAGAGATAGGGAGGGAGGTAGGGGCCGGAGGAGGTTACAGAGATACGGAGGGTGGTAGGGGCTGGAGGAGGTTACAGAGATAGGGAGGGTTGTAGGGGCTGGAGGAGGTTACAGAGATAGGGAGGGTGGTAGGGGCTGGAGGAGGTTACAGAGATAGGGAGGGTTGTAGGGGGCTGGAGGAGGTTACAGAGATAGGGAGCATTGTAGGGGGCTGGAGGAGGTTACAGAGATAGGGAGGGAGGTAGGAACTGGAGGAGGTTACAGAGATAGGGAGGGTTGTAGGGGCTGGAGGAGGTTGCAGAGATATGGAGGGTTGTAGGGGTGGAGGAGGTTACAGAGATAGGGAGGGTGGTAGGGGCTGGAGGAGGTTACAGAGATAGGGAGGGTTGTAGGGGCTGGAGGATGTTATAGAGATAGGGAGGGTGGTAGGGGGCTGGAGGAGGTTACACAGATAGGGAGGGTGGTAGGGGCTGGAGGAGGTTGCAGAGATATGGAGGGTTGTAGGGGTGGAGGAGGTTACAGAGATAGGGAGGGTGGTAGGGGGCTGGAGGAGGTTACAGAGATAGGGAGGGTTGTAGGGGCTGGAGGAGGTTGCAGAGATATGGAGGGTTGTAGGGGTGGAGGAGGTTACAGAGATAGGGAGGGTGTTAGGGGCTGGAGGAGGTTACAGAGATAGGGAGGGTTGTAGGGGCTGGAGGAGGTTACAGAGATAGGGAGGGTTGTAGGGGCTGGAGGAGGTTGCAGAGATATGGAGGGTTGTAGGGGTGGAGGAGGTTACAGAGATAGGGAGGGTGGTAGGGGCTGGAGGAGGTTACAGAGATAGGGAGGGTTGTAGGGGCTGGAGGATGTTATAGAGATAGGGAGGGTGGTAGGGGGCTGGAGGAGGTTACACAGATAGGGAGGGTGGTAGGGGCTGGAGGAGGTTGCAGAGATATGGAGGGTTGTAGGGGTGGAGGAGGTTACAGGGATAGGGAGGGTGGTAGGGGGCTGGAGGAGGTTACAGAGATAGGGAGGGTTGTAGGGGCTGGAGGAGGTTGCAGAGATATGGAGGGTTGTAGGGGTGGAGGAGGTTACAGAGATAGGGAGGGTGTTAGGGGCTGGAGGAGGTTACAGAGATAGGGAGAGGGCGAGGGCCATGGAGGGAGGAACATGACGAAATGAAGTGCTTTTGAAGTGTAGTCACTGTTGGAATGTAGGAAACCCGGCAGCCAATTTGCGGACAGCAAGCTCCCACAAACAGCAATGAGATAAATGACCAGATAATCTGTCTTGCAGTGATGTTGGTTAAGGGATGAATATTGGCCCCAGGACACAGGGGAGAACTCACCTGCTCTTCTTCGAAATAGTGCCACGGGATCTTTTACGTCCACCTCAGAGGGCAGACGGGGCCTCGGTTTAACGTCTCATCCGAAAGATGGCACATCCGACAAGGCAGCACTCCCTCAGTACTGCCCCTCCGACAGTGCGGCGTTCCCTCAGTACTGACCCTCCGACAGTGCGGTGCTCCCTCAGTACTGCCCCCCGACAGTGCGGCGCTCCCTCAGTACTGCCCCCCGACAGTGCGGCGCTCCCTCAGTACTGCCCCTCCGACAGTGCGGCGCTCCCTCAGTACTGCCCTTCCGACAGTGCGGCACTCCCTCAGTACTGCTCCTCCGACATTGCAGCGCCCCCTCAGTACTGCCCCTCCGACAGTGCAGCGCTCCCTCAGTACTGCCCCTCCGACAGTGCGGCGCTCCCGCCGTACTGACCCTCCGACAGTGCGGCGCTCCCTCAGTACTGCCCCCCGACAGTGCGGCGCTCCCTCCGTACTGCTCCTCCGACATTGCAGCGCCCCCTCAGTACTGCCCCTCCGACAGTGCAGCGCTCCCTCAGTACTGCCCCTCCGACACTGCGGCGCTCCCTCAGTGCTGGCAACCGGGGAGCATTGGCCTGGATTGTGGAGGCTGGAGTTTCTGGAGTGTGTGTGGGATTCAAACCCAATGACCCTCTGACTCAGAGGCGAGGGAGAGTGAGAGCCACGGTTGACTCATGTTGCGTGGAGTTCTCGACTCATGGTGTTACGCTGTCAAAAATGGAGGCTCCAATGTCCCACAATCACCGCCCGTGATGTCTCATGGTGTAAGAGGATTCTCATTGGCAATCGGCCGCCTCAGATCATTATCCCTCAGAGCAGGGTCACGACCCCTTTCAGCTGGCCACCTGGGAGGTCATTCTGGCTGGGGGTGGGAATCAGCAGAGCTCCCGAATGGGAAAGGCCTGCAGACGAGCTCCCCACACCAGCCAGTTCCTCAACTCTTCAACTTGTATTGGGGCCCTCAAACCTGTATCCAACCTGTGCTGTACCTGTCCCGGGAGTGTTTGATGGGACAGTGTAGAGGGAGCTTTACTCTGTATCTAACCCGTGCTGTACCTGCCCTGGGAGTGTTGATGGGACAGTGCAGAGGGAGCTTTACTCTGTATCTAACCCTGTGCTGTACCTGCCCTGGGAGTGTTTGATGGGCAGTGTAGAGGGAGCTTTACTCTGTATCTAACCCGTGCTGTACCTGCCCTGGGAGTGTTGATGGGACAGTGCAGAGGGAGCTTTACTCTGTATCTAACCCTGTGCTGTACCTGCCCTGGGAGTGTTTGATGTGACAGTGTAGAGGGAGCTTTACTCTGTATCTAACCCGTGCTGTACCTGCCCTGGGAGTGTTTGATGTGACAGTGCAGAGGGAGCTTTACTCTGTATCTAACCCGTGCTGTACCTGCCCTGGGAGTCTTTGACGGGACAGTGTAGAGGCAGCTTTACTCTGCATCTAACCCGTGCTGTATCTGCCCTGGTGGTGTTTGATGGGACAGTGCAGAGGCAGCTTTACTCTGTATCTAACCCGTGCTGTATCTGCCCTGGGAGTGTTTGATGGGACAGTGTAGAGGGAGTTTTACTCTGGATCTAATGCGTGCTGTACCTGCCCTGGGAGTGTTTGATTGGACAGTGTAGAGGGAGCTTTACTCTGTATCTAACCCGTGCTGTACCTACCCTGGGAGTGTTTGATGGGACAGTGTAGAGGGAGCTTTACTCTGTATCTAACCCGTGCTGTACCTACCCTGGGAGTGTTTGATGGGACAGTGTAGAGGGAGCTTTACTCTGTATCTAACCCCGTGCTGTACCTGCCCTGGGAGTGTTTGATGGGCAGTGTAGAGGGAGCTTTACTCTGTATCTGACCCATGCTGTACCTGCCCTGGGAGTGTTTGATGGGACAGTGTAGAGGGAGCTTTACTCTGTATCAAACCCTGTGCTGTACCTGCCCTGGGAGTGTTTGATGTGACAGTGTAGAGGGAGCTTTACTCTGTATCTAACCCGTGCTGTACCTGCCCTGGGAGTGTTTGACGGGACAGTGTAGAGGGAGCTTTACTCTGTATCTAACCCGTACTGTATCTGCCCTGGGAGTGTTTGATGGGACAGTGTAGAGGGAGTTTTACTCTGTATCTAACGCGTGCTGTATCTGCCCTGGGAGTGTTTGATTGGACAGTGTAGAGGGAGCTTTACTCTGTATCTAACCCGTGCTGTACCTGCCCTGGGAGTGTTTGATGGGACAGTGTAGAGGGAGCTTTACTCTGTATCTAACCCATGCTGTACCTGCCCTGGGAGTGTTTGATGGGACAGTGTAGAGGGAGCTTTACTCTGTACCTAACCCGTGCTGTACCTGCCCTGGGAGTGTTTGATGGGACAGTGTAGAGGGAGCTTTACTCTGTATCTAACCCCGTGCTGCACTTGCCCTGGGACTGTTTGATGGGACAGTGTAGAGGGAGCTTTACTCTGTATCTAACCTGTGCTGTACCTGCCCTGGGAGCGTTTGATGGGACAGTGTAGAGGGAGCTTTACTCTGTATCTAACCCGTGCTGTACCTGCCCTGGGAGTGTTTGATGGGACAGTGCAGAGGGAGCTTTACTCTGTATCTAACCCGTGCTATACCTGCCCTGGGAGTATTTGATGGGACAGTGTAGAGGGAGCTTTACTCTGTATCTAACCCCGTGCTATACCTGCCCTGGGAGTGTTTGACGGGACAGTGCAGAGGGAGATTTACTCTGTATCTAACCCGTGCTGTACCTGTCCTGGGAGTGTTTGATGGGACAGTGTAGAGGGAGCTTTACTCTGTATCTAACCCGTGCTGTACCTGCCCTGGGAGTGTTTGATGGGACAGTGTAGAGGGAGCTTTACTCTGTATCTGACCTGTGCTGTACCTGCCCTGGGAGTGTTTGATGGGACAGTGTAGAGGGAGCTTTACTCTGTATCTAACCCGTGCTGTACCTGCCCTGGGAGTGTTTGATGGGACAGTGTAGAGGGAGCTTTACTCTGTATCTAACCCGTGCTGTACCTGCCCTGGGAGTGTTTGATGGGACAGTGTAGAGGGAGCTTTACTCTGTATCTAACCCGTGCTGTACCTGCCCTGGGAGTGTTTGATTGGACAGTGTAGAGGGAGCTTTACTCTGCATCTAACCCGTGCTGTACCTGCCCTGGGAGTGTTTGATGGGACAGTGTAGAGGCAGCTTTACTCTGTATCTAACCCGTACTGTATCTGCCCTGGGAGTGTTTGATGGGACAGTGTAGAGGGAGCTTTACTCTGTATCTAACCCATGCTGTACCTGCCCTGGGAGTGTTTGATGGGACAGTGTAGAGGGAGCTTTACTCTGTATCTAACCCCGTGCTGTACCTGCCCTGGGAGTGTTTGATGGGACAGTGTAGAGGAAGCTTTACTCTGTATCTAACCCGTGCTGCACCTGCCCTGGGAGTGTTTGATGGGACAGTGTAGAGGGAGCTTTACTCTGTATCTAACCCCGTGCTGTACTTGCCCTGGGACTGTTTGATGGGACAGTGCAGAGGGAGCTTTACTCTGTATCTAACCCGTGCTGTACCTGCCCTGGGAGTGTTTGATGGGACAGTGTAGAGGGAGCTTTACTCTGTTTCCAACCGGTGCTGCACCTGCCCTGGGAGCGTTTGATGGGACAGTGTAGAGGGAGTTTTACTCTGTATCTAACCCGTGCTGTACCTGCCCTGGGAGTGTTTGATGGGACAGTGTAGAGGGAGCTTTACTCTGTATCTAACCCGTGCTATACCTGCCCTGGGAGTGTTTGATGGGACAGTGTAGAGGGAGCTTTACTCTGTATCTAACCCGTGCTGTACCTGCCCTGGGAGTGTTTGATGGGACAGTGTAGAGGGAGCTTTACTCTGTATCTAACCCGTGCTGTACCTGCCCTGGGAGTGTTTGATGGGACAGTGTAGAGGGAGCTTTACTCTGTATCTAACCCCGTGCTGTCCCTGCCCAGGGAGTGTTTGATGGGCCAGTGTAGAGGGAGCTTTACTCTGTATCTAACCCATGCTGTACCTGCCCTGGAAGTGTTTGATGGGACAGTGTAGAGGGAGCTTTTCTCTGTATCTAACCCGTGCTGTACCTGCCCTGGAAGTGTTTGATGGGACAGTGTAGAGGGATCTTTACTCTGTATCTAACCAGTGCTGTACCTGCCCTGGGAGTGTTTGACGGGACAGCGTAGAGGGAGCTTTTCTCTGTATCCATCCCATGCTGTTCCTGCCCTGGGAGTGTTTGACGGGACAGTGTCGAGGGAGCTTTACTCTATATCTAACCCGTCCTGTACCTGCCCTGGGAGTGTTTGATGGGCAGTGTAGAGGGAGCTTTACTCTGTATCTAACTCCGTGCTGTACCTGCCCTGGGAGTGTTTGATGGGACAGTGTAGAGGGAGCTTTACTCTGTATCTAACCCCGTGCTGTACCTGTCCTGGGAGTGTTTGATGGGCAGCGTAGAGGGAGCTTTACTCTGTATCTAACCCGTGCTGTACCTGCCCTGGGAGTGTTTGATTGGACAGTGTAGAGGGAGCTTTACTCTGTATCTAACCCGTGCTGTACCTGCCCTGGGAGTGTTTGATGGGACAGTGTAGAGGCAGCTTTACTCTGTATCTAACCCGTACTGTACCTGCCCTGGGAGTGTTTGATGGGACAGTGTAGAGGGAGCTTTACTCTGTATCTAACCCATGCTGTACCTGCCCTGGGAGTGTTTGATGGGACAGTGTAGAGGGAGCTTTACTCTGTATCTAACCCCGTGCTGTACCTGCCCTGGGAGTGTTTGATGGGACAGTGTAGAGGAAGCTTTACTCTGTATCTAACCCGTGCTGCACCTGCCCTGGGAGTGTTTGATGGGACAGTGTAGAGGGAGCTTTACTCTGTATCTAACCCCGTGCTGTACTTGCCCTGGGACTGTTTGATGGGACAGTGCAGAGGGAGCTTTACTCTGTATCTAACCCGTGCTGTACCTGCCCTGGGAGTGTTTGATGGGACAGTGTAGAGGGAGCTTTACTCTGTTTCTAACCGGTGCTGCACCTGCCCTGGGAGCGTTTGATGGGACAGTGTAGAGGGAGTTTTACTCTGTATCTAACCCGTGCTGTACCTGCCCTGGGAGTGTTTGATGGGACAGTGTAGAGGGAGCTTTACTCTGTATCTAACCCGTGCTATACCTGCCCTGGGAGTGTTTGATGGGACAGTGTAGAGGGAGCTTTACTCTGTATCTAACCCCGTGCTGTACCTGCCCTGGGAGTGTTTGACGGGACAGTGCAGAGGGAGATTTACTCTGTATCTAACCCGTGCTGTACCTGTCCTGGGAGTGTTTGATGGGACAGTGTAGAGGGAGCTTTACTCTGCATCTAACCCGTGCTGTACCTG
The DNA here is from genome assembly GCF_052327205.1 of Somniosus microcephalus. Lineage (NCBI taxonomy): Eukaryota > Metazoa > Chordata > Chondrichthyes > Squaliformes > Somniosidae > Somniosus > Somniosus microcephalus. The sequence continues at coordinate 34,448,328 of NW_028225179.1, read as the reverse complement.
CCCTGGGAGTGTTTGACGGGACAGTGTAGAGGGAACTTAACTCTGTATCTAACCTGTGCTGTACCTGCCCTGGGAGTGTTTGATGGGACAGTGTAGAGGGAGCTTTACTCTGTATCTAACCCGTGCTGTACCTGCCCTGGGAGTGTTTGATGGGACAGTGTAGAGGGAGCTTTACTCTGTACCTAACCCGTGCTGTACCTGCCCTGGGAGTGTTTGATGGGACAGTGTAGAGGGAGCTTTACTCTGTATCTTACCCGTGCTGTACCTGCCCTGGGAGTGTTTGATGGGACAGTGTAGAGGGAGCTTTACTCTGTATCTGACCCGTGCTGTACCTGCCCTGGGAGTGTTTGACGGGACAGCGTAGAGGGAGCTTTTCTCTGTATCCATCCCATGCTGTACCTGCCCTGGGAGTGTTTGACGGGACAGTGTAGAGGGAGCTTTACTCTGTATCTAACCCGTGCTGTACCTGCCCTGGGAGTGTTTGACGGGACAGTGTAGAGGGAACTTAACTCTGTATCTAACCTGTGCTGTACCTGCCCTGGGAGTGTTTGATGGGACAGTGTAGAGGGAGCTTTACTCTGTATCTAACCCGTGCTGTACCTGCCCTGGGAGTGTTTGATGGGACAGTGTAGAGGAGCTTTACTCTGTATCTAACACGTGCTATACCTGCCCTGGGAGTGTTTGATGGGACAGTGTAGAGGGAGCTTTACTCTGTATCTAACCCCGTGCTGTACCTGCCCTGGGAGTGTTTGATGGGACAGTGTAGAGGGAGCTTTACTCTGTATCTTACCCGTGCTGTACCTGCCCTGGGAGTGTTTGATGGGACAGTGTAGAGGGAGCTTTACTCTGTATCTAACCCCATGCTGTACCTGCCCTGGAAGTGTTTGATGGGACAGTGCAGAGGGAGCTTTGCTCTGTATCTAACCCGTGCTGTACGTGCCCTGGAAGTGTTTGATGGGACAGTGTAGAGGGAGCTTTACTCTGTATCTAACCCGTGCTGTACCTGCCCTGGGAGTGTTTGACGGGGCAGCGTAGAGGGAGCTTTTCTCTGTATCCATCCCATGCTGTACCTGCCCTGGGAGTGTTTGACGGGACAGTGTAGAGGGAGCTTTACTCTATATCTAACCCGTGCTGTACCTGCCCTGGGAATGTTTGATGGGCAGTGTAGAGGGAGCTTTACTCTGTATCTAACTCCGTGCTGTACCTGCCCTGGGAGTGTTTGATGGGACAGTGTAGAGGGAGCATTACTCTGTATCTAACCCGTGCTGTACCTGCCCTGGGAGTGTTTGATGGGCAGTGTAGAGGGAGCTTTACTCTGTATCTAACCCCGTGCTGTACCTGCCCTGGGAGTGTTTGATGGGACAGTGTAGAGGGAGCTTTACTCTGTATCTAACCCGTGCTGTCCCTGCCCTGGGAATGTTTGATGGGACAGTGTAGAGGGAGCTTTACTCTGTATCTAACCCGTGCTGTACCTGCCCTGGGAGTGTTTGATGGGACAGTGTAGAGGGAGCTTTACTCTGTATCTAACCCGTGCTGTACCTGTCCTGGGAGTGTTTGATGGGGACCATGTAGAGGGAGCTTTACCCTGTATCTAACTCGTGCTGTACCTGCCCTGGGAGTGTTTGTTGGGACAGTGTAGAGGGAGCTTTACTCTGTATCTAACCCGTGCTGTACCTGCCCTGGGAGTGTTTGATGGGACAGTGTAGAGGGAGCTGTACTCTGTATCTAACCCTTGCTGTACCTGCCCTGGGAGTGTTTGATGGGACAGTGTAGAGGGAGCTTTACTCTGTATCTAACCTGTGCTGTACCTGCCCTGGGAGTGTTTGATGGGACAGTCTAGAGGGAGCTTTACTCTGCATCTAACCCGTGCTGTACCTGCCCTGCTTGTGTTTGATGCGACAGTGTAGAGGGAGCTTTACTCTGTATCTAACCCGTGCTGTACCTGCCCTGGGAGTGTTTGACGGGACAGCGTAGAGGGAGCTTTACTCTGTATCTAACCCGTGCTGTACCTGCTCTGTGAGTGTTTGATGGGGACAGTGTAGAGGGAGCTTTACTCTGTATCTAACCCGTGCTGTACCTGCCCTGGGAGTGTTTGATGGGACAGTGTAGAGGGAGCTTTACTCTGTATCTAACCCGTGCTGTACCTGCCCTGGGAGTGTTTACGAGGACAGTTTGCACAGACTGGGCTTGTCTTCCCTCGAGTTTAGAAGATTAAGCGTTGATCTGATCGAGGTGTTTAAGAATTGGATAGGGTCAATCGAGAGAAGCTATTTCCTCTGCTGGGCGGGGTGCGCAGTCCAGAACAAGGGGGGCAGAACCTTAAAATTAGAGCCAGGCCGTTCAGGCTTGATATAAGATTGTGAAGGGGTTGGATCGGGTGGATGCGGGGAGGATGTTCCCGATGATGGGTGAAACTAGAACTAGGGGGCATAGTCTTAGAATAAGGGGCTGCTGTTTCAAAACTGAGATGAGGAGGAACTACTTCACTCAGAGGGTGATAGGTCCATGGAATATGCTGCCCCAAAAAGCTGTAGAAGCTACATCATTACATAAATTTAAAACAGCAATAGACAGTTTCCTAGAAGTAAAGGGAATTAAGGGTTACGGGGAGCGGGCAGGAATTTGGACATGAGTCTAGGTTCGGATCGGTCATGGCCCTGTGGGTGGCGGAGCGGGCCCAGGGGCCGTGTAGCCTGATCCTGCTCCTATTTCGTGTGTCTAATTCTGTTAGATTCAGGAGATGGTTCTGTGATAGTGGATTGGCGGTTAGGATCAGATCAGCCATGATCTTATTGAATGGCGGAGCAGGCTCGAGGGGCCGATTGGCTTACTCCTGCTCCTATTTCTTATGTTCTTATGTCAGGAAGCACTTCTTCACACTAAGTGTTTGTGGAAATCTGAAACTCTCTCCCCCAAAATGCTGTTGAGGCTGAGGGTCATTTGGAACTTTCAAGGCTGAGATCGATAGATTTTTGTTTGAGGAGAGATATGGAGCAAAGGCGAGGAGAATCATAGAATCGCAGAATGGTTACAGCGCAGAAGGAGGCCATTCAGCCCGTCGAGCCCGCGCCGGCTCTCTGCAAGAGCACATCAGCTAGTCCCACTCCCCCGTCCTTTCCCCGTAACCTTGACAATTTGTTTCCCTTTATCTTAAACACCTCGATTAGCTCGCCCCTTAATCTTCTAAACTCGAGGGAATACAAGCCTGGGTGTCCTTGTACATGAGTCACTGAAAGTGAACGTGCAGGCGCAGCAAGCCATTAGGAAGGCAAATGGTATACTGGCCTTCATTACAGGAGGATTTGAGTACAGTGTAAGGGTTTGGGGGCTTCTTTAAACTGGTTTAAAGTAATTTTCCTGGTCTTGCAGGACCAATTCCAATAAAACCAATTTTATTACAGCGGATCACGAATCGCTACCCCTCCTTTAGTTCTGAGTGGAGGAACTTATAATTAATGATATTAAAACGGAACAAGTGGTTTGGATGAGAGAAAGAAAATCAAGATTTATTACCTAAATAAACTACAATCAAAATATCAAACTATCCCACACGCACACAGTAATTACAGTAAAACTATATAACAGGGGGTTGCAGACGGCGAAAACGAGGGATACAATGGCTACAATGTTATTTAAACAATCTTAGCAATACCCTTAAATCACCACCCCTTAGCTCCTGCTAGGTTGCCTCGTTGAGGAGTCAGAACACTCTGCTCACCTGTGGTCCAGCGAAGTAAGAGAGAGAGCTAGCTTCTCAGCCGCTATCTTTATACCTGGTGAAGCCCCTGCCGTTCTGCCTTGCAAGGGCTGTGTGCAAAATTCACCACCCAAAGGGTCCAATACACAAGAGAAAGCTGTGATTGGCTAACTCAGAGTGGTTAGACTGGGTTAATGTGTCTTCCGGAGCTCCCTGGGCTGAAACAAAGAGAATGCAACAGCCCTATTGTCCAGTGCTGGGTGATTTAAACCCATTCAAATCTTAAACGTTTCCCATTCAAGATACAAAAGTCTCTTCTGCAGTTTAGATGTATCCACTCAATATACAAACAAATGCTAATAGCATTTGATTGCTTTGTAAACAAAGCATTGTCCTTTGTCTTCAGCCATGTGGTGACAGCCATTTCTATCCCTGGAAATTTAAAAGCACAACGCCCAGGGATTCTTTAATCAAAAAAATTGATCTTCAGAACTGTAAATTATTGCGAATTCTTACAACAGGAGTAAAGAAGTCTTACTCCAATTATATAGGGCCTTGGTGAGACCACACCTGGAGTACTGTGTACAATTTTGGTCTCCTTACCTAAGGAAGGATATACTTGCCATAGAGGGAGTGCAACGAAGGTTCACGAGATTGATTCCTGGGATGGTGGGACTGTCGTATGAGAAGAGATTGAGTAAGCTAGGCCTGTATTCTCTTGAATTCAGAAGAATGAGAGGGGATCCCATTGAAGCATACGAAATTATTACAGGGCTTGATAGGGTGGATGCTGGGAGAATGTTTCCCTTGGCTGGGGAGTCCAGAACCAGGGGCCACAGCCTCAGGATAAAGGGTAGGCCATTCAGGACTGAGATGAGAAGAAATGTCTTCACACAGAGGGTGGTGAATCTTTGGAATTCTCTACCCCAGAGGGCTGTGGAGGCTCAGTCATTGGGTCGATTCAAAACAGAAGCCGATAGATTTCTGACTAGTAAGGGCATCGAGGGATCTGGCGATGGGGCCGGTGAATGGAGTTGAGGCAGAAGATCAGCCAGCACGGTGGCATAGTGGTTAGCACTGTTGCCTCACAGCGCCAGGGACCCGGGTTCAAATCTGGCCTCGGGTGACTGTCTGTGTGGAGTTTGCACATTCTCCCCGTGTTTGCGTGGGTTTCCTCCGGGTGCTCCGGTTTCCTCCCACAGTCCAAAGATGTGCGGGTTAGGTTGATTGGCTATGATTAAAAAAAAAAATTGGCCCTTAGTGTTAGGGGGGATTAAATATGTGGGGTTACGGGGAAAGGGTGGGATATGTGTTGGTGTAGGGGTTACAGGGATCGGGTGGAATATGTGTCGGTGCAGGCTCGATGGGCCGAAATGGCCTCTATCTGCACTGTGGGGTTTCTGTGATTCTGTGAGGAGGAGGCCCATTCAGCCCTAACCACTCGCTGCTTAAAAAGGTTTTCCCTCATGTCGCCTTCGGTTCTTCTGCCAATCACCTTGAATTCTGCGCCCTCTGGTTCTCGACCCTTCCGCCAATGGGAACAGTTTCTCTCTATCTGCTCTGTCCAGACTCCTCATGATTTTGAACACCTCGATCAAACCTCCTCTCAACCTTCTCTGCTACACGGAGAACAACCCCAGCTTCTCCAGTCCACCCACGTAACTCAAGTCCCTCATCCATGGACTCATTCTTGTAAATCTTTTCTGCAATCCTCTCTGCGGCCTTCACATCCTTCCTAAAGTGTGGTGCCCAGAATTAGACACAGTAAATGGAGTTGAACTACAGGTCACCCATGATCTAATTGAATGGTGGAAAGGGCTCGAGGATCTGAATGGGTTCCACCTCTTACTAATGTTCGTAAAGTGACCCTCCGACAGTGCGGCGCTCCCTCAGTACTGCCCCTCCGACAGAGTGGCACTCCCTCAGTACTGCCCCTCCGACAGAGCGGCACTCCCTCAGTACTACCCCTCCGATAGTGCGGCGCTCCCTCAGTGCTGCCCCGCCGACAGTGCGGCGCTCCCTCAGTACTGCCCCTCCGACAGTGCAGTGCTCCCTCAGTACTGCCCCTCCGACAGTGCGGCGCTCCCTCAGTACTGCACCTCTGACAGTGCAGTGCTCCCTCAGTACTGCCCCTCCGACAGTGCGGCGCTCCCTCAATACTGCCCCTCCGACAGTGCGGCGCTCCCTCAGTACTGCCCCTCCGACAGTGCGGCGCTCCCTCAGTACTGCCCCTCCGACAGGGCGGCGCTCCCTCAGTACTGCCCCTCCGACAGTGCAGCCCTCCCTCAGTACTGCCCCTCCGACAGTGCGGCGCTCCCTCAGTACTGCCCCTCCGACAGTGCAGCCCTCCCTCAGTACTGCCCCTCCGACAGTGCGGCGCTCCCTCAGTACTACCCCTCCGACAGTGCGGCGCTCCCTCAGTACTGCCCCTCCGACAGGGCGGCGCTCCCTCAGTACTGCCCCTCCGACAGTGCAGCCCTCCCTCAGTACTGCCCCTCCGACAGTGCGGCGCTCCCTCAGTACTGCCCCTCCGACAGTGCAGCCCTCCCTCAGTACTGCCCCTCCAACAGTGCGGCGCTCCCTCGGTACTGACAACTGGGAGTCTCCTCCCCTCTCTCTCTCTCTCTTTCTCTCTCTCTCTCTCTCTCTCTCTGTCTCTTTCTCTTTCTCTCTCGCTCTCTCTGTCTCTTTCTCTTTCTCTCTCGCTCTCTCTCTTTCACACTCTGTCTCTCACTCTCTCTGTCTCTTGCTCTCTGTCTCTCTCTGTCTCTTTCCCTCTCGCTCTTGCTCTCTCTCTCTTTCTCTCTCGCTCTCACTCTCTCTCTCTCTCTTTCTCTCTCTCTGTCTCTCTCTCTCTCTCACTCTCTCTCTCTCGCTCTCTATTTCTCTCTCTCTCTTTCTCTCTCTCTCTTTCTCTCTCACTCTTTCTTTCTCTCTTTCTCTGTTTCATTCTCTCTTTCTCTCTCTCTGTTGCTCTCTGTCTCTCTCCGTCACTCTCTCCATCTCCCTCTTCCATTTCTTTACGCAGTGATGTCCATCTTTCACGTCCTGGATCCCTTTCGTGATTTCCCCACTTCTCTTTCCCGTGTTCCCCGAGCCGCCCCCCCTCCCCTCCCCCGCCCCACCCGGCCCCCGGGGAGTCTCCGCAATCTGGCGCGGTCAGCGAATCCAGGCGTTCCACCAGAAGGCAGCCACCTCCCCCCGCAACCAAGGAGTCCAGCTGCCACACACGTGACGGGCCAAGATTAGGGGATCAGGTGTCCGCGGAGGTAACATTAGCCCGTTCACCATGTGGAGAGCATTCCGCTCCAGAAAGGTCACTTTGTAGCAGACATTAACCCCTTCCGCGCCTACCAATGGCCCTCGCTGAACTTACAACTGGGTCCGAGACCCCCCTCTGGCGCTCCCTCAGTACTGACCCTCCGACAGTGTGGCACGCCCTCAGTACTGCCCCTCCGACAGTGCAGCACTCCCTCAGTACTGCCCCTCCGACAGTGTGGCGCTCCCTCAGTGCCCCTCCGAAAGTGCGGCGCTCCCTCAGTACGGCCCCTCCGACAGTGCGGCGCTCCCTCAGTACGGCCCCTCCGACAGTGCGGCGCTCCCTCAGTACTGACCCTCTGACAGTGCGGCGCTCCCTCAGTACTGACCCTCCAACAGTGCAGCGCTCCCTCAGTACTGCCCCTCGGACATTGCGGCGCTCCCTCAGTACTGCCCCTCCGACAGTGCGGCGCTCCCTCAGTTATTGCACTGCCCCTCCGAAAGTGCGGCGCTCCCTCAGTGCGGCCCCTCCAACAGTGCAGCGCTCCCTCAGTACTGCCCCTCGGACAGTGTGGCGCTCCCTCAGTACTGCCCCTCCGACAGTGCGGCGCTCCCTCAGTTATTGCACTGCCCCTCCGACAGTGCAGCGCTCCCTCAGTACTTTCCCCCCGACAGTGCAGCGCTCCATCAGTACTGCCCCTCCGACAGTGCGGTGCTCCCTCAATACTGCCCCTCCGACAGAGCGGCGCTCCCTCAGTACTGCTCCTCCGACAGTGCGGCGCTCCCTCAGTACTGCCCCTCCGACAGAGCGGCGCTCCCTCAGTACTGCTCCTCCGACAGTGCAGCACTCCCTCAGCACTGCCCCTGCGACAATCCAGCGCTCCCTCAGTACTGCCCCTCCGACAGTGCGGCGCTCCCTCAGTACTGCCCCTCCGACAGTGCGGCGCTCCCTCAGTACTGCCCCTCCGACAGTGCGGCACTCCCTCAGTACGGCCCCTCCGACAGTGCAGTGCTCCCTCAGTACTGCCCCTCCCACAGTGCGGCGCTCCCTCAGTACTGCCCCTCCGACAGTGCGACACTCCCTCAGTACTGCCCCTCCGACAGTGCGGCGCTCCCTCAGTACTGCCCCTCCGACAGTGCGGCACTCCCTCAGTACGGCCCCTCCGACAGTGCAGCTCTCCCTCAGTACTACCCCTCCGACAGTGCGGTGCTCCCTCAGTTATTGCACTGCAGTGTCAGCCTAGATTTTTGTGCTCAAGTCTCAACCTTCAGCCTCAAATGCTGCCCACTGAACCACTGGCTGATGTGACACAGGAACAGGAGGAGGCCAGTCAGCCCCTCGAGTCTGGTCCGCCATTCTATTAGATCATGGCTGATCTCTACCTCACCTCCATGTGCAAGCCTTTGATCCACAGCCCAGCTGGCTCGAGGGGCTGAATGGCCACCTCCTGTTCCTAATGTAACAGGCTCGAGGGGCTGAATGGCCTCCTCCTGTTCCTGTGTAACAGGTTCGAGAGGCTGAATGGGCCTCCTCCTGTTCCTGTGTAACAGGCTCGAGGGGCTGAACGGCCTCCTCCTGTTCCTGTGTAACAGGCTCGAGGGGCTGAATGGCCTCCTCCTGTTCCTGTGTAACAGGCTCGAGGGGCTGAATGGCCTCCTCCTTATCCTGTGTAACAGGCTCGAGGGGCTGAATGAGCTCCTCCTGTTCCTGTGTAACAGGCTCGAGGGGCTGAATGGGGCTCCTCCTGTTCCTGTGTAACAGGCTCGAGGGGCTGAATGGGGCTCCTCCTGTTCCTGTGTAACAGACTCGAGGGGCTGAATGGGCCTCCTCCTGTTACTGTGTAACAGGCTCGAGGGGCTGAATGGGCTCCTCCTGTTCCTGTGTAACAGGCTCGAGGGGCTGAATGGGGCTCCTCCTGTTCCTGTGTAACAGGCTCGAGGGGCTGAATGGCCTCCTCCTGTTCCTGTGTAACAGGCTCGAGGGGCTGAATGGGCCTCCTTCTGTTCCTGTGTAACAGGCTCGAGGGGCTGAATGGGCCTCCTCCTGTTCCTGTGTAACAGGCTCGAGGGGCTGAATGGCCTCCTCCTGGTCCTGTGTAACAGGCTCGAGGGGCTGAATGGGCCTCCTCCTGTTCCTGTGTAACAGGCTCGAGGGGCTGAATGGGCTCCTCCTGTTCCTGTGTAACAGGCTCGAGGGGCTGAATGGGCTCCTCCTGTTCCTGTGTAACAGGCTCGAGGGTCTGAATGGGCCTCCTCCTGTTCCTGTGTAACAGACTCGAGGGGCTGAATGGGCCTCCTCCTGTTCCTGTGTAACAGACTCGAGGGGCTGAATGGGCCTCCTCCTGGTCCTGTGTAACAGGCTCGAGGGGCTGAATGGGCCTCCTCCTGTTCCTGTGTAACAGGCTCGTGGGGCTGAATGGGCCTCCTCCTGTTCCTGTGTAACAGGCTCGAGGGGCTGAATGGCCTCCTCCTGGTCCTGTGTAACAGGCTCGAGGGGCTGAATGGGCCTCCTCCTGTTCCTGTGTAACAGGCTCGAGGGGCTGAATGGGGCTCCTCCTGTTCCTGTGTAACAGGCTCGAGGGGCTGAATGGGGCTCCTCCTGTTCCTGTGTAACAGGTTCGAGGGGCTGAATGGGCTCTTCCTGTTCCTGTGTAACAGGCTCGAGGGGCTGAATGGGCCTCCTTCTGTTCCTGTGTAACAGGCTCGAGGGGCTGAACGGCCTCCTCCTGTTCCTGTGTAACAGGCTCGAGGGGCTGAATGGGCTCTTCCTGTACCTGTGTAACAGGCTCGAGGGGCTGAATGGGCCTCCTTCTGTTCCTGTGTAACAGGCTCGAGGGGCTGAACGGCCTCCTCCTGTTCCTGTGTAACAGACTCGAGGGGCTGAACGGACTCTTCCTGTTCCTGTGTAACAGGCTCGAGGGGCTGAATGGGCCTCCTCCTGTTACTAACAGGCTCGAGGGGCTGAATGGGCCTCCTTCTGTTCCTGTCTAACAGGCTCGAGGGGCTGAATGGCCTCCTCCTGTTCCTGTGTAACAGGCTTGAGGGGCTGAATGGGCCTCCTCCTGTTCCTGTGTAACAGGCTCGAGGGGCTGAATGGGCCTCCTCCTGTTCCTGTGTAACAGGCTCGAGGGGCTGAATGAGCCTCCTCCTGTTCCTGTGTAACAGGCTCGAGGGGCTGAATGGCCTCCTCCTGGCCCTGTGTAACAGGCTCGAGGGGCTGAATGGGCCTCCTCCTGTTCCTGTGTAACAGGCTCGAGGGGCTGAATGGGCCTCCTCCTCACAGAATCACAGAAACCCCACAGTGCAGATAGAGGCCATTTCGGCCCATCGAGCCTGCACCGACACATATCCCACCCGATCCCCGTAACCCCTGCACCAACACATATCCCACCCTTTCCCCGTAACCCCACGTATTTAATCCCCCTAACACTAAGGGTCAATTTATCATAGCCAATCAACCTAACCCGCACATCTTTGGACTGTGGGAGGAAACCGGAGCACCCGGAGGAAACCCACGCAAACACGGGGAGAATGTGCAAACTCCACACAGACAGTCACCCGAGGCCGGATTCGAACCCGGGTCCCTGGCGCTGTGAGGCAACAGTGCTAACCACTATGCCAGCGGGCTGCCTCCTGTTCCATTGTTTCCCGGTCTCTGTGTTTTATCTTAAATGGTATGTAGTCGCTTATCAGGGCCACTTATTTAAGGTTGAATTGCGACTTAATTAAGTCACATCGCATTTTTATTACAGGTGCTTCAACCAGCGAATATTGCGGGGTTTTTTTCAAATTATGTGATTAACTCGATTTATCAGGAACAGCAGCTTATTACATTTATATAGCTCCTTTGACATAGTAAAACGTCCCCGTGGCCCTTCACAGGAGCGTAAATAATTTGACACTGAGCCACATAAGGAGATATTAGGGACAAATGATCCAAAGCTTGGCCAAAGAGGGAGGTTTTAAGGAGCGTCTTGAACGAGGAAACAGAGAGGCGGAGAGGTTTAGGGAGGGAATTCCAGAGCTTAGGCCCCAGGCGGCTGAAGGCACGGCCGCCAATGGTGGAGCGATGGAAATCGGGGGGGGGATGCTCAAGAGGTCAGAATTGGAGCAGCGAAGAGATCTCGGAGGGTGGTAGGGGCTGGAGGAGGTTACAGAGATAGGGAGGGTGGTAGGGGCTGGAGGAGGTTACAGAGATAGGGAGGGTTGTCGGGGCTGGAGGAGGTTACAGAGATAGGGAGGGTTGTCGGGGCTGGAGGAGGTTACAGAGATAGGGAGGGTTGTAGGGGCTGGAGGAGGTTACAGAGATAGGGAGGGTTGTAGGGGGCTGGAGGAGGTTACAGAGATAGGGAGGGTTGTAGGAGCTGGAGGAGGTTACAGAGATAGGGAGGGTTGTAGGGGCTGGAGGAGGTTACAGAGATAGGGAGGGTGGTAGGGGCTGGAGGAGGTTACAGAGATAGGGAGGGTTGTAGGGGCTGGAGGAGGTTACAGAGATAGGGAGGGTGGTAGGGGCTGGAGGAGGTTACAGAGATAGGGAGGGTTGTAGGATCTGGAGGAGATTACAGAGATAGGGAGGGTGGTAGGGGCTGGAAGAGGTTACAGAGATAGGGTGGGTGGTAGGGGCTGGAGGAGGTTGCAGAGATAGGGAGGGTGGTAGGGGCTGGAGTAGGTTACAGAGACAGGGAGGGTTGTAGGAGCTGGAGGAGGCTACAGAGATAGGGAGGGGGCGAGGGGCTGGAGGAGGTTACAGAGATAGGGAGGGTTGTAGGGGCTGGAGGAGGTTACAGAGATAGGGAGGGTTGTAGGGAGCTGGAGGAGGTTACAGAGATAGGGTGGGTGGTAGGGGCTGGAGGAGGTTGCAGAGATAGGGAGGGTGGTAGGGGCTGGAGTAGGTTACAGAGACAGGGAGGGTTGTAGGAGCTGGAGGAGGCTACAGAGATAGGGAGGGGGCGAGGGGCTGGAGGAGGTTACAGAGATAGGGAGGGTTGTAGGGGCTGGAGGAGGTTACAGAGATAGGGAGGGTTGTAGGGAGCTGGAGGAGGTTACAGAGATAGGGAGGGTTGTAGGGGCTGGAGGAGATTACAGAGATAGGGAGGGTTGTAGGGGGCTGGAGGAGGTTACAGAGATAGGGAGGGTGGTAGGGGCTGGAGGAGGTTACAGAGATAGGGAGGGTTGTCGGGGGCTGGGGGAGGTTACAGAGATAGGGAGGGTTGTAGGAGCTGGAGGAGGCTACAGAGATAGGGAGGGGGCGAGGGGCTGGAGGAGGTTACAGAGATAGGGAGGGTTGTAGGGGGCTGGAGGAGGTTACAGAGATAGGGAGGGTGGTAGGGGCTGGAGGAGGTTACAGAGATAGGGAGGGTTGTCGGGGCTGGAGGAGGTTACAGAGATAGGGAGGGTTGTAGGGGGCTGGAGGAGGTTACAGAGATAGGGAGGGTTGTAGGAGCTGGAGGAGGTTACAGAGATAGGGAGGGTTGTAGGGGCTGGAGGAGGTTACAGAGATAGGGAGGGTGGTAGGGGCTGGAGGAGGTTACAGAGATAGGGAGGGTTGTCGGGGGCTGGGGGAGGTTACAGAGATAGGGAGGGTTGTAGGAGCTGGAGGAGGCTACAGAGATAGGGAGGGTTGTAGGGGCTGGAGGAGGTTACAGAGATAGGGAGGGTTGTAGGGGGCTGGAGGAGGTTACAGAGATAGGGAGGGTGGTAGGGGCTGGAGGAGGTTACAGAGATAGGGAGGGTTGTCGGGGCTGGAGGAGGTTACAGAGATAGGGAGGGTTGTAGGGGGCTGGAGGAGGTTACAGAGATAGGGAGGGTTGTAGGAGCTGGAGGAGGTTACAGAGATAGGGAGGGTTGTAGGGGCTGGAGGAGGTTACAGAGATAGGGAGGGTGGTAGGGGCTGGAGGTGGTTACAGAGATAGGGAGGGTTGTAGGAGCTGGAGGAGATTACAGAGATAGGGAGGGTGGTAGGGGCTGGAAGAGGTTACAGAGATAGGGTGGGTGGTAGGGGCTGGAGGAGGTTGCAGAGATAGGGAGGTTGGTAGGGGCTGGAGTAGGTTACAGAGACAGGGAGGGTTGTAGGAGCTGGAGGAGGCTACAGAGATAGGGAGGGGGCGAGGGGCTGGAGGAGGTTACAGAGATAGGGAGGGTTGTAGGGGCTGGAGGAGGTTACAGAGATAGGGAGGGTTGTAGGGAGCTGGAGGAGGTTACAGAGATAGGGAGGGTTGTAGGGGCTGGAGGAGATTACATAGATAGGGAGAGTTGTAGGGGCTGGAGGAGATTACAGAGATAGGGAGGGTTGTAGGGGCTGGAGGAGGTTACAGAGATAGGGAGGGTGGTAGGGACTGGAGGAAGTTACAGAGATAGGGAGGGGTGTAGGGCTGGAGGAGGTTACAGAGATAGGGAGGGTTGTAGGGGCTGGAGGAGGTTACAGAGATAGGGAGGGTTGAAGTGCGGCCACAGTTGTATTGTAGGAAACGTGGCAGCCAAATTTGCGCACAGCAAGCTCCCACCAGCAACAATGAGATAATGGCCAGATCATCTGCTTTGGTGAATTTTTTTGAGTGATAAATATTGGCCCCAGGACACCGGGCGAGAACTGCCCTCCCTGCTCTTCTTCGAAATAGTGGCCGTGGGACCTTCTTCGAGAGCAGACGGGGCCTCGGTTTAACGTCTCATCCGAAAGACGGCACCTGCGACACTGCCGCGCTCCCTCAGCGCTGCACTGGGAGTGTCAGCCTCGATTTTACATAGAAACATAGAAGATAGGAGCAGGAGTCGGCCATTTGGCCCCTCGAGCCTGCTCCGCCAGTTAATGAGATCATGGCTGATCATCCAAATTCAGTACCCTGTCCCTGCTTTCTCCCCGTATCCCTTGATCCCTTTAGCCTTAAGAAATACATCCAACTCCTTCTTGAATACATTTAATGAATTGGCCTCCACTGTCTTCTGTGGTAGAGAATTCCACAGGTTCACCACTCTCTGGGTGAAGAAATTCCTCCTCATCTCAGTCCTAAATGGCTTACCCCTTATCTTTAGACTGTGACCCCTGGTTCTGGTCTCCCCGACCATCGGGAACATCTTTCCTGCATCTAGTCTATCTAGTCCTGTTAGAATTTTATGCTTCAATGAGATCGCCTCTCATTCTTCTAAACTCCAGCGAATATAAGCCCAATCGACCCAATCTCTCCTCATACGTCATTCCCGCCATCCCAGGTATCAGTCTGGTGAATCTTCGCTGCACTCCCTCCATAGCAAGAACATCCTTCCTCAGATAAGGCGACCAAAACTGCACACAATACTCAAGGTGTGGTCTCACCAAGGCCCAGCTTTTTGTGCTCGAATCCTTAGAGCAGAGAAGGTTAAGGGGAGATTTGATCGAGGTGTTCAAAATCAGGAAGGGTTTCGACAGAGTAAATAAGGAGAAACTGTTTCCAGTGGCAGGAGGGTCGATAACCAGAGGACACAGATTTAAGGTGATTGGCAAAAGAGCCAGAGGGGGAGATGAGGAGAATGTTTTTACGCAGCGAGTTATTGTGATCTGGAACGCGCTGCCTGAAAGGGCGGTGGAAGCAGATTCAATAGTAACTTTCAAAAGGAGAATTGGATAAATACTTGAAGGGGAAAAGATTGCAGGGCTGTGGGGAAAGAGCGGGGTGGGGGAGTGGGATTAATTGGAGAGCTCTTTCAAAGAGCCGGCACAGGCACGATGGGCCGAATGGCCTCCTTCTGCGCTGTATCGTTGACTCTTTGATTCTTTCTTTAACCGGCTGTAAGCAGGTCTTATGTCATGCGTGAGTGTTAACAGGTTGTCCACTCGTTGTCCTAGGTCCTGGCCTGGTTTGAAGAGGGTGAGGAAACAATCACAGCCTTCGTAGAACCTTTCGTCATCCTTCTGATCCTCATCGCCAATGCAGTGGTCGGTGTTTGGCAGGTAATCAACAATCCCCGGAACTGAGGAACACTGCTTCCCGATCCATCCTCCATCTCACTCCAATCTCACTCCCAATTCCGTCTCCATCTCTTCCCATCCTCCATCTCACTCCAATCTCACTCCCAACACTGCTTCCCGACCCATCTTCCATCTCACTCCAATCTCACTCCCAACACGGTCTCCATCTCCCCAAATCCCAATATCACTCCAATCTCACTCCCAACACCGTCTCCATCTCTTCCCATATCCCAATCTCACTCCAATCTCATTCTCAACACCGTCTCCATCTCTCCCCATATTCCAATCTCACTCCAATCTCACTCCCAACACCGTCTCCATCTCTCCCCATATCCCAATATCACTCCAATCTCACTCCCAACACCGTCTCCATCTCTTCCCATATCCCAATCTCACTCCAATCTCATTCTCAACACTGTCTCCATCCCTCCCCATATTCCAACCTCACTCCCAACACTATCTCGATCTCTTCCCATATTCCAATCTCACTCCCAACACTGTCTCCATCTCCCCATCCCAATCTCATTCCAATCCCGCTCGCAACACTGTCTCTAACTTTCCCCATCCCAATCTCACTCTCCCCATGCCAATGTCATTCTAATCCCACTCTCTATCCCAATTCCACTCTCCCATCCCAATCTCACTCCAATCCAACTCTCTCCCATCCCAATCTGACTCTAATCCTAGTTCCCCATCCCAATCTCACGCTAATCCCACTCTTCCCATCCCAATCTCACGCTCTCATCCCAATTCTACTCAAAACCCGCTCTCCCCACCTCAACCTGACTCTAATCCCACTCTCCCTACCCCAATCTCACTCTAAACCCACTCCCCCCATCCCAATCTCACTCTAAACCCACTCTTCCCATCCCAATCTCACTCTCTCATCCCAATTCCACTCAAAACCCGCTCTCCCCACCTCAATCTGACTCTAATCCCACTCTTCCCATCCCAATCACAGAATCACAGAAACCCCACAGTGCAGATAGAGGCCATTTCGGCCCATCGAGCCTGCACCGACACATATCCCACCCGATCCCCGTAACCCCTACACCAACACATATCCCACCCTATCCCTGTAACCCCACGTATTTAATCCCCCCTAACACTAAGGGTCAATTTATCATAGCCAATCAACCTAACCCGCACATCTTTGGACTGTGGGAGGAAACCGGAGCACCCGGAGGAAACCCACGCAAACACGGGGAGAATGTGCAAACTCCACACAGACAGTCGCCCGAGGCCGGATTCGAACCCGGGTCCCTGGCGCTGTGAGGCAACAGTGCTAACCACTATGCCACCGTGCTGCCCCTCACTCTCTCATCCCAATTCCACTCAAAACCCGCTCTCCCCACCTCAACCTGACTCTAATCCCACTCTCCCCGTCCCAATCTCACTGGTTGTGGAATCATTCTGTGCCCCAGGAGAGGAACGCTGAGGATGCCATTGAAGCCCTGAAGGAATACGAGCCCGAGATTGGGAAGGTCTACCGGACGAACAAGAAGCTGGTCCAGAGGATCAAGGCTCGTGAGATCGTGCCCGGTGACATTGTGGAGGTGGCAGGTGAGCCCAGTGGAGCGGCGCACAGGAGGAGCAGGAGACCGTTCAGCACCCCCGAGCCTGCTCCGCCACTCAATGAGATCGCGGCTGACCTGTGCCTCTACCCCATCCACCCACGTTTCCTCCATATCCCTTGATACCCCTTACCCAACAGAAATCTGTCACTCTCAGTCTTGAAAGCCCCAATTGACCCCCAGCATCCACAGCCTGTTGGGGGAGAGAGTAAGCATGCAGGTGCAGCAGGCGGTTAAGAAGGCAAATGGTATGTTGTCCTTCGTAGCGAGAGGGTTCGAGTACAGGAACAAGCGAGAGGGTTCGAGTACAGGAACAAGGATGTCTTGCTGCAGTTGTACAGGGCCTTGGTGAGACCGCATCTTGAGTATTGTGTGCAGTTTTGGTCACCTTATCTGAGGAAGGATGTTCTTGCCATGGAGGAAGTGCAGCGAAGATTCACCAGGCTGATACCTGGGATGGCAGGAATGACGTATGAGGAGAGATTGGGTCGATTGGGCTTGTACTCGCTTGGGTTTAGAAGAATGAGATGGGATCTCATTGAAACTTATAAAATTCTAACAGGACTAGACAGACTAGATGCAGGAAGGATGTTCCTGATGGTCGGGGAGTCCAGAACCAGGGGTCACAGTCTAAGGATAAGAGGTAAGCCATTTAGGACAGAAATGAGGAGGAATTTCTTCACCCAGAGAGTGGTGAACCTGTGGAATTCTCTACCACAGAAGGCAGTAGAGGGCAATTCATTAAATATATTCAAGAGGGAGTTGGATATATTACTTAAGGCTAAAGGGATCAAGGGATACGGGGAGAAAGCAGGGACAGGGTACTGAATTTGGATGATCAGCCATGATCTCATTGAATGGCGGAGCAGGCTCGAGGGGCCGAATGGCCGACTCCTGCTCCTATCTTCTGTGTTTCGATGTTCCAGATTTCCACCAACCATTTGTGTGAAGAAGTGCTTCCTGACATCACCCTGAACGGCCTGGCTCTAATTTTAAGGTTCTGCCCCCCTTGTTCTGGACTCTCCCCCTCACCAGAGGAAATGGCTTCTCTCGATCTACCCTCTCCAATCCTTTAATCATTTTAAGCACCTTCGTTAGATCACTCCTGTCCTCATAATTTAACCCTTTGAGCTCCCGGTTATCATTCTGGTGAAGCTGCGATGCTACCCTCCAAGGCCAATATATTCTCTATCCATCCCTCTCTTTTATTGTCCCTCCTCCCTAACTTTCTCCATCTTTAATGGGAGCTTTACTCTGTATCTAACCCCATGCTGTACCTGCCCTGGGAGTGTTTGATGGGACAGTGTAGAGGGGGCTTTACTCTGTATCTAACCCTGTGCTGTACCTGCCCTGGGAGTGTTTAATGGGACAGTGTAGAGGGAGCTTTACTCTGTATCTAACCCGTGCAGTACCTGCCCTGGGAGTGTTTGATGGGACAGTGTAGAGGGAGCTTTACTCTGTATCTAACCCATGCTGTACCTGCCCTGGGAGTGGTTGATGGGACAGTGTAGAGGGAGCTTTACTCTGTATCTAACCCGTGCTGTACCTGCCCTGGGAGTGTTTAATGGGACAGTGTAGAGGGAGCTTTACTCTGTATCTAACCCGTGCTGTACCTGCCCTGGGAGTGTTTGATGGGACAGTGTAGAGGGAGCTTTACTCTGTATCTAACCCGTGCTGTACCTGCCCTGGGAGTGTTTGATGGGACAGTGTAGAGGGAGCTTTACTCTGTATCTAACCCGTGCTGTACCTGCCCTGGGAGTGTTTGATGGGACAGTGTAGAGGGAGTTTTACTCTGTATCTAACGCGTGCTGTACCTGCCCTGGGAGTGTTTGATTGGACAGTGTAGAGGGAGCTTTACTCTGTATCTAACCCATGCTGTACCTGCCCTGGGAGTGTTTGATGGGACAGTGTAGAGGGAGCTTTACTCTGTATCTAACCCCGTGCTGTACCTGCCCTGGGAGTGTTTGATGGGACAGTGTTGAGGGAGCTTTACTCTGTATCTAACCCGTGCTGTACCTGCCCTGGGAGTGTTTGATGGGACAGTGTAGAGGGGGCTGTACTCTGTATCTAACCCGTGCTGTACCTGCCCTGGGAGTGTTTGATGGGACAGTGTAGAGGGAGCTTTACTCTGTATCTAAATCCGTGCTGTACCTGCCCTGGGAGTGTTTGATGGGACAGTGTAGAGGGAGCTTTACTCTGTATCTAACCCGTGCTGTACCTGCCCTGGGAGTGTTTGATGGGACAGTGTAGAGGGAGCTTTACTCTGTATCTAACCCCGTGCTGTACCTGCCCTGGGAGTGTTTGATGGGACAGTGTAGAGGGAGCTTTACTCTGTATCTAACCCATACTGTACCTGCCCTGGGAATGTTTGATGGGACAGTGTAGAGGGAGCATTACTCTGTATCTAACCCGTGCTGTACCTGCCCTGGGAGTGTTTGATGGGACAGTGTAGAGGGAGCTTTACTCTGTATCTAACCCATACTGTACCTGCCCTGGGAGTGTTTGATGGGACAGTGTAGAGGGAGCTTTACTCTGTATCTAACCCATACTGTACCTGCCCTGGGATTGTTTGATGGGACAGTGTAGAGGGAGTTTTACTCTGTATCTAACCCGTGCTGTTCCTGCCCTGGGAGTGTTTGATGGGACAGTGTAGAGGGAGCTTTACTCTGTATCTAACCCGTGCTGTACCTGCCCTCGGAGTGTTTGATGGGACAGTGTAGAGGAAGCTTTACTCTGTATCTAACCCATACTGTACCTGCCCTGGGAGTGTTTGATGGGACAGTGTAGAGGGATCTTTACTCTGTATCTAACCCATACTGTACCTGCCCTGGGAGTGTTTGATGGGACAGTGTAGAGGGAGCTTTACTCTGTATCTAACCCGTGCTGTACCTGCCCTGGGAGTGTTTGATGGGACAGTGTAGAGGGATCTTTACTCTGTATCTAACCCATACTGTACCTGCCCTGGGAGTGTTTGATGGGACAGTGTAGAGGGATCTTTACTCTGTATCTAACCCGTGCTGTACCTGCCCTGGGAGTGTTTGATGGGACAGTGTAGCGGGAGCTTTACTCTGTATCGAACCCGTGCTGTACCTGCCCTGGGAGTGTTTGATGGGACAGTGTAGAGGGAGCTTTACTCTGTATCTAACCCATACTGTACCTGCCCTGGGAGTGTTTGATGGGACAGTGTAGAGGGAGCCTTACTCTGTATCTAACCCGTGCTGTACCTGCCCTGGGAGTGTTTGATGGGACAGTACTGAGGGATCTTTACTCTGTATCTAACCCATACTGTACCTGCCCTGGGAGTGTTTGATGGGACAGTGTAGAGGGATCTTTACTCTGTATCTAACCCATACTGTACCTGCCCTGGGAGTGTTTGATGGGACAGTACTGAGGGATCTTTACTCTGTATCTAACCCATACTGTACCTGCCCTGGGAGTGTTTGATGGGACAGTGTAGAGGGATCTTTACTCTGTATCTAACCCATACTGTACCTGCCCTGGGAGTGTTTGATGGGACAGTGTAGAGGGATCTTTACTCTGTATCTAACCCATACTGTACCTGCCCTGGGAGTGTTTGATGGGACAGTGTAGAGGGAGCTTTACTCTGTATCTAACCCCGTGCTGTACCTGTCCTGGGAGTGTTTGATGGGACAGTGTAGAGGGAGCTTTACTCTGTATCTAACCCCGTGCTGTACCTGCCCTGGGAGTGTTTGATGGGACAGTGTAGAGGGATCTTTACTCTGTATCTAACCCATACTGTACCTGCCCTGGGAGTGTTTGATGGGACAGTGTAGAGGGAGCTTTACTCTGTATCTAACCCATACTGTACCTGCCCTGGGAGTGTTTGACGGGACAGTACTGAGGGAGCTTTACTCTGTATCTAACCCATACTGTACCTGCCCTGGGAGTGTTTGATGGGACAGTGTAGAGGGAGCTTTACTCTGTATCTAACCCGTGCTGTACCTGCCCTGGGAGTGTTTGATGGGACAGTGTAGAGGGATCTTTACTCTGTATCTAACCCGTGCTGTACCTGCCCTGGGAGTGTTTGATGGGACAATGTGGAGGGATCTTTACTCTGTATCTAACCCATTCTGTACCTGCCCTGGGAGTGTTTGACGGGACAGTACTGAGGGAGCTTTACTCTGTATCTAACCCGTGCTGTACCTGCCCTGGGAGTGTTTGATGGGACAGTGTAGAGGGATCTTTACTCTGTATCTAACCCATTCTGTACCTGCCCTGGGAGTGTTTGATGGGACAGTACTGAGGGAGCTTTACTCTGTATCTAACCCATGCTGTACCTGCCCTGGGAGTGTTTGATGGGACAGTGTAGAGGGAGCTTTACTCTGTATCTAACCCATTCTGTACCTGCCCTGGGAGTGTTTGATGGGACAGTACTGAGGGAGCTTTACTCTGTATCTAACCCATACTGTACCTGCCCTGGGAGTGTTTGACGGGACAGTACTGAGGGAGCTTTACTCTGTATCTAACCCATACTGTACCTGCCCTGGGAGTGTTTGATGGGACAGTGTAGAGGGAGCTTTACTCTGTATCTAACCCATACTGTACCTGCCCTGGGAGTGTTTGACGGGACAGTACTGAGGGAGCGCTGCACTATCGGAGGGGCCGTCTTTCGGGATGAGACGTTAAACCGAGGGCCCCGTCTGCCCTCTCGGGTGGGACGTGAAAGATTCCTCAGCCACTATTGGAAGTAGAGCACAGGGGAGTTCTCCCCGGTGTCCCTCAACCAAACACCATCGAAAACAAAACAGGTGCATTGATGTTTGCGGGATGTTGCTGTCCACACATGGCTGCCATCTTTGGCTACACAACGAAAGTAATATGACATTTTCCAATAGAGTAAATAAGGAGAAACTGTCCCCATTGGCAGGAGGGTCGGTAACCAGAGGACACCGATTTAAGGTGATTGGCAAAAGAACCAGAGTGGGAGATGAGAAGAATGTTTTTACGCAGCGAGTTGTTGTGATCTGGAATGCGCTGCCTGAAAGGGCGGTGGAAGCAGATTCAATAGTAACTTTCAAAAGGGGATTGGATAAATACTTGAAGGGGAAAAGATTGCAGAGCTGTGGGGAAAGAGAATGGTTCCAGGGACGAGGGACTTCAGTGATGTGGAGAGACTGGAGAAGCTGGGGTTGTTCTCCTTAGAGCAGAGAATGTTAAGGGGAGATTGACCAGAATGGTTCCAGGGATGAGGGACTTCAGTGATGTGGAGAGACTGGAGAAGCTGGGGTTGTTCTCCTTAGAGCAGAGAATGTTAAGGGGAGATTGACCAGAATGGTTCCAGGGATGAGGGACTTCAGTGATGTGGAGAGACTGGAGAAGCTGGGGTTGTTCTCCTTAGAGCAGAGAATGTTAAGGGGAGATTGACCAGAATGGTACCAGGGATGAGGGACTTTAGTGATGTGGAGAGACTGGAGAAGCTGGGGTTGTTCTCCTTAGAGCAGAGAAGGTTAAGGGGAGATTGACCAGAATGGTACCAGGGATGAGGGACTTCAGTGATGTGGAGAGACTGGAGAAGCTGGGGTTGTTCTCCTTAGAGCAGAGAAGGTTAAGGGAGAGATTGACCAGAATGGTACCAGGGATGGGGGACTTCAGTGATGTGGAGAGACTGGAGAAGCTGGGGTTGTTCTCCTTAGAGCAGAGAAGGTTAAGAGATTGACCAGAATGGTTCCAGGGATGGGGGACTTCAGTGATGTGGAGAGACTGGAGAAGCTGGGATTGTTCTCCTTAGAGCAGAGAAGGTTAAGGGGAGATTGACCAGAATGGTACCAGGGATGAGGGACTTCAGTGATGTGGAGAGACTGGAGAAGCTGGGATTGTTCTCCTTAGAGCAGAGAAGGTTAAGGGGAGATTGACCAGAATGGTGCCGGGGATGAGGGACTTCAGTGATGTGGAGAGACTGGAGAAGCTGGGGTTGTTCTCCTTAGAGCAGAGAAGGTTAAGGGGAGATTGACCAGAATGGTCCCAGGGATGAGGGACTTCAGTGATGTGGAGAGACTGGAGAAGCTGGTGTTGTTCTCCTTAGAGCAGAGAAGGTTAAGGGAGAGATTGACCAGAATGGTACCAGGGATGAGGGACTTCAGTGATGTGGAGAGACTGGAGAAGCTGGGGTTGTTCTCCTTAGAGCAGAGAAGGTTAAGGGGAGATTTAATAGAGGCGTTCAAAATCATCAAGGGTTTGATAGAGTAAATAAGGAGAAACTGTTTCCAGTGGCAGGCGGGTCGGTAACCAGAGGACACAGATTTAAGGTGATTGGCAAAAGAACCAGAGGGGGAGATGAGGAGAATGTTTTTACGCAGCGAATTGTTGTGATCTGGAATGCGCTGCCTGAAAGGGCGGTGGAAGCAGATTCAACAGTAACTTTCAAAAGGGGAATTGGAGAAATACGTGAAGGAAATATTGGACAGTGACGAGAGGTCCAAAAATCTATAGACGGAGCCCGGGAATGCAGAGCTCACCCTTCAAATAAGAAAGGAAGATTTGTATTTCTATAACGCCTTTTACGACCTCAGGACGCCCCAAAGCGCTTCATAGCCAATGAAGTACTTTTGAAGTGTGGTTACTGTTGTAATGTAGGAAACGCGACAGCCAATTTGCGCACAGCAAGCTCCCACAAACAGCAATGTGATAATGGCCAGTTTTTTTGTTAATGTTGATTGCGGGGCAAACATTGGCACCCCAGGACACCGGGGAGAACTCCCCCCGCCGCCAGCCCCCGACTGCTCTTCTTCAAAATAGTGGCCTCGGGATCTTTCACGCCCCGCCTGATAGGGCAGGTGGGGGCCTCGGTTTACTGTCTCGTCCGAGAGATGGCACCTCCGACAGTGCGGCGCTCCCTCAGTACTGCCTCTCCGACAGTGCAGCGCTCCCTCAGTACCGCCCCTCCGACAGTGCGGCGCTCCCTCAGTACTGCCCCTCCGACAGTGCGGCGCTCCCTCAGTACTGCCCCTCCGACAGTGCGGCGCTCCCTCAGTACCGCCCCTCCGACAGTGCGGCGCTCCCTCAGTACTGCCCCTCCGACAGTGCGGCGCTCCCTCAGTACTGCCCCTCCGACAGTGCGGCGCTCCCTCAGTACTGCCCCTCCGACAGTGCGGCGCTCCCTCAGTACTGCCCCTCCGACAGTGCGGCACTCCCTCAGTACTGCCCCTCCGACAGTGCGGCGCTCCCTCAGTACTGCCCCTCCGACAGTGCGGCGTTGCCTCAGTACTGCCCCTCCGACAGTGCGGCACTCCCTCAGCGCTGTCCCTCCGACAGTGCGGCGCTCCCTCAGTACTGCCCCTCCGACAGTGCGGCGCTCCCTCAGTACTGCCCCTCCGACAGTGCGGCGCTCCCTCAGTACTCCCGGGAGCTTCAGCCTAGATTTTTTGTTTATGCGCTCGAGTCAAGGAGCGGCACTTGAACCCACAGCCTTCGGATTCAGAGGCGCGAGAGTGTGCCACCCAGTGCTGCCCGGTGAACCACTTGGCGCACAGTTGGTGGGTGAAGCCCGGGTAGTTTTGTAAGTGCACCCTTCCGAATTCCATTCTCACACTGCTCCCTTCCCCGCGCGGCCCCCTGCCCCGCCACACCCCCTGGCCGCAACCCATCTCTCTCTCTCTCGACAACAGGTGGGTGTCCTGTTATATGTGGAGGGGTAAGGACTCCTGCTGCATGGAACATGACCCTGAGATATTGGTTGCAGCCACTGACGTCTGGACCTCCCACCCACCCCCCCCCCACTCCACTATCCCCCCCTCCCCCCGCTCCTCACCAGTCCTCCTTCCCCCTGGACCCCTCGGAGATGAACACCTGATATCGTCTTCCTTCTGGCCCTCAGTGGTGACCATGTAGGGTCATCAGCGGAGATGCCTTGGAATGTGTTGACACAGGAATACATGCAGACAGGGTCGGCGATAAGATCCCCATCGCAAGGGTGTCAACTTAAGACACGAGGAAGACACATAACGCTGTTATATAAAACCCTCCGCCCCGCGACCTTCTCTGTATAGCAATCTGTGCGCTGGCCAGGAGCCAGCTTAACAGCAATGCAAAGGTCTCACTTTTCGTATGTGATTAGCAGCTGTGACAAGCCGTCTTCTTTTCCCTGTCATTCCAAAGCCTTCCACACCGAGCCGGGCTACAAATCCCAAGGAAGGACAGGGGATCAGAGGGACCTTGGTGTGCATGTACATAGATCCCTGAAGGCAGCAGGACAGGTAGAGAAGGTGGTTAAGAAGGCATTTAGGACAGAAATGAGGAGGAATTTCTTCACCCAGAGAGTGGTGTACCACAGAAGGCAGTAGAGGCCAATTCATTAAATATATTCAAGAAGGAGTTGAATATATTTCTTAAGGCTAAAGGGATCAAGGGGTATGGGGAGAAAGCAGGGACCGGGTGCTGAATTTGGATGATCAGCCATGATCGCATTGAATGTCGGAGCAGGTTCGAGGGGCCAAATGGCCTACTCCTGCTCCTATCTTCTATGTTTCTATGCATATGGGACACTTGCCTTCATTAGCTGAGGCATAGAATATAAGAGCAGGGAGGTTATGATGGAGCTGTACAAAACGCTAGTTAGGCCACAGCTGGAATACTGTGTGCAGTTCTGGTCGCCACACTATAGGAAGGATGTGATTGCAATGGAGAGGGTGCAGAGGAGATTCACCAGGATGTTACCTGGGCTGGAGCGCTTCAGCTATGAAGAGAGACTGGACAGGCTGGGGTTGTTTTCCTTAGAGCAGAGAAGGCTGAGGGGGGACCTGATTGAGGTGTACGAAATTATGAGGGGCATAGATAGGGTAGATAGAAAGGAACTTTTCCCCTTAGTAGAGGGGTCAATAACCAGGGGGCATAGATTCAAGGGTAAGGGGCAGGAGGTTTAGAGGGGATTTGAGGAAAACCTTTTTCACCCAGAGGGTGGTTGGAATCTGGAACTCACTGCCTGAAAGGGTGGTAGAGGCAGGAACCCTCACAACATTCAAGAAGCATTTAGATGAGCACTTGAAACGCCATAGCATACAAGGCTACGGACCAAGTGCTGGAAAATGGGATTAGAATAGACAGGGCTTGATGGCCAGCGTGGACACGATGGGCCGAAGGGCCTCTTTCTGTGCTGTATAACGCTGTGAGCAGGATTTTTATTGGGCCGTGGAGTCGGGATTGGAGGCCTGTGGGGGGTTAAAATCTCAAAATCGGGGGGCATGAGCCCATCTCGCCCCCCAACCCGCCTCCATGCCAGTTTCAAAGGAGGCGGATACCCGACCTGTGCTGGGACCCGCCTCCCCGAGGCGGGAACGGGATTAGTGCCAATTAACTGCCTGTTAACAGGCAGTTTTTAGCCGAATCCCTATTTTTATTGCTGAAGTGCGGGATTCCCGACAGCTCCAAACCCGCGCCAAGTTAGCGAGGCGGGTCGTCGGGACGAAGGGCTCGGAGGGTTCGAGACGTCAGGTGTTCAGGTGAGTGATGGGTGCATGAGTGCAGAGGTAAGTGTGTTTGGTGTGTGTAAAGTGTTTAAAGAAGTTTAATTACCTTTACTTACCTCAGGTCTCGGGAGTCCCTCATCTCACCGGCACAGAAAGCAGAATGGCCGCGATCTGTCAAAAGTTGCAGCATTCAGCTTTCTGTTCCGCAGAGATCTCTAAATCAGCCTGAGAGGAAGGAATTAACTTAGAGTACAGATTGTCGGTGTTTGACAGCTTCAAAGAGCTGTCAAACGCTGATATTTCATCTGTCAAAAGCTCTTGACAGAAGAAATATCAATCTGTGACGTCACCTGTTGCCGGGTGGCCCTTAATTGGCCTGCTGAGCCCGCTGGGCGGGCTCAACAAGGTCAATCAAGTCAAAATCGCGTGGGTTGGCCACAACTCGATGGAGGTGGGACTACAACCCCAAAAATTGTAGTCCCGCCTCCTACACGTTCCAGGATCAAAATCCAGCCCTTTGACTCTATGACCTTTCGCCTTGCTTGCTTACCGGTAACATTCCCACGCCAAAGTTGCCGCGCCCCCACCCCCACTTCAAATGATCCTATGTCAACGGTCACGGTGCAGTTGCAGGCCTACGGCCACTAGGAGCGCTGTGGAAGTGTCTCCCCCAACCCCCCACCCCAGTCAGGTCCACCCGCCCTCTCTGTTGCTATCTGGTATCTTAGCAGTAACACGTCCGGTCATGACGCCAATTGACAACAACCACTCACGGTTAAACAGCGCCGTTAACTCAGTAGAAACATCTCCAAAGGCGCTTCACAGGAGCGTTATCAAACACAGTTTGTGGTTGAGGCGTTGTAAGGAGATATTAGGATAGTTCTTGGTCAACGAGGTAGGTTTGAAGGAGCCTCGTGAAGGAGGTAGAGAGAGAGGCAGAGAGGTTTAGGGAGGGAATTCCAGAGCTCGGGGCCCAGGCGGCTGAAGCCACGGCCGCCAATGGTGGAGCGATGGAAATTGGGGGATGGTCAAGAGGCCGGAATTGGAGGAGCACAGAGATCTTGGAGGATCGTAGGGGCTGGAGGACGTTACAGAGATAGGGAGGGTTGTAGGGGCTGGAGGAGGTTACAGAGGTAGGGAGGGTGGTAGGGGCTGGAGGAGGTTACGGAGATAGGGAGTGGTGTAGGGGCTGGAGGAGGTTACAGAGATAGGGAAGGTTGTAGGGGCTGGAGGAGGTTACAGAGATAGGGAGGGTTGTAGGGGCTGGAGGGGGTTACAGAGATAGGGAAGGTTGTAGGGGCTGGAGGAGGTTACAGATATAGGGAGGGTTGTAGGGGCTGGATGAGGTTACAGAGATAGGGAGGGTTGTAGGGGCTGGAGGAGGTTACAGAGATAGGGAGGGTTGTAGGGGCTGGAGGAGGTTACAGAGATAGGGAAGGTTGTAGGGGCTGGAGGAGGTTACAGATATAGGGAGGGTTGTAGGGGCTGGAGGAGGTTACAGAGATAGGGAGGCTGGTAGGGGCTGGAGGAGGTTACAGAGATAGGGAGGCTGGTAGGGGCTGGAGGAGGTTACAGAGATAGGGAGGATGGTAGGGGCTGGAGGAGGTTACAGAGATAGGGAGGATGGTAGGGGCTGGAGGAGGTTACAGAGATAGGGAGGGTTGTAGGGGGCTGGAGGAGGTTACAGAGATAGGGAGGGTTGTAGGGGCTGGAGGAGGTTACAGAGATAGGGAGGGTTGTAGGGGCTGGAGGAGGTTACAGAGATAGGGAGTGGTGTAGGGGCTGGAGGAGGTTACAGAGATAGGGAGGCTGGTAGGGGCTGGAGGAGGTTACAGAGATAGGGAGGATGGTAGGGGCTGGAGGAGGTTACAGAGATAGGGAGGGTTGTAGGGGCTGGAGGAGGTTACAGAGATAGGGAGGGTTGTAGGGGCTGGAGGAGGTTACAGAGATAGGGAGTGGTGTAGGGGCTGGAGGAGGTTACAGAGATAGGGAGGCTGGTAGGGGCTGGAGGAGGTTACAGAGATAGGGAGGGTGGTAGTGGCTGGAGGAGATTACAGAGGTAGGGAGGGTGGTAGAGGCTGGAGGAGGTTACAGAGATAGGGAGGGTTGTAGGGGCTGGAGGAGGTTACAGAGATAGGGAGGGTTGTAGGGGCTGGAGGAGGTTACAGAGATAGGGAGGATGGTAGGGGCTGGAGGAGGTTACAGAGATAGGGAGGGTTGTAGGGGCTGGAGGAGGTTACAGAGATAGGGAGGGTGGAAGGGGCTGGAGGGGGATACAGAGATAGGGAGGGTGGTAGGGGCTGGAGGAGGTTACAGAGATAGGGAGGGTGGTAGGGGCTGGAGGAGGTTACAGAGATAGGGAGGTGGTAGGGGCTGGAGGAGGCTACAGAGATAGGGAGGGTGGAAGAGGCTGGAGGAGGTTACAGAGATAGGGAGGGTTGTAGGGGCTGGAGGAGGTTACAGAGATAGGGAGGGTTGTAGGGGCTGGAGGAGGTTACAGAGATAGGGAGGGTTGTAGGGGCTGGAGGAGGTTACAGAGATAGGGAGGCTGGTAGGGGCTGGAGGAGGTTACAGAGATAGGGAGGATGGTAGGGGCTGGAGGGGGTTACAGAGATAGGGAGAGTTGTAGGGGCTGGAGGAGGTTACAGAGATAGGGAGGGTGGAAGGGGCTGGAGGAGGTTACAGAGATAGGGAGGGTTGTAGGGGCTGGAGGGGGGTACAGAGATAGGGAGGGTTGTAGGGGCTGGAGGATGTTACAGAGATAGGGAGGGTTGTAGGGGCTGGAGGAGGTTACAGAGATAGGGAGGGTGGTAGGGGCTGGAGGAGGTTACAGAGATAGGGAGGGTTGTAGGGGCTGGAGGGGGGTACAGAGATAGGGAGGGTGGTAGGGGCTGGAGGAGGTTACAGAGATAGGGAGGGTGGTAGGGGCTGGAGGAGGTTACAGAGATAGGGAGGGTTGTAGGGGTCTGGAGGAGGTTACAGAGATAGGGAGGGTTGTAGGGGCTGGAGGGGGGTACAGAGATAGGGAGGGTGGTAGGGGGCTGGAGGAGGTTACAGAGATAGGGAGGGTTGTAGAGGCTGGAGGGGGGTACAGAGATAGGGAGGGTGGTAGGGGGCTGGAGGAGGTTACAGAGATAGGGAGGGTGGTAGGGGCTGGAGGAGGTTACAGAGATAGGGAGGGTTGTAGGGGGCTGGAGGAGGTTACAGAGATAGGGAGGGATGTACGGGGCTGGAGGAGGTTACAGAGATAGGGAGGGTTGTAGGGGGCTGGAGGAGGTTACAGAGATAGGGAGGGATGTACGGGGCTGGAGGAGGTTACAGAGATACGGAGGGTGGTAGGGGCTGGAGGAGGTTACAGAGATAGGGAGGGGGCGAGGCCCGTGGAGGGTTTGGAAACCGAGGATGAGAATTTTAAAATCGAGGCGTTGCCAAACCGGGAGCCGGTGTAGGTCAGCAAGAACTGGGGGTGGTGGGTGAACAGGACTCGATGCGAGTTAGGACACGGGAGTTTTGGATGACCTCAGGATTATGTAGGGTGCATGGTGGAAGGCCAGCCAAGAGAGTGTTGGCATAGCGGAGCCTAGAGGTGATAAAGGCAAGGATGTATCTGTAATATTGTACGCACTTCTTGTCACACTTTCCCTGTCACATGCTGCTCACACCAGCCCTGGTGTCAGTGGACAGGGAGATCCCCTCGCGCGTATTATATATGGAGGCATTTAGGAGGGGGAGGGGAGATGGGGAGAGAGATGAGGAGCAGGGTGTGAGGGTGGGTGAGTTGGGGGGAAGGTGAGTTAACAAAGGTGGCAGGCATTTTATGCACAGCAAGGTCCCACAGTGAGAGGACTGCCCAATTTTTAGTGATGTTGAGGGAATAACTTTGGCCCAGGACACTGGAGAACTGCCCAGTGCCCGTGGGACCTTTCACGTCCACCTGTGATGGGAGATGGAGCCTTCGGTTTAACATCTCATCCGAAAGAAGGCAACTCCGACAGTGCGGCGCTCCCTCAGTACTGCCCCTCCGACAGTGCGGCGCTCCCACAGTACCGCCCCTCCAACAGTGCGGCACTCCCTCAGTACTGCCCCTCCGACAGTGCGGCGCTCCCTCAGTACTGCCCCTCCGACAGTGCGGCGCTCCCTCAGTACCGCCCCTCCAACAGTGCGGCACTCCCTCAGTACTGCCCCTCCGACAGTGCGGCGCTCCCTCAGTACTGCTCCTCCGACAATGCAGCACTCCCTCAGTACTGCCCCTCCGACAGTGCGGCGCTCCCTCAGTACTGCCCCTCCGACAGTGCGGCGCTCCCACAGTACCGCCCCTCCGACAGTGCGGCACTCCCTCAGTACTGCCCCTCCGACAGTGTGGCACTCCCTCAGTACTGCCCCTCTGACAGTGCGGCGCTCCCTCAGTACTGCTCCTCCGACAATGCAGCACTCCCTCAGTACTGCCCCTCCGACAGTGCGGCACTCCCTCAGCACTGCCCCTCCGACAGTGCGGCGCTCCCTTAGTACTGCCCCTCCGACAGTGCGGCGCTCCCTCAGTACTGCCCCTCCGACAGTGCGGCGCTCCCTCAGTACTGCCCCTCCAACAGTGCAGTGCTCCCTCGGTACTGTCCCTCCGACAGTGCGGCGCTCCCTCAGTACTGCCCCTCCGACAGTGCAGTGCTCCCTCAGTACTGCCCCTCCGACCGTGCAGTGCTCCCTCGGTACAGCCACTCCGACAGTGCAGTGCTCCCTCGGTACTGCCCCTCCGACAGTGCAGTGCTCCCTCGGTACTGCCCCTCCGACAGTGCAGTGCTCCCTCGGTACAGCCACTCCGACAGTGCAGTGCTCCCTCGGTACAGCCACTCCGACAGTGCAGTGCTCCCTCGGTACAGCCACTCCGACAGTGCAGTGCTCCCTCGGTACTGACCCTCCGACAGTGCAGTGCTCCCTCGGTACTGACCCTCCGACAGTGCGGCGCTCCCTCAGTACTGACCCTCCGACAGTGCAGTGCTCCCTCGGTACAGCCACTCCGACAGTGCAGTGCTCCCTCGGTACAGCCCCTCCGACAGTGCAGTGCTCCCTCGGTACTGACCCTCCAACAGTGCGGCGCTCCCTCAATACTGGCAAACGGGGAGCATCGGCTTGGATTATTGTGGCTCGAATCTTTGTAGCGTGCGTGTCAGCTAGAACCCATGACCTTCTGACTCAGAGGCGAGAGAGTGAGACTGACACTAGAAATGCGCATCCAATTCGAGAGGTTTCCCATTAACTAGCAAGCTTCACAGTACCCCATCCTGCATTGACCACTGATGCCTTCTAAATGTTGCACGGTCAGACGTTAATAACCTCGACTGCTTTGTCTTTATTCCTCAGTTGGAGACAAGGTGCCTGCTGATATCAGGCTCGTCAACATCATCTCCACCACACTGCGTGTTGACCAGTCCATCCTGACAGGTACGGGAATGCTCGTGAACCGTGGAGTGCGTTCTCAAACTCTTCATATCAAAGTGCGACCTCTGAATTGGCACCACCTCACGCTAACTCACGCTTAACTCACTCTTAACTCACACTAAACTCACTCTTAACTCACTCTTAACTCATCTTAGCTCATGCTTAACTCACTCTTAACTCACGCTTAACTTGCTCTTAACTCTCACTAAACTCACTCTTAACTCACAGTAAACTCACTCTTAACTCGCTCTTAACTCATCTTAACTCACGCTTAACTCACTCTTAACTCACACTTAACTCACTCATAACTCACTCTGAACTCACACTTAACTCACTCTTAACTCACACTTAACTCACACTTACCTCACTCTTACTTCACTCATAACTCACACATAGCTCACTCTTATCTCACTCTTAACCCACTGTTAAGTAACACTTAACTCACTCTTAACCCACTCTTAACTCACTTGTAACCAACTCTTAACTCACACTTAACCCACTCTTACCTCACTCTAACTCACTCTTACCTCACTTTTAACTTACTCTTAACCCAAACTTACTTCCCTCTTAACTGATTCTTAACTGACTCTTAACTCACTCTTAAACCATGCTTAACTCACTCTTAACTCATTCTTACCTGACTCTTATCCCACTCTTACCTCACTCTTAACTCAGTCTTAAGTCACTCTTTACTCACACTTAACTTACACTTAACTCACACCTAACTCACTCTTACCTCACCATTCTCCCATTTGTATGTCTGTTATCTCTATTATCACATTATTGCCTAACTGTTACCTCACTCTAATTAAGGTTGAGCTAATAGTGAGATGATAGTGAGATAATGGTAAAATAATGGCGAGATAATAGTGAGAAAACGGTGAGATAATGGTGAGATAGTAGTGAGATAATGGTGAGATAATGGTGAGCAAAAAGTGAGTTAATAGTGAGATAATATGAGATAATGGTGAGATATTAGTGATATTGGTGAGATAATGGTGAGATAATTGTGAGATATTAGGGAGATAATAGTGAGATAATAGTGAGATAATGGTGAGATAATATTAAGATACTGGTGAGATAATGGTGAGATAACAGTGACATAATAGGCAGATAATAGTGGGATAATGGTAAGATAATAATGTGATAATAGTGAATTAATAGTGAGATGATGGTGAGATAATGGTGAGGTAACACTGAGATAATAATGAGATAATCCTGATATATTGGTGAGATAATGGTGAGATAATAGTGAGATAATGGTGAGATAATAGTGAGATAACGGTGAGATAACAATGAGATTATAGCGAGATTGTAGTGAGATAACTGTGAGATTATGGTGAGATAATGGTGAGAAAACAGTGAGATAATAGTGTGATAATGGTGAGATAATAGTTAGAAACAGTGAGATAATAATGATATGATAGTGAGATAATAGTGGGGCGATAGTGAGGTAATAGTGGGATAACAGTGAGATTATGATGAGATAATAGTGAGGTAATGGTGATGTAATAGTGAGATAATAGTGAGGTAATGGTGAGATAATAATGAGATAATGGGGAGTGACATGAATCTTGTGGTGCTGGTGACACTGTCCAGGGAGAGTATAAATACTCGGGCACGGGCCCAGCTTGCTCAGGACATTCTTTAACAGGAACTATTGAAGGACACAACTAGACCTCCATGTTGTAAAACAGTTGATTAAAGCTTTGTTTAACGCTTAGACCAAGTGCCCAGTAGTTTTCTTACGTCAGTGAGATTATCCACTTTGGTGGCAAAAACAGGAAGACAGATTATTATCTGAACGGCAATAGATTGGGAATGGGGAAGTGCAACGAGACCTGGGTGTCCTTGTGCACCAGTCGCTGAAGGTAAGCATGCAGGTGCAGCAGGCGGTTAAGAAGGCAAATGGTATGTTGGCCTTCATAGCGAGAGGATTTGAGTACAGGAACAAGGATGTCTTGCTGCAGTTGTACAGGGCCTTGGTGAGACCACACCTTGAGTATTGTGTGCAGTTTTGGTCGCCTTATCTGAGGAAGGATGCTCTTGCCATGGAGGGAGTGCAGCGAAGATTCACCAGACTGATACCTGGGATGGCAGGAATGACGTACGAGGAGAGATTGGGTCGATTAGCCTTATATTCGCTAGAGTTTAGAAGAATGAGAGGGGATCTCATTGAAACTTATAAAGTTCTAACAGGACTAGACAGACTAGATGCAGGAAGGATGTTCCCGATGGCGGGGGAGTCCAGAACCAGGGGTCACAGTCTAAAGATAAGGGGTAAGCCATTTAGGACAGAGATGAGGAGGAATTTCTTCACCCAGAGAGTGGTGAACCTGTGGAATTCTCTACCACAGAATGCAGTTGAGGCCAACTTATATTAAATATATTTAAGAAGGAGTTAGATATATTTCTTAAGGCTAAAGGGATCAAGGGATATGGGGAGAAGGCAGGGACAGGGTACTGAATTTGGATGATCAGCCATGATCTCATTAAATGGCGGAACAGGCTCGAGGGGCCGAATGGCCTACTCCTGCTCCTATCTTCTGTTTCTATGAGATAATGGTGAATTAATAGTGAGATAATAGTGAGATAATAGTGTATTAATTGTGAGATAATAGTGAGATAACAGTGAGATAATAGGGAAATAATAGGGAGATAATAGCGAGATAATGGTGAGACAATAGTGAATTGTGAGGTAATAGTGAGATAACAGTGAGATAATAGGGAGATAATAGTGGGATAGTGATGAGATAATTGAGATAATAGTGAGATAGTGGTGAGATAATGGTGAGGTAATAGTGGGATAATGGTGAGATAATAGTGAATTAATTGTGAGATAATTTTGAGATAACAGTGAGATAATAGGGAATATAATATGGAGATAATAGTGGGATAACAGTGAGATAATAGTGAATTAATTGTGAGATAATAGTGAGATAACAGTGAGATAATAGGGAGATAATAGTGGGATAACAATGGGATAATTGAGACAATAGTGAGATAGTGGTGAGATAATGGTGGGGTAATAGTGAGATAATAACCATATAGTGGTGAGATAATAGTGAAATAATAGTGAATTAATAGTGAGATAATGGTGAAATAGTGATGAAAGAATGCTGAGATAATAATGAGATACCAGTGAGGTAATGGTGTGATAACAGTGTGATAATAGTGAGATAATAAAGATACAATAGTGAGATAATCATGATATAATGGTGAGTTAATGGTGAGATAATGGTGAGGTAATGGTGAGATAACAGTGAGATAACAGTGAGATAACAGTGAGCTAATAGTGATATAATAGCGAGATAGTGGTGAGATAATAATGATATAATAGTGAGATAATCATAATATAATGGTGAGATAATGGTGAGATAACTGTGAGATAACGTTGAGATAATCATGAGATAATAATGATATAATATTGAGATAATAATGAAATAATGGTGAGATAACAGTGAGATAATAATGATATAATGGTGAGATAATGGTGAGATAACGATGAGATAATAGTGAGATAACGGTGGGATAATAGTGAGATAATAGTGAGATAATATTGATATAGTGAGATAATCATGATATAATGGTGAGTTAATGGTGAGATAACTGAGATAACAGTGCAATAACAGTGAGATAATGGTGAGATAATGGTGAGATAATAGTGAGATAATAGTGAGATAACAGTGAGATAACAGTGAGATAATGGTGAGATAATGTTGAGATAACAGTGAGATAATGGTGAGATAATAGTGATATAATAATGAGATAGTGGTGAGATAATAATGATATAAAAGTGAGATAATCATGATATAATGGTGAGATAACAGAGATATAATAGTGAGATAGTGGTGAGATAATAATGATATAATAGTGAGATAATATTGATATAATAGTGAGATAAGCATGATATAATGGTGAGTTAATGGTGAGATAATAGTGAGATAATGGTGAGATAATAGTGAGATAATGGTAAGATAATAGTGAGATAACAGTGAGATAATGTTGCGATAACAGTGAGAGAACAGTGAGATAATTGTGAGATTATAGTGAGATAATAGTGGGATAACGATGAGATAATTGAGATAATAGTGAGAAAGTGGTGAGATAATGGTGAGGTAATAGTGAGATAACAGAAAACAAAGAGTTGGGATAAATGGTTCATTCTCGGGCTGGCAATCAGTAACTAGTGGTGTTCCACAGGGGTCAGTGCTGGGACCCCAACTCTTTACAATCTATATTAACGATTTGGAGGAAGGGACCGAGTGCAACATATCCAAGTTTGCCGACGATACAAAGATGGCAGGGAAAGCAGTGAGTGAGGAGGACATAAAAAACCTGCAAAAGGACATAGACAGGCTAAGTGAGTGGGCAGAGATTTGGCAGATGCAATATAATGTTGGAAAGTGTGAGGTTATGCACTTTGGCAGAAAAAATCAAAGAGCAGGTTATTATCTAAATGGAGAAAAACTGCAAAGTGCTACAGTACAAAGGGATCTGGGGGTCCTGGTGCATGAAACACAAAAAGTTAGTATGCAGGTGCAGCAGGTGATCAGGAAGGCCAATGGAATCTTGGCTTTTATTGCAAGGGGGATGGAGTATAAAAACAGGGAAGTCTTACTGCAGTTATACAGGGTATTGGTGAGGCCACACCTGGAATACTGCGTGCAGTTTTGGTTTCCATATTTAAGAAAAGATATACTTGCTCTCGAGGCGGTTCAGAGAAGGTTCACTCGGTTGATTCCGGAGATGAGGGGGTTGACGTATGAGGGAAGGTTGAGTAGGTTGGGACTCTACTCATTGGAGTTCAGAAGAATGAGAGGCGATCTTGTCGAAACATATAAGATTGTGAGGGGGCTTGATCGGGTGGATGCGGGGAGGATGTTTCCACTGATGGGTGAGACTAGAACTAGGGGGCATAATCTAAGAATAAGGGGCTGCCCTTTCAAAACTGAGATGAGGAGAAACTTCTTCACTCAGAGGGTAGTAAATCTATGGAATTTGCTACCCCAGAGAGCTGTGGAAGCTGCAACATTAAATAAATTTAAAATGGAAATAGACAGTTTCCTAGCAGATAAGGGAATTAGGGGTTACGGGGAGAGGGCAGGGAAGTGGACGTGAGTCTAGATTCGGATCAGCCATGATCCTATTGAATGGTGGAGCAGGCCCGAGGGGCCGTATGGCCTACTCCTGCTCCTACTTCTTATCTTCTTATAATAATGCGATAATGCTGAGATAGTTGTGAGATAATGGTGAGATAATACTGAGATAATAGCCATATAGTGGTGAGATAATAGTGAATTAATAGTGAGATAATGGTGAAATAGTGGTGAGAGAATGCTGAAATAATAGTGAGATACTGGTGAGGTAATGGTGTGATTACAGTGTGATAATAGGGTGATAAAAGTGAGATAACGGTGAGATAATAATGATATAGTGAGATAATAGTGAGATAATCATGATATAATGGTGAGCTAACGGTGAGATAATAGTGAGATAACAGTGAGTTAATAGTGAGACAGTGGTGAGATAATAATGATACAATAGTGAGATAATCATGATATAATGGTGAGATAATGGTGAGATAACGTTGAGATAATGGTGAGAATGGTGAGATAACATTGAGATAATAGTGAGATAAAAAAGATACAATAGTGAGATAATCATAATGTAATGGTGAGATAATGGTGAGATACTAGTGAGATAACAGTGAGTAAATAGTGAGATAATAGGGAGACAATGGTGAGATAATAGTGATATAATAGCGAGATAGTGGTGAGATAATAATGATATAATGGTGAGATAATGTTGAGATAATAGTGAGATAATAATGATATAATAGTGAAATAATGGTGAGATAATCATGATATAATGGTGAGATGATAGTGGTGAGATAATAATGATATAAAAGTGAGATAATCATGAGATAATGGTGAGTTAATGGTGAGATAATGGTGAGATAATAGTGAGATAATGGTGAAATAATATTGCGATAACAGTGAGATAACAGTGAGATAATACTGAAATAAAGGTGATATAATGGTGAGATAACAGAGAGATAATTGTGAGATTATAGTGAGATAACAGTGAGGTAATGGTGAGATAATAATGAGATAATGGTGAGATAACAGTGTGATAATGGTGGGATAATAGTGAGATAAAGGTGATGTAATAGTGAGATAACAGTGAGATAATAGTGAGATAATGATGAGATAATAGTGTGGTAATGGTCAGATAATAGTTAGAAACAGTGAGATAATAGTGAGATTAAATAATGATATAATAGTGAGATAATGGTGAGATAATAGTGAGGTAATGGTGAGATAATAATGAGATAATGGTGAGATAACTGAGATAATGGTGAGATATTAGGGAGATAATAGTGAGATAATGGTGAGATAATAGTGAATTAATAGTGAATTAATCGTGAGGTAATGGTGAAATAGTGGTGAGATAATGTGGAGATTACAATGAGATAACAGTGAGATAATGGTGAGATAATAGTGAGCTAATGGGGAGATAATGTGGAGATAACAGTGAGATAGCAATGAGATAATAGTGAGATAATGCTGAAATAATGGTGATATAATGGTGAGATAACAGTGAGATAATTGTGAGATAATAGTGAGGTAATGGTGAGATAATAATGAGATAATGGTGAGATAACTGTGAGATAATGGTGAGATAATGGTGAGATAATAGTGAGATAACTGTGAGATAATGGTGAGATAATGGTGAGATAATAGTGAGATAATAGTGGGATAATAGTGAGATATTAGTGAGATAACAGTGAGATAACAGTGAGATAACGGTGAGATAATGGTGAGATAATAGTGAGATCATGGTGAAATAATGGTGAGATAATAGTGAGATAAAGGCGATGTAATAGTGAGTTATCAGTGTGATAATGGTGAGATAATAGTGAGATCATTGGTTAGACAATGGTGTGATAACAGTGAGATAATGGTGAGATATCTGTGAGATGTTAGGGATAGTAAGATAATAGTGAGATACTGGTGAGATACTGGTGAGATAGTGGTGAGATAATGGTGAGATAACAGTGAGATAATAGGGAGATAAAAGTGACATAAATGTGAATTAATAGTGAGATAATAGTGAATTAATAGTACGATAATGGTGAGCTGCTAATTATATAATAGTGAGATAATAGTGAGATAATGGTGATATAATGGTGAGATGACAGTGAGATAATATTGAGATAATGGTGAGATAACAGTGAGATAATGTTGCCTCCCTGGTGCAAGGGTCAAGGATGTCTCGGGGCGGCTGCAGGGCATTCTGTGCGGGGAGGGTGAACAACCAGTTGTCGTGGTACATATACGTACCAACGATATAGGTAAAAAATGGGACGAGGTCCTAAAAGCTGAATATAGGGAGTTAGGAGGTAAATTAAAAAATAGGACCTCAAAGGTAGTAATCTCAGGATTGCTACCAGTGCCACGTGCTAGTCAGAGTAGAAACAGAAGGATATTTCAGATGAATACGTGGCTAGAGGAATGGCGCAAGGGGGAGGGATTCAAATTCCTGGGACATTGGAACCGGTTCGGGGGGAGGTGGGACCAGTACAAACTGGACGGTTTGCACCTGGGCGGGACTGGAACCGATGTCCTAGGGAGAGTGTTTGCTAGTACTCTGGGGGAGGGTTTAAACTAAAATGGCAGGGGTTTGGGAACC
Organism: Somniosus microcephalus; assembly: GCF_052327205.1. Taxonomy (NCBI): domain Eukaryota; kingdom Metazoa; phylum Chordata; class Chondrichthyes; order Squaliformes; family Somniosidae; genus Somniosus; species Somniosus microcephalus. The sequence continues at coordinate 34,409,307 of NW_028225179.1, read as the reverse complement.
TGTGCAGGGACACAGAGGAAAGGGAAGCAAGGATAGAAACAAAAGACAGGAAGGAGAAAAGCAAAGGTGGAAGGCAGAGAAATCAAGGGTGTAAATCAAACAGGGCCACAGTAAATAATTCTCAAAGGACTAAGAGTGTTAAAAAATCAAGCCTGAAGGCATTGTGTCTTAATGCGAGGAGCATTCTTAATAAGCTGGATGAATTAGCTGCGCAAATAGATGTAAATGGATATGATATAATTGGGATTACGGAGACATGGCTCCAGGGTGACCAAGACTGGGAATTCAACATCCAGGGGTATTCAATATTCAGGAAGGACAGGAAAAAAGGAAAAGGAGGTGGGGTAGCATTGCTGGTTAAAGAGGAGATTAACACAATAGTAAGAAAGGATATTAGCTCTGATGATGTGGAATCTGTATGGGCAGAGTTGAGAAATACCAAGGGGCAGAAAATGTTAGTGGGAGTTGTATACAGACCCCCAAACAGTAATGGGGATGGCATTACATGGGAAATTAGAGGCACGTGCAATAAGGGCTCAGCAGTTATCATGGGTGACTTTAATGTACATATAGATAGGGCTAACCAAATTAGTAACAATACTGTGGAGGAGGAATTACTAGAGTGTATACGGGATGGTGTCCTGGACCAATATGTCAAGGCACCAACTAGAGATCAGGCCATCTTAGACTGGGTATTATGCAATGAGAAAGGATTCATTAGCAACCTTGTTGTGTGAGGCCCCTTGGGGAGGAGCGATCATAATATGATAGAATTCTTCATTAAGATGGAGAGTGAAGTAGTTGACTCAGAGACTAGGGTCCTGAATTTAAATAAAGGAAACTACAATGGTATGAGGCACGAGTTGGCTAGGATGGATTGGGGAATGTTACTGAAAGTGTTGTCGGTGGATAGGCAATGGCAAATATTTAAAGATTGCATGGATGAACTACAGAATTTGTTCATCCCTGTTTGGCATAAAAATAAAATAAAAAGGTGACTCAACCGTGGCTAACAAGGGAAATTAGGGATAGCATAAGATCCAAGGAGAGGACATATAATTTGGCCAGAAAGAGCAGCAAACCTGAGGATTGGGAGCAATTTAGGATTCAGCAAAGGAGGACAAAGGGATTAATTAAGAGGGGGAAAATAGATTATGAGAATAAGCTTGCAGGGAACATAAAAATTGACTGTAAAAGATTCTATAGATATGTGAAGAGAAAAAGATGGTGAAGTCAAGCATAGGTCCCTTGCAGTCAGAATCAGGGGAATTTATAACGGGGAACAAAGAAATGGCAGACCAATTAAATACATACTTTGGTTCTGTCTTCACAAAGGAGGACACAAATAACCTCCCAGAGATGTTAGGGAACATAGGGTCTAATGAGAGGGAGGAATTGAATGAAATCATTATTTGTAGGGAAATGGTGTTAGGGAAATTGATGGGATTGAAGGCCAATAAATCCCCAGGGCCTGATAATCTACATCCTAGGGTACTTAAGGAAGTGGCCCTGGAAATAGTAGATGCATTGCTGGTCATCTTCCAAAATTCTATAGACTCTGGAACAGTTCCCATGGATTGGAGGGTAGCTAATATAACCCCACTATTTAAAAAAGGTGGTAGAGAGAAAACAAGGAATTATAGACCGATAAGCCTGACATTGGTAGTGGGGAAAATGCTAGAGTCCATTATAAAAGATGTAATAGCAGAGCACTTGGAAAACAGTGACAGGTTCGGACAAAGTCAACATGGATTTACAAAAGGTAAATGGTGCTTGACTAATCTACTGGAATTTTTTGAGGATGTAACTGGTAGAATAGATCAGGGTGAACCAGTGGATGTGGTGTATTTAGACTTTCAGAAGGCTTCCGATAAGGTCCCACATAAGAGATTAGCGTGCAAAGTTAAAGCACATGGGATTGGGGGTAAGGTACTATCTTGGATAGAGAACTGGTTGGCAGACAGGAAGCAAAGAGTTGGAATAAACGGGTCTTTTTCCGAGTGGCAGGCAGTGACTAGTGGGGTACCGCAGGGATCGGTGCTAGCACCCCAGCTATTCACAATATATATAAATGATCTAGACGAGGGAACTAGATGTAATATCTCCACCTTTGCAGATGACACAAAGCTGGGTGGGCATGTGTGCTGTGAGGAGGATGCGGAGAAACTCCAGTATGATTTGGACAGGTTGGGTGATTGGGCAGATGCATGGCAAATGCAGTATAATGTAGATAAATGCGAGGTTATCCACTTCGGTGGCAAAAACAGGAAGACAGATTATTATCTGAACGGCAATAGATTGGGAAAAGGGGAAGTGCAACGAGACCTGGGTGTCCTTGTGCACCAGTCGCTGAAGGTAAGCATGCAGGTGCAGCAGGCGGTTAAGAAGGCAAATGGTATGTTGGCCTTCATAGCGAGAGGATTTGAGTACAGAAGCAAGGATGTCTTGCTGCAGTTGTACAGGGCCTTGGTGAGACCACACCTTGAGTATTGTGTGCAGCTTTGGTCGCCTTATCTGAGGAAGGATGTTCTTGCCATGGAGGGAGTGGAGCAAGTATTCACCAGACTGATACCTGGGATGGCAGGAATGGCGTATGAGGAGAGATTGGATCGATTAGGCTTATATTCGCTAGAGTTTAGAAGAATGAGAGGGGATCTCATTGAAACTTATAAAATTTTAACAGGACTAGACAGACTAGATGCAGGAAGGATGTTCCTGATGGCAGGGGAGTCCAGAACCAGGGGTCACAGTCTAAGGATAAGGGGTAAGCCACTTAGGACAGAGATGAGGAGGAATTTCTTCACCCAGAGAGTGGTGAACCTGTGGAATTCTCTACCACAGAAGGCAGTTGAGGCCAATCTGATTAAATATATTCAAGAAGGAGTTAGTTATATTTCTTAAGGCTAAAGGGATCAAGGGATATGGGGAGAAAGCAGGGACAGGGTACTGAATTTGGATGATCAGCCATGATCTCATTAAATGGAGGAGCAGGCTCGAGGGGCCGAATGGCCTACTCCTGCTCCTATCTTCTATGTTTCTATAATAGGGAGTTAATAGTGAGATATTAGTGAGATAATGGCGAGATACTAATCATGTAATAGTGAGATAATAGTGAGGTAATGGTGAGATAATAGTGAGATAATGGTGAGATACTAATGATGTAATAGTGAGATAATAGTGAGATAATGCTGGGATAATGGTGATATAATAGTGAGATACTAGTGAGATAACAGTGAGATAATGGTGAGATAATAGTGAGATAATAATATAATAGTGAGATGATAGTGAGATAACGGTGAGGTAATAGTGAGATAATCATGAGATAATAGTTTGATAGCAGTGAGATGATAATATGATAGTGAGATAATAATGACCTAATGGTGAGATAATATTGAGATATTAGTGAGATAATGGTGAGATACCAATGATGTAATAGTGAGGTAATGGTGAGATACTAAAGATGTAATAGTGAGATAATACTGTAGTCAGATGATAGTGAGATAAGAATGAGGCAATGGTGAGATAAAAGTGAGACAATGGTGAGATAACAGTGAGATAATAGTGAGATAATAGTGAGATAATAAGGATATAATAGTGAGATGATAGTGCGATTAAAATAAGGCAATGGTGAGATAATGGTGAGATACCAGTGAGATAATAGGGAGATAAAAGTGAGATAACGCTAAGATAATAGTGAGATAATAGTGGGATAACAGTGAGAGAATAGTGAAATAATAGTAAATTAATAGTGAGATAATAGTGTGACAATAGCTAGATAATGGTGAGATAATAGTGAGATAACAGTGAGATAATAGTGAGATAATGGTGAGATAATAATATGAGTGAGATAATAGTGATATAATGGTGATATAATGGTGAGATAACAGTGAGATGACAGTGAGATAATAGGGAGATAACAGTGAGATAATGGTGAGAGAACAGTGAGATAACAGTGATATAATAGTGAGTTAATAGTGAGATTAAAGTGAGATAATGAGGTAATGCTGAGGTAATAATGAGATAATGGTGAGATAACGGTGAATTAATAGTGAGATAATAGTGAGATAATGGTTAAATAATAGTGCGATCATTGTGAGAATATAGTGAGACAGAGATGTGATAGTTAATTCATTAATGATTGATGGCGGTGTGTTAATTTATTGGTCAATCGACTGTCTCTAATGATGCATTTTCACACCCATCAGGTGAATCTGTATCTGTGATCAAACACACTGATCCAATTCCCGATCCGCGAGCTGTCAACCAGGACAAGAAGAATATGCTGTTCTCCGTGAGTCTGCACGGGCCCGTTCTGGCTATGCTCGGCTATTCTGCCGTGGCAGGCCCGCGTGATGTGCGCATCCGCTGACCTTTAATAGCCCGTGTGTCAAGAAGCTGGTGCCATTTTTACATTGCAAATGAAAAAGAGAGTACCTCCCAGTGCACGTTCCCTTTCTGTCACGCTCTTCTGTGTCACATGCAAACATCACACTCAAATCCCCGTGTCACCCACCCTAACAAAATAATCAGCACAAATTAGTCCTACTCACCCATTGTTACCATACTTCTGTAACTGGTTCCTTTTCAAGTATATACCTAACAGCAGCTTAACTCCAACTCACCTGGTGTTTACTTAACAACATCATACTTGGTGTTCACTTAACTCTAACTCACCTGGTGTTTACTTAACTGCAATTCACCTGGTGTTTACTTAACTGCAATTTACCTGGTGTTTACTTAACAACATCACACTTGGTGTTTACTTATCAACAACTCACCAGGTGTTTATTTAACTGCAATTCACCTGGTGTTTACTTAACAACTTCATACTTGGTGTTCACTTAACTCTAACTCAACTGGTGTTTACTTAACTGCAATTCACCTGGTGTTTACTTAACTGCAATTCAGCTGGTGTTTACTTAACTGCAATTCACCTGGTGTTTACTTAACAGCAACTTACCTGGTGTTTACTGAACAACAACTCACCTGGTGTTTACTTAACAGCAACTCACCTGGTGTTTACTTATCAACATCACACCTGGTGTTTACTCAACAAAACTCACCTGGTGTTTACTTAACATCATCACACCTTGTGTTTACTTAACAACAACTCACCTAGTGTTTACTTAACCACAACTCACCTGGTGTTTACTTAACAACATCACACTTGGTATTTACTTAACAGCAACTCACCTAGTATTTACTGAACAACAACTCACTTGGTGTTTACTTAACAACATCACAATTGGTGTTTACTTAACAGCAACTCACCTGGTGTTTACTTAACAACAACTCACTTGGTGTTTACTTAACTGCAACTCACCTGGTGTTTACTTAACAACAACTCACCTGGTGTTTACTTAACTCCAACTCACCCGGTGCTTACTTAACAGCAACTCACCTGCTGTTTACTTAACAACAACTCACCTGGTGTTCACTTAACTCTAACTCACCTGGTGTTTACATAACAACAACTCACCTGGTGTTTACTTAACAGCAACTCACCTGGTGTTTACTTAACAGCAACTCATGTGGTGTTTACTTAACAACATCACACTTGGTATTTACTTAACAGCAACTCACCTAGTATTTACTGAACAACTCACTTGGTGTTTACTTAACAACATCACATTTGATGTTTACTTAACAGCAACTCACCTGGTGTTTACTTAATTGCAACTCACCTGGTGTTTACTGAAAAACAACTCACCTGGTGTTTACTTAACAACATCACATCTGGTGTTTACTTAACAACACCACACTTGGTGTTTACTTAACAGCAACTCACCTGGTGTTTACTTAACAACATCACATTTGGGGTTTACTTAACAACAACTCACCTGGTGCTTACTTAACAACAGCTCTCCTGGTGTTTACTTAACAACAACTCACCTGGTGTTCACTTAATAACAACGCACCTGGTGTTTAATTAACAACAACTCACCTGGTGCTTACTTAACAGCAACTCACCTGGTGTTTACTTAACAGCAACTCACCTGGTGCCTACTTAACAGCAACTCACCTGGTGCTTACTTAACAGCAACTCACCTGGTGTTTACTTAACAGCAACTCACCTGGTGCTTACTTAACAGCAACTTACCTGGTGTTTACTTAACAGCAACTCACCTGGTGTTTATTTAACAGCAATTCGCCTGGTGTTTACTTAACAACAACTCACCTGGTGTTTACTTAACTCTAACTCACCTGATGTTTACTTAACTGCAATTCACCTGGTGTTTACTTAACAACAACTCACCTGGTGTTTACTTAACAACATCATACTTGCTGTTCACTTAACTCAAACTGACCTGGTGTTTACTTAACTGCAATTCACCTGGTGCTTACTTAACAATAACTCTCCTGGTGTTTAATTAACAACAACTCACCTGGTGCTTACTTAACAACAACTCTCTTGGTGTTTACTTAACAGCAACTCACCTGGTGTTTACTTAACAACTCACCTGGTGTTTACTTAACAACTCTCCTGTTGTTTACTTAACAACAACTCACCTGGTGTTTACTTAACAACAACTCACCTGGCGTTTAATTAACAACAACTCACCTGGTGCTTACGTAATAACTCTCCTGGTGTTTACTTAACAACAACTCACCTGGTGTTTAATTAACAACAACTCACCTGGTGTTTACTTAACAGCAACTCACCTGGTGTTTATTAACAGCAACTCACCTGGTGTTTACTTAGCAGCAATTCACCTGTTGTTTACTTAACAGCAATTCCCCTGGTGTTTACTTAACAGCAACTCACCTGGTGTTTACTTAACTGCAATTCACCTGGTGTTTACTTAACAACATCACACTTGGGCCTAGAAATTCAGTATAGCCACTTTTGGGGCGGTAAAGTCGGGCGGCCGCTAAAGTTTGCGCCCGGCGCAAAGTCGAGCCCCCTTCGCCGATATTCAGTCGCATCGCCCTAAGAGGTTGCTGCTGCGCTAAAACAGGCGATGCACGACTATCATTAGGCGCTAAGCCGGCGGCCCGGGGCGAAACCCCGGAAGTCGGGCACAGGGCAGGTGCGGCGAGCTGCTGATTGACACTCTGGCGCCGGTGAGCTCTTAAAGGGGAAGGGTGCATTTGTGTTTTTGAACGGCCGACATTAGTTTGTTATGTGGTACGGTCCTCCTCCTCCTCCTCCGTTGCGCCAAACCAGAAGATCCGTCTCTCACAAAAAGGAGTGTTGCAACACGGCTGCCGTATCTAGTGGCAGGGGAAGTGCCCTTTAATTTGCGCTCCCCGTGGCCCGCATCGGCTGAGCAACGTTCCACTCAACAGTCGTTAGGGCCGCCCGGCGCACAATGGGCCGGTGCGACTGAAGATCCGGTTTGGGACGCACAAAGGGCGTTGCACGAGGAAATTATGTCATGATCTGCACGCGCAGCTGAGCGCGCGCAAAGACTTAGCGCCGGCGCTAAATGTCTACTGAAGTTGGGGAGAGGTGCAGATCGCGCTGCGCCTGGGCGCTAAGCGCCCAGCGCTCGACATCTACTCCTCCTAAGGCGCTAACGGCTGGCGCAACCAACTGAATTTCTAGCCTTTAGTGTTTACTTAACAACTGACCTGGTGTTTATTTAACAACATCACACTTGGTGTTTACTTAACAACTGACCTGGTGTTTACTTAACTCCAACTCACCTGGTGTTTACTTAGCACCAGCTCACCTGGTGTTTACTTAACAACAACTCACCTGGTGTTTACTTAACAGCAACTCACCTGGTGTTTACTTAACAACAACTCTCCTGTTGTTTACTTAACAACAACTCACCTGGTGTTTGCTTACCAACAACACTCCTGGTGTTTACTTGACAACAACTCTCCTGGTGTTTACTTAACAACAACTCACCTGGTGTTTACTTAACAGCAACTCACCTGGTGTTTACTTAACAGCAACTCACCTGGTGTTTACTTAACAGCAATTCACCTGGTGTTTACTTAACAGCAACTCACCTGGTGTTTACTTAGCAACATCATACTTGGTGTTCACTTAACTCTAACTCTCCTGGTATTTACTTAACTGCAATTCACCTGGTGTTTACTTAACAACAAATCACCTGGTGTTTACTTAACAGCAACTCACCTGGTGTTTATTTAACAACAACTCACCTGGTGTTTACTTAACAACAACTCACCTGGTGTTTACTTAACAACATCATACTTGGTGTTCACTTAACTCTAAGTCACCTGGTGTTCACTTAACTCTAACTCACCTGGTGTTTACTTAACAACAACTCACTTGGCGTTTACTTAACAACTGACCTGGTGTTTACTTAACTCCAACTCACCTGCTATTTACTTAGCAGCAGCTCAGCTGGTGTTTACTTAACACCAACTCACCTGGCGTTTACTTAACAGCAACTCACCTGGTGTTTACTTAACAACAACTCACCTGGTGTTTACTTAACAGCAGCTCACCTGGTGTTTACTTAACAACAACTCACCTGGTGTTTACTTAACTGCAACTCACCTGGTGTTTACTTAACAACAACTCACCTAGTCTTTACTTAACAGCAACTCACCTGGTGTTTACTTAACAACAACTCACCTGGTGTTTACTTAACAACATCACACCTGCTGTTTACTTAACAACATCACACCTGGTGTTTACTTAACAGCAACTCACCTGGTGTTTACTTAACAACATCACACCTGGTGTTTAATTAACAGCAACTCACCTGGTGTTTACTTAACATCACATTTGGTGTTTACTTAATAGCAATCACCTGGTGTTTACTTAACTCCAACTCACCTGGTGTTTACTGAACAACAACTCACCTGGTCTTTACGTAACAGCAACTCACCAGGTGTTTAATTAACAACATCACATTTGGTGTTTATGTAACAGAAACTCACCTGGTGTTTACTTAACAACGTTACACTTTGTGTCTACTGAACAACAACTCACCTGGTGTTTACTTAACAGCAACTCACCTGGTGTTTACTTAACAGCAACTCACCTGGTGTTTACTTAACAGCAATTCACCTGGTGCTTACTTAACAACAACTCACCTGGTGTTTAATTAACAACAACTCATCTGGTGCTTACTTAACAACAACTCACCTGGTGTTTACTTAACAACAACTCACCTGGTGTTTAATTAACAACAACTCACCTGGTGTTTACTTAACAGCAACTCACCTGGTGCTTACTTAACAGCAATTCACCTGGTGTTTACTTAACAGCAACTCACCTGGTGTTTACTTAACAGCAATTCACCTGGTGTTTACTTAACAGCAACTCACCTGGTGTTTACTTAACAGCAACTCACCTGGTGTTTACTTAGCAACATCATACTTGGTGTTCACTTAACTCTAACTCTCCTGGTATTTACTTAACTGCAATTCACCTGGTGTTTACTTAACAACAAATCACCTGGTGTTTACTTAACAGCAACTCACCTGGTGTTTACTTAACAGCAACTCACCAGGTGTTTACTTAACAACATCATACTTGGTGTTCACTTAACTCTAATTCACCTAGTGTTCACTTAACTCTAACTCACCTGGTGTTTACTTAACAACAACTCACCAGGTGTTTACTTAACAACATCACACTTGGCGTTTACTTAACAACTGACCTGGTGTTTACTTAACTCCAACTCACCTGCTATTTACTTAGCAGCAGCTCAGCTGGTGTTTACTTAACAACAGCTCACCTGGCGTTTACTTAACAGCAACTCACCTTGTGTTTACTTAACAACAACTCACCTGGTGTTTACTTAACAACAACTCACCTGGTGTTTACTTAACAGCAGCTCACCTGGTGTTTACTTAACAACAACTCACCTGGTGTTGACTTAACTCCAACTCACCTGGTGTTTGCTTAACAACAACTCACCTGGTGTTGACTCAACTCCAACTCATCTGGTGTTTACTTAACTCCAACTCACCTGGTGTTTACTTAACTCCAACTCACCTGGTGTTGACTCAACTGCAATTGGATTTATGCCCTCGAGAGATGCATACCTCCACATTCATATTCCTGGCCTTATAATAACAATACACCCTCTAATACACCATGAGCTGCAGCGCGGGAGATTTGCCGGTGTCCGTGATATATAGAAACATTCGATGGTGCATGTGCTTTATTCCCACCTCCACCTTTTAAATTCCTCGAGAATGATGATAGAGTGAGATGAAGGAAATTGGCAAATGAATTGCAATAAGTGTGAGATGGTTCATTTTGGTAGGAAGAATAAATAGGCCACGTACCCCTTGGAAAATAAGTCTAAATGGGGGACAGAAGCCGAGAGGTCTGGAGGTCCTTTTGCAGAAATCATTCAGAGTAGCGACGCAGGTTAAAAAGGCCAAAATTAAAAGCAAACCAGGCACGGGGGTTCATTTCTAGAGGGATAGAATTGAAAAGCAGACATGTGAAGTTAAACGTGTGTAGAACCTTGGTTAGACCACACTTGAAGCACTGTGCACAGTTCCGGTCTGGTTAGACCACACTTGGAGCACTGTGCACAGTTCTGGTCTGGTTAGACCACACTTGGAGCACTGTGCACAGTTCCGGTCTGGTTAGATCACACTTGGACCACTGTGCACAGTTCTGGTCTGGTTAGACCACACTTGGAGCACTGTGCACAGTTCTGGTCTGGTTAGACCACACTTGGGGCACTGTGCACAGTTCTGGTCTGGTTAGACCACACTTGGACCTCTGTGCACAGTTCTGGTCTGGTTAGACCACACTTGGAGCACTGCGCACAGTTTTGGTCTGGTTAGACCACACTTGGAGCACTGTGCACAGTTCCGGTCTGGGTAGACCACACTTGGAGCACTGTGCACAGTTCTGGTCTGGTTAGACCACACTTGGAGCACTGTGCACAGTTCTGGTTTGGTTAGACCACACTTGGAGCACTGTGCACAGTTCCGGTCTGGTTAGACCACACTTGGAGCACTGTGCACAGTTCTGGTCTGGTTAGACCACACTTGGAGCACTGTGCACTGTTCTGGTCTGGTTAGACCACACTTGGAGCACTGTGCACAGTTCTAGTCTGGTTAGACCACACTTGGAGCACTGTGCACAGTTCTGGTCTGGGTAGACCACACTTGGAGCACTGTGCACAGTTCTGGTCTGATTAGACCACACTTGGAGCACTGTGCACAGTTCTGGTCTGGTTAGACCACACTTGGAGCACTGTGCACAGTTCTGGTCTGGTTAGACCACACTTGGAGCACTGTGCACAGTTCTGGTCTGGTTAGACCACACTGGGAGCACTGTGCACAGTTCTGGTCTGGTTAGACCACACTTGGAGCACTGTGCACAGTTCTGGTCTGGTTAGACCACACTTGGAGCACTGTGCACAGTTCTGGTCTGGTTAGACCACACTTGGAGCACTGTGCACAGTTCTGGTCTGGTTAGACCACACTTGGAGCACTGTGCACAGTTCTGGTCTGGTTAGACCACACTTGGAGCACTGTGCACAGTTCTGGTCTGGTTAGACCACACTTGGAGCACTGTGCACAGTTCTGGTCTGGTTAGACCACACTTGGAGCACTGTGCACAGTTCTGGTCTGGTTAGACCACACTTGAAGCACTGTGCACAGTTCCGGTCTGGTTAGACCACACTTGGAGCACTGTGCACAGTTCTGGTCTGGTTAGACCACACTTGGAGCACTGTGCACAGTTCTGGTCTGGTTAGACCACACTTGGAGCACTGTGCACAGTTCTGGTCTGGTTAGACCACACTTGGAGCACTGTGCACAGTTCTGGTCTGGTTAGACCACACTTGGAGCACTGTGCACAGTTCTGGTCTGGTTAGACCACACTTGGAGCACTGTGCACAGTTCTGGTCTGGTTAGACCACCCTTGGAGCACTGTGCACAGTTCTGGTCTGGTTAGACCACACTTGGAGCACTGTGCACTGTTCCGGTCTGGTTAGACCACACTTGGAGCACTGTGCACAGTTCCGGTCTGGTTAGACCACAGTTGGAGCACTGTGCACAGTTCTGGTCTGGTTAGACCACACTTGGAGCACTGTGCACAGTTCTGGTCTGGTTAGACCACACTTGGAGCACTGTGCACAGTTCTGGTCTGGTTAGACCACACTTGGAGCACTGTGCACAGTTCTGGTCTGGTTAGACCACACTTGGAGCACTGTGCACAGTTCTGGTCTGGTTAGACCACCCTTGGAGCACTGTGCACAGTTCTGGTCTGGTTAGACCACACTTGGAGCACTGTGCACTGTTCCGGTCTGGTTAGACCACACTTGGAGCACTGTGCACAGTTCCAGTCTGGTTAGACCACAGTTGGAGCACTGTGCACAGTTCTGGCCTGGTTAGACCACACTTGGAGCACTGTGCACAGTTCTGGTCTGGTTAGACCACACTGGGAGCACTGTGCACAGTTCTGGTCTGGTTAGACCACACTTGGAGCACTGTGCACAGTTCTGGTCTGGTTAGACCACACTTGGAGCACTGTGCACAGTTCTGGTCTGGTTAGACCACACTTGGAGCACTGTGCACAGTTCTGGTCTGGTTAGACCACACTTGGAGCACTGTGCACTGTTCCGGTCTGGTTAGACCACACTTGGAGCACTGTGCACAGTTCCGGTCTGGTTAGACCACAGTTGGAGCACTGTGCACAGTTCTGGTCTGGTTAGACCACACTTGGAGCACTGTGCACAGTTCTGGTCTGGTTAGACCACACTTGGAGCACTGTGCACAGTTCTGGTCTGGTTAGACCACACTTGGAGCACTGTGCACAGTTCTGGTCTGGTTAGACCACACTTGGAGCACTGTGCACAGTTCTGGTCTGGTTAGACCACACTTGGAGCACTGTGCACAGTTCTGGTCTGGTTAGACCACACTTGGAGCACTGTGCACAGTTCTGGTCTGGTTAGACCACACTTGAAGCACTGTGCACAGTTCCGGTCTGGTTAGACCACACTTGGAGCACTGTGCACAGTTCTGGTCTGGTTAGACCACACTTGGAGCACTGTGCACAGTTCTGGTCTGGTTAGACCACACTTGGAGCACTGTGCACAGTTCTGGTCTGGTTAGACCACACTTGGAGCACTGTGCACAGTTCTGGTCTGGTTAGACCACACTTGGAGCACTGTGCACAGTTCTGGTCTGGTTAGACCACCCTTGGAGCACTGTGCACAGTTCTGGTCTGGTTAGACCACACTTGGAGCACTGTGCACTGTTCCGGTCTGGTTAGACCACACTTGGAGCACTGTGCACAGTTCCAGTCTGGTTAGACCACAGTTGGAGCACTGTGCACAGTTCTGGTCTGGTTAGACCACACTTGGAGCACTGTGCACAGTTCTGGTCTGGTTAGACCACACTGGGAGCACTGTGCACAGTTCCGGTCTGGTTAGACCACACTTGGAGCACTGTGCACAGTTCTGGTCTGGTTAGACCACACTGGGAGCACTGTGCACAGTTCCGGTCTGGTTAGACCACACTTGGAGCACTGTGCACAGTTCTGGTCTGGTTAGACCACACTTGGAGCACTGTGCACAGTTCTGGTCTGGTTAGACCACACTTGGAGCACTGTGCACAGTTCTGGTCTGGTTAGACCACACTTGGAGCACTGTGCACAGTTCTGGTCTGGTTAGACCACACTTGGAGCACTGTGCACAGTTCTGGTCTGGTTAGACCACACTTGGAGCACTGTGCACAGTTCTGGTCTGGTTAGACCACCCTTGGAGCACTGTGCACAGTTCTGGTCTGGTTAGACCACACTTGGAGCACTGTGCACTGTTCCGGTCTGGTTAGACCACACTTGGAGCACTGTGCACAGTTCCAGTCTGGTTAGACCACAGTTGGAGCACTGTGCACAGTTCTGCTCTGATTAGACCACACTTGGAGCACTGTGCACAGTTCTGGTCTGGTTAGACCACACTTGGAGCACTGTGCACAGTTCTGGTCTGGTTAGACCACACTTGAAGCACTGTGCACAGTTCCGGTCTGGTTAGACCACACTTGGAGCACTGTGCACAGTTCTGGTCTGGTTAGACCACACTTGGAGCACTGTGCACAGTTCTGGTCTGGTTAGACCACACTTGGAGCACTGTGCACAGTTCTGGTCTGGTTAGACCACACTTGGAGCACTGTGCACAGTTCTAGTCTGGTTAGACCACACTTGGAGCACTGTGCACAGTTCTGGTCTGGTTAGACCACACTTGGAGCACTGTGCACAGTTCTGGTCTGGTTAGACCACACTTGGAGCACCGTGCACAGTTCTGGTCTGGTTAGACCACACTTGGAGCACCGTGCACAGTTCTGGTCTGGTTAGACCACACTTGGAGCACTGTGCACAGTTCTGGTCTGGTTAGACCACACTTGGAGCACTGTGCACAGTTCTGGTCTGGTTAGACCACACTTGGAGCACTGTGCACAGTTCTGGTCTGGTTAGACCACACTTGGAGCACTGTGCACAGTTCTGGTCTGGTTAGACCACACTTGAAGCACTGTGCACAGTTCCGGTCTGGTTAGACCACACTTGGAGCACTGTGCACAGTTCCGGTCTGGTTAGACCACACTTGGAGCACTGTGCACAGTTCTGGTCTGGTTAGACCACACTTGGAGCACTGTGCACAGTTGTGGTCTGGTTAGACCACACTTGGAGCACTGTGCACAGTTCTGGTCTGGTTAGACCACACTTGGAGCACTGTGCACAGTTCTGGTCTGGTTAGACCACACTTGGAGCACTGTGCACAGTTCTGGTCTGGTTAGACCACACTTGGAGCACTGTGCACAGTTCTGGTCTGGTTAGACCACACTTGGAGCACTGTGCACAGTTCTGGTCTGGTTAGACCACACTTGGAGCACTGTGCACAGTTCCGGTCTGGTTAGACCACACTTGGAGCACTGTGCACAGTTCTGGTCTGGTTAGACCACACTTGGAGCACTGTGCACTGTTCTGGTCTGGTTAGACCACACTTGGAGCACTGTGCACAGTTCTAGTCTGGTTAGACCACACTTGGAGCACTGTGCACAGTTCTGGTCTGGTTAGACCACACTTGGAGCACTGTGCACAGTTCTGGTCTGGTTAGACCACACTTGGAGCACTGTGCACAGTTCTGGTCTGGTTAGACCACACTTGGAGCACTGTGCACAGTTCTGGTCTGGTTAGACCACACTTGGAGCACTGTGCACAGTTCTGGTCTGGTTAGACCACACTTGGAGCACTGTGCACAGTTCTGGTCTGGTTAGACCACACTTGGAGCACTGTGCACAGTTCTGGTCTGGTTAGACCACACTGGGAGCACTGTGCACAGTTCTGGTCTGGTTAGACCACACTTGGAGCACTGTGCACAGTTCTGGTCTGGTTAGACCACACTTGGAGCACTGTGCACAGTTCTGGTCTGGTTAGACCACACTGGGAGCACTGTGCACAGTTCTGGTCTGGTTAGACCACATTGGGAGCACTGTGCACAGTTCTGGTCTGGTTAGACCACACTTGGAGCACTGTGCACAGTTCTGGTCTGGTTAGACCACACTGGGAGCACTGTGCACAGTTCTGGTCTGGTTAGACCACACTTGGAGCACTGTGCACAGTTCTGGTCTGGTTAGACCACACTTGGAGCACTGTGCACAGTTCTGGTCTGGTTAGACCACACTTAGAGCACTGTGCACAGTTCTGGTCTGGTTAGACCACACTTGGAGCACTGTGCACAGTTCTGGTCTCCATATTATAAAAGGATATAGAGAAGGTGTAAAAAAGATTTACAAGGGTGATACCAGAACAGAGAGGTTACACCTATCAGGAAAGATTGAAAAGACTGGGGCTGCTTTCTCTAGAAAAGGGAAGGCTGAGGGGCGACCTGATCGAGGTCTGTAAGATTATGAAAGGTTTCGATAGGGTCGAGGTAGGGAAGACGTTTCCAGTTGTAGGCGAGACCAGAACTAGGGACCATCAATATAAGACAGTCACTAATAAATCCAATGGGGAATTCAGGAGAAACTTCTTTCCCCAGAGAGTGGTGAGAATGTGGAACTCGCTGCCACAGGGAGTGGTTGAGGCGAATAACAGAGATACATTTAAGGGGAAGCTGGATAAACACATGAGGGAGAAAGGAATAGAGGGATATGCTGAGAGGGTGAGATGAAGTAGGGTGGGTGGAGGCTCGTGTGGAGCAGAAACTCCGGCATGGCGCAGTTTCCATGCTATACATTCCATGCGATTCCATGCAGAGTAGGGGAAGGGGGTTCGAAGGCGAACCCGGGTGTGATTTTGACCTGGTGAGACCGCATCTTGAGTATTGTGTGCAGTTTTGGTCACCTTATCTGAGGAAGGATGTTCTTGCCCATGGAGGGAGTGCAGCGAAGATTCACCAGACTGATACCTGGGACGGCAGGAATGACGTATGAGGAGAGATTGGGACGATTGGGCTTGTACTCGCTGGAGTTTAGAAGAATGAGAGGGGATCTCATCGAAACTTATAAAATTCTGGCAGGACTGGACAGACTAGATGCAGGGAGGATGTTCCCGATGGTCGGGGAGCCCAGAACCAGGGGTCACAGTCTAAGGATAAGGGGTAAGCCTTTCAGGACAGAAATAAGGAGGAATTTCTTCACCCAGAGAGTGGTGAACCTGTGGAATTCTCTACCACAGAAGGCAGTAGAGGCCAATACATTAAATATACTTAAGAAGGAGTTGGATATATTTCTTAAGGCTAAAGGGATCAAGGGATATTGGGAGAAAGCAGGGACAGGGTACTGAATTTGGATGATCAGCCATGATCGCATTGAATGGCGGAGCAGGCTCGAGGGACCGAATGGCCTACTCCTGCTCCTATCTTCTATGTTTCTATGTGATGATGGCTTTGGTGCCTCAGTCGTTGGGTAACTTATCTTCCGCCCTCTCCCCTCCCCACCCCCCAACCCACCGCAGGGCACCAACATCGCGGCTGGAAAAGCCACGGGCGTGGTGGTGGCCACTGGCGTCAGCACTGAGATCGGCAAGATCCGCGACCAGATGGTGGCCACAGAGCAGGAAAAGACGCCCCTGCAGCAGAAGCTGGACCAGTTCGGCGAGCAGCTGTCGAAGGTCATCTCCCTCATCTGCGTGGCCGTGTGGCTCATCAACATCGGTCACTTCAATGACCCAGTCCACGGGGGCTCCTGGATCCGAGGCGCGGTCTACTACTTCAAGATCGCCGTGGCCCTGGCTGTGGCTGCCATCCCAGAAGGTCAGCCCCTCCATCAAACTCCAGTGCGATTTGGACAGGTTGGGCGATTGGGCAAAAGCATGGCAAATGCAATATAATGTGGATAAATGCGAGGTTGGAAAAATTTTTGACGATGTAACTGGTAAAATAGATAAGGGAGAACCAGTGGATGTGGTGTATTTGGACTTTCAGAAGGCTTTCGATCAGGTCCCACATAAGAGATTAGCGTGTAAAGTTAAGGCACATGGGATTGGGGGCAAGGTACTGACTTGGATAGAGAACTGGTTGGCAGACAGAAAGCAAAGAGTTGGAATAAACGGGTCTTTTTCCGAGTGGCAGGCAGTGACTAGTGGGGTACCGCAGGGATCGGTCCTAGGACCCCAGCTATTCACAATATATATTAATGATCTAGACAAGGGAACTAGATGTAATATCTCCAAATTTGCAGACGACACAAAGCTGGGTGGGCGTGTATGCTGTGAGGAGGATGCCGAGAAACTCCAGGATGATTTGGACAGGTTGGGTGATTGGGCAGAAGCATGGCAGATGCAGTATAATGTGGATAAATGCGAGGTTGTCCACTTTGGTGGCAAAAACAGGAAGGCAGATTATTATCTGAACGGCAATAGATTGGGAGAAGGGGAAGTGCAACGAGACCTGGGTGTCCTTGTGCACCAGTCGCTGAAGGTAAGCATGCAGGTGCAGCAGGCGGTTAAGAAGGCAAATGGTATGTTGGCCTTGATAGCGAGAGGGTTCGAGTACAGGAGCAAGGATGTCTTGCTGCAGTTGTACAGGGCCTTGGTGAGACCGCACCTTGAGTATTGTGTGCAGTTTTGGTCGCCTTGTCTGAGGAAGGATGTTCTTGCCATGGAGGGAGTTCAGCGAAGATTCACCAGACTGATACCTGGGATGGCAGGAATGACGTATGAGGAGAGATTGGGTCGATTGGGCTTATATTCACTGGAGTTTAGAAGAATGAGAGGGGATCTCATTGAAACTTATAAAATTCTAACAGGACTAGACAGACTGGATGCAGGAAGGATGTTCCCGATGGCGGGGGAGTCCAGAACCAGGGGTCACAGTCTAAGGATAAGGGGTAAGCCATTTAGGACAGAGATGAGGAGGAATTTATTCACCCAGAGAGTGGTGAACCTGTGGAATTCTCTACCACACAGGGCAGTTGAGGCCAAATCATTAAATATATTCAAGAAGGAGTTTGATATATTTCTTAAGGCTAAAGGGATCAAGGGATATGGGGAGAAAGCAGGGACAGGGTACTGAGTTTGGATGATCAGCCATGATCGCATTGAATGGCGGAGCAGGCTCGAGGGGCCGAATGGCCTACTCCTGCTCCTGTCTTCTATGTTTCTAAACATCTCGGGGCGGAGGTGGGATTTAGTAGGTTGGCGCAGCGCAGTTAGCGCCTGGCGGCATGAGGGGGGGAGCTGATGGGGTGCCGCGGCTGGGCAAGTCCCACGCCGCACGGCAAATTCGCCTGGATCCCATTCGCCATGCAGGCCAGGACGTCAGTGAGTGTGCAGCGCTCACTGGGCACCCGACCTGCAAACTTCAGTGGCGCCGCCACCCCTTCCCCCCTCCCCATTACCGCCTCGCGCCGACAGGGAGCGGAGGCGTTAACCAGCCGGCGGGCAGCCGGCGGGGAGCTACTTAAAGCGACGCGCCCCAGCTGTCGAGGAACCTCCGTTCCAAAGGCCGATTGTGGAGTGCAGGATGTAGCTGCATCCAAATAAAAGCTGCTTAGTCCCCGGAGTGTTGCGGGCCACCGAAGGGTTTTTGCATTTTATCCGACAGCATGTTGACGTTCTGCACACCCCGAATCATTGGAGGCTGGTGTGCGGAATCCAAAGACCCTCCCCTGCGAAGCCTCTGCCCCAATGCTTGCTCCCGATCGCACAACACCTTAGATTTGTTATCACTTGAAGCGTAACGCCACTCACCTACGCCATTAGCACCTGATTTAACGCTCCCCTGCATACTTCGCGCGCTGAGGCTGAATTTAGCGGGCAGCGAGATTAATTAGACTTTCAACGTCCCGAAAGTTAGGGCCGCGACTGAATTTATCCCCACTTCGCTCTCTCATTCCATCAAACATCTTCGCTCTCTCAATTCAATTCAATTCAATTCAAATCGCTTTATTGGCATGATGACAAGGTACATCTTATGTTGCCAAAGCATCGAAAAAACATTCATGGTTGTACACATAAATACAGATCTATCCATACAGTGTATAAACAGATATATCCCTGAGTGTATAAATATACATTCATATAATTTGTATATACTCTTTTCTTATATTTAGTGGTTGTCCCTCTGTTTATGGCAAGCTGTAACATAGTGTGCCGCTAAGGTTACACAATTTCTTTCTTCCCCTAGTAGGTATGGGAGTTTTTGGTCGTCATTCAAATTTCTGAATTCAGGGCATATTTTTGTGAATTTTGGGTAGAAATTCTCCCTTATGCCCTGATATTTTCTACAAGCTGTGAGGAAGTGCATCTCTGTCTCCACCACCCCCTGACTGCAGTGAGAGCATATCCTGTCCTCTGTCTCTCTCTCTCTTCCACCCCCCCAGTCTCTCTCTCTCTTCCACCCCCCCAGTCTCTCTCTCTCTTCCACCCCCCCAGTCTCTCTCTCTCTTCCACCCCCCAGTCTCTCTCTCTCTTCCACCCCCCAGTCTCTCTCTCTCTTCCACCCCCCCAGTCTCTCTCTCTCTTCCACCCCCCAGTCTCTCTCTCTCTTCCACCCCCCAGTCTCTCTCTCTCTTCCACCCCCCCAGTCTCTCTCTCTCTTCCACCCCCCAGTCTCTCTCTCTCTTCCACCCCCCCAGTCTCTCTCTCTCTTCCCCCTCCCAGTCTCTCTCTCTCTTCCACCCCCCCAGTCTCTCTCTCTCTTCCCCCCAGTCTCTCTCTCTCTCTTCCCCCCCAGTCTCTCTCTCTCTTCCCCCTCCCAGTCTCTCTCTCTTCCACCCCCCCAGTCTCTCTCTCTCTTCCACCCCCCCAGTCTCTCTCTCTCTTCCCCCCCAGTCTCTCTCTCTCTCTCTTCCCCCCCCAGTCTCTCTCTCTCTTCCACCCCCCCAGTCTCTCTCTCTCTTCCCCCCCAGTCTCTCTCTCTCTTCCACCCTCCCAGTCTCTCTCTCTCTTCCACCCCCCCTGTCTCTCTCTCTCTTCCACCCCCCCTGTCTCTCTCTCTCTTCCACCCCCCCAGTCTCTCTCTCTTCCCCCCCCCAGTCTCTCTCTCTCTTCCACACCCCCAGTCTCTCTCTCTCTTCCCCCCCAGTCTCTCTCTCTCTTCCACCCCCCCAGTCTCTCTCTCTCTTCCCCCCCCCAGTCTCTCTCTCTCTTCCACCCTCCCAGTCTCTCTCTCTCTTCCACCCCCCAGTCTCTCTCTCTCTTCCACCCTCCCAGTCTCTCTCTCTCTTCCACCCTCCCAGTCTCTCTCTCTCTTCCACCCCCCCAGTCTCTCTCTCTCTTCCACCCCCCCAGTCTCTCTCTCTCTTCCACCCCCCCAGTCTCTCTCTCTCTTCCACCCTCCCAGTCTCTCTCTCTCTTCCACCCCCCCAGTCTCTCTCTCTCTTCCACCCTCCCAGTCTCTCTCTCTCTTCCACCCCCCCAGTCTCTCTCTCTCTTCCACCCTCCCAGTCTCTCTCTCTCTTCCACCCCCCCAGTCTCTCTCTCTCTTCCCCCCCCAGTCTCTCTCTCTCTTCCACCCCCCCAGTCTCTCTCTCTCTTCCCCCCCAGTCTCTCTCTCTCTTCCACCCTCCCAGTCTCTCTCTCTCTTCCACCCCCCCAGTCTCTCTCTCTCTTCCCCCCCAGTCTCTCTCTCTCTTCCACCCCCCCAGTCTCTCTCTCTCTTCCCCCCCCAGTCTCTCTCTCTCTTCCACCCCCCCAGTCTCTCTCTCTCTTCCCCCCCAGTCTCTCTCTCTCTTCCCCCCAGTCTCTCTCTCTCTTCCACCCCCCGTCTCTCTCTCTCTCGTCCCTCCCAGTCTCTCTCTCTCTTCCCCCCCCAGTCTCTCTCTCTCTTCCACCCCGTCACTCTCTCTCTCGTCCCTCCCAGTCTCTCTCTCTCTTCCCCCCCCAGTCTCTCTCTCTCTTCCCCCCCAGTCTCTCTCTCTCTTCCACCCCCCGTCTCTCTCTCTTCCACCCCCCAGTCTCTCTCTCTCTTCCCCCCCAGTCTCTGTCTCTCTTCCCCCTCCCAGTCTCTCTCTCTCTCCCTTCCCCCCCAGTCTCTCTCTCTCTTCCCCCTCCCAGTCTCTCTCTCTCTTCCCCCCCGTCTCCCTCTCTGTTCCCCCCCAGTCTCTCTCTCTCTTCCCCCCCAGTCTTTCTCTCTCTTCCCCCCCAGTCTCTCTCTCTCTTCCCCCTCCCAGTCTCTCTCTCTCTTCCCCCCAGTCTCTCTCTCTCTTCCCCCCCAGTCTCTCTCTCTCTTCCCCCCCAGTCGCTCTCCCTCTTCCCCCCCCAGTCTCTCTCTCTCTTCCCCCCCAGTCGCTCTCCCTCTTCCCCCCCAGTCTCTCTCTCTCTTCCCCCCGTCTCTCTCTCTCTTTCCCCCCGTCTCTCTCTCTCTTCCCCCCCCGTCTCTCTCTTTCTTCCATCCCAGTCTCTCTCTCTCTTCCCCCCAGTCGCTCTCCCTCTTCCCCCCCAGTCTCTCTCTCTCTTCCCCCCGTCTCTCTCTCTCTTCCCCCCCAGTCTCTCTCTCTCTTCCCCCTCCCAGTCTCTCTCTCTTCCCCCCCAGTCTCTCTCTCTCTTCCCCCTCCCAGTCTCTCTCTCTTCTCCCCCCCAGTCTCTCTCTCTCTTCCCCCCCAGTCTCTCTCTCTCTTCCCCCTCCCAGTCTCTCTCTCTCTTCCCCCCAGTCTCTCTCTCTCTTCCCCCCGTCTCTCTCTCTCTCTTCCCCCCCCCCAGTCTCTCTCTCTCTTCCCCTCCCAGTCTCTCTCTCTCTTCCCCCCAGTCTCTCTCTCTCTTCCACCCCCCAGTCTCTCTCTCTCTTCCCCTCCCAGTCTCTCTCTCCCTTCCCCCCCAGTCTCTCTCTCTCTTCCCCCCCAGTCTCTCTCTCTCTTCCCCCCGTCTCTCTGTCTCTTCCCCCCCGTCTCTCTCTCCCTTCCCCCCCAGTCGCTCTCTCTCTTCCCCCCCCAGTCTCTCTCTCTCTTCCCCCCAGTCTCTCTCTCTCTTCCCCCCCAGTCGCTCTCTCTCTTCCCCCCCAGTCTCTCTCTCTCTTCCCCCCAGTCTCTCTCTCTCTTCCCCCCCAGTCGCTCTCTCTCTACCCCCCCAGTCTCTCTCTCTCTCTCTTCCCCCCCAGTCTCTCTCTCTCTTCCCCCCAGTCTCTCTCTCTCTTCCCCCCGTCTCTCTCTCTCTTCCCCCCCGTCTCTCTCTCTCTTCCCCCTCCCAGTCTCTCTCGCTCTCCCTTCCCCCCCCAGTCTCTCTCTCTCTTCCCCCCCAGTCGCTCTCTCTCTTCCCCCCCAGTCTCTCTCTCTCTTCCCCCCCAGTCGCTCTCTCTCTTCCCCCCCAGTCTCTCTCTCTCTCTCTTCCCCCCCAGTCTCTCTCTCTCTTCCCCTCCAGTCTCTCTCTCTCTTCCCCCCGTCTCTCTCTCTCTCTTCCCCCCCAGTCTCTCTCTCTCTTCCCCCTCCCAGTCTCTCTCGCTCTCCCTTCCCCCCCCAGTCTCTCTCTCTCTTCCCCCCAGTCGCTCTCTCTCTTCCCCACCAGTCTCTCTCTCTCTTCCCCCCCAGTCTCTCTCTCTCTTCCCCCCCAGTCTCTCTCTCTCTTCCCCCAGTCTCTCTCTCTCTTCCCCCCCAGTCTCTCTCTCTCTTGCCCCGTCTCTCTCTCTCTTCCCCCTCCCAGTCTCTCTCTCTCTTCCCCCCCGTCTCTCTTTCTCTCCCTTCCCCCCCAGTCTCTCTCTCTCTCCCTTCCCCCCCAGTCTCTCTCTCTCTCCCCCCCCAGTCTCTCTCTCTTCTACCCCCAGTCTCTCTCTCTCTTCCCCCCCCAGTCTCTCTCTCTCTTCCCCCCAGTCTCTCTCTCTCTTCCCCCCCAGTCTCTCTCTCTCTTCCACCCCCAGTCTCTCTCTCTCTTCCCCCTCCCAGTCTCTCTCTCTCTTCCCCCCCAGTCTCTCTCTCTCTTCCCCCCCCAGTCTCTCTCTCCCTTCCCCCCAGTCTCCCTCTCTCTTCCCCCCCAGTCTCTCTCTCTCTTCCACCCACCAGTCTCTCTCTCTCTTCCCCCCAGTCTCTCTCTCTCTCTTCCCCCCCCAGTCTCTCTCTCTCTTCCCCCTCCCAGTCTCTCTCTCTCTTCCCCCCCCAGTCTCTCTCTCTCTTCCCCCCCAGTCTCTCTCTGTTCCCCCCCCAGTCTCTCTCTCTCTTCCCCCCATCTCTCTCTCTCTTCCCCCCGTCTCTCTCTCTCTTCCCCCCCGTCTCTCTCTCTGTTCCCCCCCCAGTCTCTCTCTCTTCCCCCCCAGTCTCTCTTTCTCTTCCCCCCGTCTCTCTCTCTCTGCCCCCCGTCTCTCTCTCTCTTCCCCCCAGTCTCTCTCTCTCTTCCCCCCCCCAGTCTCTCTCTCTCTTCCCCCCCAGTCTCTCTCTCTCTTCCCCCCAGTCTCTCTCTCTCTTCCCCCGTCTCTCTCTCTCTTCCCCCCCCAGTCTCTCTCTCTCTTCCCCCCCCCGTCTCTCTCTCTCTTCCCCCCCAGTCTCTCTCTCTCTTCCCCCCCAGTCTCTCTCTCTCTTCCCCCCGTCTCTCTCTCTCTTCCCCCCCCAGTCTCTCTCTCTCTTCCCCCCCGTCTCTCTCTCTCTTCCCCCCCAGTCTCTCTCTCTCTTCCCCCCAGTCTCTCTCAATCTTCCCCCCGTCTCCCTCTCTCTTCCCCCCCAGTCTCTCTCTCTCTTACCCCCGTCTCTCTCTCTCTTCCCCCCCCAGTCTCTCTCTCCCTTCCCCCCCCCAGTCTCTCTCTCTCTTCCCCCCCAGTCTCTCTCTCTCTTCCCCCCCAGTCTCTCTCTCTCTTCCCCCCCAGTCTCTCTCTCTTCCCCCCCAGTCTCTCTCTCTTCTCCCCCCCGTCTCTCTCTCTCTTCCCCCCCCAGTCTCTCTCTCTGTTCCCCCCAGTCTCTCTCTCTCTTCCCCCCCCCCCAGTCTCTCTCTCTCTTCCCCCCCCAGCCTCTCTCTCTCTTCCCCCCCCAGTCTCTCTCTCTCTCTACCCCCCCCCGGTCTCTCTCTCTCTTCCCCCCGTCCCTCTCTCTCTTCCCCCCCAGTCTCTCTCTCTCTCTTCCCCCCAGTCTCTCTCTCGCTTCCCCCCCAGTCTCTCTCTCTCTTCCCCCCCAGTCTCTCTCTCTCTCTTCCCCCCCAGTCTTTCTCTCTCCCTTCCCCCCCAGTCTCTCTCTCTCTTCCCCCCCAGTCTCTCTCTCTGTCTTCCCCCCCGTCTCTCTCTCTCTTCCCCCCAGTCTCTCTCTCTCTTCCCCCCCCAGTCTCTCTCTCTCTTCCCCCCCAGTCTCTCTCTCTCTTCCCCCCCAGTCTCTCTCTCTTCCCTCCCAGTCTCTCTCTCTCTTCCCCCCCCCAGTCTCTCTCTCTCTTCCCCCCCAGTCTCTCTCTCTCTTCCCCCCAGTCTCTCTCTGTTCCCCCCCGTCTCTCTCTGTTCCCCCCCAGTCTCTCTCTCTTCCCTCCCAGTCTCTCTCTCTCTTCCCCCCAGTCTCTCTCTCTCTTCCCCCCCAGTCTCTCTCTCTCTTCCCCCCCAGTCTCTTTCTCTCTTCCCCCCCAGTCTCTCTCTCTTCCCCCCCAGTCTCTCTCTCTCTTCCCCCCCAGTCTCTCTCTCTCCCTTCCCCCTCCCAGTCTCTCTCTCTCTTCCCCTCCCCGTCTCTCTCTCTCTCTTCCCCCCCAGTCTCTCTCTCTCTTCCCCCCCAGTCTCTCTCTCTCTTCCCCCCCAGTCTCTCTCTCCCTTCCCCCCCAGTCTCTCTCTCTCTTCCCCCTCCCAGTCTCTCTCTCTCTTCCCCCCAGTCTCTCTCTCTCTTCCCCCTCCCAGTCTCTCTCTCTCTTCCCTCCCAGTCTCTCTCTCTTCCCCCCCAGTCTCTCTCTCTTCCCCCCCCCCAGTCTCTCTCTCTCTTCCCCCTCCCAGTCTCTCTCTCTGTTCCCCCCCCAGTCTCTCTCTCTCTCCTCCCCCCGCAGTCTCTCTCTCTCTTCCCTCCCAGTCTCTCTCTCTTCCCCCCCAGTCTCTCTCTCTCTCCCCCCCCCAGTCTCTCTCTCTCTTCCCCCCCAGTCTCTCTCTCTCTTCCCCCTCCCAGTCTGTCTCTCTCTTCCCCCCCAGTCTCTCTCTCTCTTCCCCCCCCAGTCTCTCTCTCCATCCAACACCTTCACACTCTCTCTCTCTCCCTCACACACCCTCACACTCTCTCTCTCCGTCACACACCCTCACACTCTCTCTCTCCCTCACACACCCTCACTCTCTCTCTCTCCCTCACACACCCTCACTCTCTCTCTCTCCCTCACACACCCTCACACTCTCTCTCTCCCTCACACACCCTCACACTCTCTCTCTCCCTCACACACCCTCACACTCTCTCTCTCTCACACACCCTCACACTCTCTCTCTCTCTCACACACCCTCACACTCTCTCTCTCCCTCACACACCCTCACACTCTCTCTCTCCCTCACACACCCTCACACTCTCTCTCTCTCCCTCACACACCCTCACACTCTCTCTCTCTCCCTCACACACCCTCACACTCTCTCTCTCCGTCACACACCCTCACACTCTCTCTCTCCCTCACACACCTTCACACTCTCTCTCTCTCTCACACACCCTCACACTCTCTCTCTCTCTCACACACCCTCACACTCTCTCTCTCTCCCTCACACACCCTCACACTCTCTCTCTCTCCCTCACACACCCTCACACTCTCTCTCTCTCCCTCACACACCCTCACACTCTCTCTCTCCCTCACACACCCTCACACTCTCTCTCTCCCTCACACACCCTCACACTCTCTCTCTCTCTCACACACCCTCACACTCTCTCTCTCCCTCACACACCCTCACACTCTCTCTCTCCCTCACACACCCTCACACTCTCTCTCTCTCTCTCACACACCTTCACACTCTCTCTCTCTCACACACCCTCACACACTCTCTCTCTCCCTCACACACCCTCACTCTCTCTCTCTCTCTCACACACCTTCACACTCTCTCTCTCCCTCACACACCTTCACACTCTCTGTCTCCCTCACACACCGTCACTCTCTCTCTCTCCCTCACACACCCTCACTCACTCTCTCTCTCCCTCACACACCGTCACACTCTCTCTCTCCCTCACACACCTTCACACTCTCTCTCTCTCCCTCACACACCCTCACACTCTCTCTCTCCCTCACACACCCTCACACTCTCTCTCTCCCTCACACACCCTCACACTCTCTCTCTCTCCCTCACACACCTTCACACTCTCTCTCTCCCTCACACACCTTCACACTCTCTCTCTCTCCCTCACACACCCTCACACTCTCTCTCTCCCTCACACACCCTCACACTCTCTCTCTCCCTCACACACCCTCACACTCTCTCCCTCACACACCTTCACACTCTCTCTCTCCATCAGACATCTTCACTCTCTCTCTCATAGAAACATAGAAACTAGGAGCAGGAGTAGGCCATTCGGCCCTTCGAGCCTGCTCCGCCATTCAACGAGATCATGGCTGATCATCCAAACCCTAGCACCCGGTCCCTACACCGACAGCCACCCCTCCCAAGCCCTATCCCCGTAACCCCACGTATTTAATCCCCCCTAACACTAAGGGTCAATTTTTATCATGGCCAATCAACCTAACCCGCACATCTTTGGACTGTGGGAGGAAACCGGAGCACCCGGAGAAAACCCACGCAAACACGGGGAGAATGTGCAAACTCCACACAGACAGTCTCCATCCAACATCTTCAGTCTCAAGCCTGTTTTAACATAAACAGACATAGACACATCGAAATGGATATAGAGAGTTAGAAAGAGATAGAGACAGAGATAGAGAATAACAAATCCAGTAGTTATACTCGGACAGGTAGACTGAGATAGAGAAAAAGGGAGAGTTAGAAAGAGATAGAGACAGAGATAGAGAATAACAAATCCAGTAGTTATACTCCGACAGGTAGACTGAGATAGAGAAAAAGGAAGCGATAGAGAGAGATATAGAGAGAGATAGAGATCAAATCAAATCAAATCAACTTTTATTGTCATTGTTAGTGCACAGGTGCAGTACAATGAAATGCAGGCTTGCGGCTCCCGAGAGTGTACATTTAGATTAAGACATTTAAACATTCAACATACATTTGGCTTGTAATATATTAACATAAATATGACCATAATAAAGTGCATTGGCAGATGAGCTGGCTTTAGAGTTTGTTTGTGGAGTTCAGTAGGATGATTAATAGATATATAATTAACAGATATATATTAGACAGACGGACGGACAGTGAGATAGATGTATGGATTGATGGTCAAAGGCAGAGAGACAGAAAGATAGAAAACGATTAGAAAGAGATAGATAGAGAGTTCGATGATTTACAGACAGACAGAGATAGAGAGACAGACAGACAGAAATAGAGGGAAACAGAGAGAGAGCAACAGAGAGAGAGACAGGAAGAAAGAGACAGCGAGAGAGGGGGGCAGATGGAGCCATCAGTTTAATGTCTTATCCAAACTACTGCCCTTCCAACAGTGCGGCGCTCCTTCAGTACTGCCCCTCCGACAGAGCGGCGCTCCCTCAGTACTGCCCCTCCGACAGTGCGGCGCTCCCTCAGTACTGCCCCTCCGACAGTGCTGCGCTCCCTCAGTACTGCCCCTCCGACAGTGCGGCACTCCCTCAGTACTGCCCCTCTGACAGTGCAGCGCTCCCTCAGTACTGCCCCTCCGACAGTGCGGCACTCCCTCAGTACTGCCCCTCCGACAGTGCGGCGCTCCCTCAGTACTGCCCCTCCGACAGTGCGGCACTCCCTCAGTACTGCCCCTCCGACAGTGCAGCGCTCCCTCAGTACTGCCCCTCCGACAGTGCGGCACTCCCTCAGTACTGCCCCTCCGACAGTGCAGCGCTCCCCCAGTACTGACCCTCCGACAGTGCGGCGCTCCCTCAGTACTGCCCCTCCGACAGTGCAGCGCTCCCTCAGTACTGCCCCTCCGACAGTGCGGCGCTCCCTCAGTACTGCCCCTCCGACAGTGCGGCGCTCCCTCAGTACTGCCCCTCCGACAGTGCGGCGCTCCCTCAGTACTGCCCCTCCGACAGTGCGGCGCTCCCTCAGTACTGCCCCTCCGACAGTGCGGCGCTCCCTCAGTACTGCCCCTCCGACAGAGCGGCACTCCCTCAGTACTGCCCCTCCGACAGTGCGGCGCTCCCTCAGTACAGCCCCTCAGACAGTGCGGCGCTCCCTCAGTACTGCCCCTCCGACAGTGCGGCACTCCCTCAGTACTGCCCTTCCGACAGTGCGGCGCTCCCTCAGTACCACCCCTCCGACAGTACGGCACTCCCTCAGTACTGCCCCTCCGACAGTGCGGCACTCCCTCAGTACTGCCCCTCCCACAGTGCGGCGCTCCCTCAGTACTGCCCATCCGACAGTACAGCATTCCCTCAGTACTGCCCATCCCACAGTGCGACACTCCCTCAGTACTGCCCCTCCGACAGTGCAGCACTCCCTCAGTACTGCCCCTCCGACAGTGCGGCACTCCCTCAGTACTGCACCGCTGACAGTGCGGCGCTCCCTCAGTACTGCCGCTCCGACAGTGCGGCGCTCCCTCAGTACTGCCCCTCCGACAGTGCAGCGCTCCCTCAGTACTGCCCCTCCGACAGTGCAGCACTCCCTCAGTACTGCCCCTTTGACAGTGTGGCGCTCCCTCAGTACTGCCCCTCCAACAGTGCAGCGCTCCGGGAGTGTCTCTGTTGTACGAGTTCGAACCCACCACCTCCTGACCCAGAGTTGGGTGGAGACAGAGAGCTGGCACCGACGCATCCAGTTAGACCACGTACTGTCCTGTAACCATGCCCTCCTCTCTCTCGCAGGATTGCCCGCCGTGATCACCACCTGCCTGGCCCTGGGTACCCGCCGTATGGCCAAGAAGAACGCCATCGTGAGGAGCCTGCCCTCCGTCGAGACTTTGGGCTGCACCTCAGTCATCTGCTCCGACAAGACCGGGACCTTGACTACCAACCAAATGTCCGTGTGCAAGGTCAGTCTCCCGAACTGCCCTGTGAATCTGATCCACCGCTCCTTTCAGATCACAGCAACTCACTGTGTAAAAAAACAAATTCTCCTCATCTCCCCCTCAGATTTTTTTGCTGATTATCTTAAATCTGTGTCCTCTGGTTACCGACCCTTCAGCCAGTTTCTCTTTATTTAGCCTTCATAATTATGAATACCTCTATCAAATCTCATCTTAACCTTCTCTGCTCTAAGGAGAACAACCCCAGCTTCACCAGTCTCTCCACATCACTGAAGTCCCTCATCCCCTGGTACTATTCTGGCCAATCTCCCCTTAACTTTCTCTGCTCTAAGGAGAACAACCCCAGCTTCTCCAGTCTCTCCACATCACTGAAGACCCTCATCCCCAGTACCATTCTGGTCAATCTCCCCTTGACCTTCTCTGCTCTAAGGAGAACAATCCCAGCTTCTCCAGTCTCTCCACATCACTGAAGTCCCTCATCCCCTGGTACTATTCTGGCCAATCTCCCCTTAACTTTCTCTGCTCTAAGGAGAACAACCCCAGCTTCTCCAGTAACTCCACGTAACTGAAGTCCCTCATCCCCAGTACCATTCTGGTCAATCTCCCCTTGACCTTCTCTGCTCTAAGGAGAACAATCCCAGCTTCTCCAGTCTCTCCACATCACTGAAGTCCCTCATCCCCTGGTACTATTCTGGCCAATCTCCCCTTAACTTTCTCTGCTCTAAGGAGAACAACCCCAGCTTCTCCAGTAACTCCACGTAACTGAAGTCCCTCATCCCCTGGTACCATTCTGGTCAATCTCCCCTTGACCTTCTCTGCTCTAAGGAGAACAATCCCAGCTTCTCCAGTCTCTCCACATCACTGAAGTCCCTCATCCCTGGAACCATTCTGGTCAATCTCCCCTTAACCTTCTCTGCTCTAAGGAGAACAATCTCAGCTTCTCCAGTCTCTCCACATCACTGAAGTCCCCCATCCCTGGAACCATTCTGGTCAATCTCTCCCTTAACCTTCTCTGCTCTAAGGAGAACAATCCCAGCTTCTCCAGTCTCTCCACATCACTGAAGTCCCTCATCCCTGGTACCATTCTGGTCAATCTCCCCTTAACCTTCTCTGCTCTAAGGAGAACAACCCCAGCTTCTCCAGTCTCTCCACATCACTGAAGTCCCTCATCCCTGGTACCATTCTGGTCAATCTCTCCCTTAACCTTCTCTGCTCTAAGGAGAACAACCCCAGCTTCTCCAGTCTCTCCACATCACTGAAGACCCTCATCCCTGGAATCATTCTGGTCAATCTCCCCTTAACCTTCTCTGCTCTAAGGAGAACAACCCCAGCTTCTCCAGTCTCTCCACATCACTGAAGTCCCTCATCCCTGGAACCATTCTGGTCAATCTCCCCTTAACCTTCTCTGCTCTAAGGAGAACAACCCCAGCTTCTCCAGTCTCTCCACATCACTGAAGTCCCTCATCCCCTGGTACCATTCCGATCAATCTCCCCTTAACCTTCTCTGCTCTAAGGAGAACAACCCCAGCTTCTCCAGTCTCTCCACATCACTGAAGTCCCTCATCCCTGGTACCATTCTGGTCAATCTCCCCTTAACCTTCTCTGCTCTAAGGAGAACAACCCCAGCTTCTCCAGTCTCTCCACATCACTGAAGACCCTCATCCCCGGTACCATTCTGGTCAATCTCCCCTTAACATTCTCTGCTCTAAGGAGAACAACCCCAGCTTCTCCAGTCTCTCCACATCACTGAAGTCCCTCATCCCCTGGTACCATTCCGATCAATCTCCCCTTACCTTTCTCTGCTCTAAGGAGAACAACCCCAGCTTCTCCAGTCTCTCCACATCACTGAAGTCCCTCATCCCTGGTACCATTCTGGTCAATCTCCCCTTAACCTTCTCTGCTCTAAGGAGAACAATCCCAGCTTCTCCAGTCTCTCCACATCACTGAAGCCCCTCATCCCTGGTACCATTCTGGTCAATCTCCCCTTAACCTTCTCTGCTGTAAGGAGAACAATCCCAGCTTCTCCAGTCTCTCCACATCACTGAAGTCCCTCATCCCTGGTACCATTCTGGTCAATCTCCCCTTAACATTCTCTGCTCTAAGGAGAACAACCCCAGCTTCTCCAGTCTCTCCACATCACTGAAGTCCCTCATCCCCTGGTACCATTCCGATCAATCTCCCCTTAACTTTCTCTGCTCTAAGGAGAACAACCCCAGCTTCTCCAGTCTCTCCACATCACTGAAGTCCCTCATCCCTGGTACCATTCTGGTCAATCTCCCCTTAACCTTCTCTGCTCTAAGGAGAACAACCCCAGCTTCTCCAGTCTCTCCACATCACTGAAGTCCCTCATCCCTGGAATCATTCTGGTCAATCTCTCCCTTAACCGTCTCTGCTCTAAGGAGAACAACCCCAGCTTCTCCAGTCTCTCCACATCACTGAAGTCCCTCATCCCTGGTACCATTCTGGTCAATCTCCCCTTAACCTTCTCTGCTCTAAGGAGAACAACCCCAGCTTCTCCAGTCTCTCCACATCACTGAAGCCCCTCATCCCCTGGTACCATTCTGGTCAATCTCCCCTTAACCTTCTCTGCTCTAAGGAGAACAACCCCAGCTTCTCCAGTCTCTCCACATCACTGAAGCCCCTCATCCCCTGGTACCATTCTGGTCAATCTCTCCCTTAACCTTCTCTGCTCTAAGGAGAACAATCCCAGCTTCTCCAGTCTCTCCACATCACTGAAGCCCCTCATCCCCTGGTACCATTCTGGTCAATCTCCCCTTAACCTTCTCTGCTCTAAGGAGAACAATCCCAGCTTCTCCAGTCTCTCCACATCACTGAAGTCCCTCATTCCTGGTACCATTCTGTTCAATCTCCCCTTAACCTTCTCTGCTCTAAGGAGAACAACCCCAGCTTCTCCAGTCTCTCCACATCACTGAAGTCCCTCATCCCTGGTACCATTCTGGTCAATCTCTCCCTTAACCTTCTCTGCTCTAAGGAGAACAATCCCAGCTTCTCCAGTCTCTCCACATCACTGAAGTCCCTCATCCCTGGTACCATTCTGGTCAATCTCTCCCTTAACCTTCTCTGCTCTAAGGAGAACAACCCCAGCTTCTCCAGTCTCTCCACATCACTGAAGTCCCTCATCCCTGGTACCATTCTGGTCAATCTCCCCTTAACCTTCTCTGCTCTAAGGAGAACAATCCCAGCTTCTCCAGTCTCTCCACATCACTGAAGTCCCTCATCCCTGGTACCATTCTGGTCAATCTCTCCCTTAACCTTCTCTGCTCTAAGGAGAACAACCCCAGCTTCTCCAGTCTCTCCACGTAACTGAAGTCCCTCATCCCTGGTACCATTCTGGTCAATCTCTCCCTTAACCTTCTCTGCTCTAAGGAGAACAACCCCAGCTTCTCCAGTCTCTCCACATCACTGAAGTCCCTCATCCCTGGTACCATTCTGGTCAATCTCTCCTTAACCTCCTCTGCTCTAAGGAGAACAACCCCAGCTTCTCCAGTCTCTCCACATCACTGAAGTCCCTCATCCCTGGTACCATTCTGGTCAATCTCCCCTTAACCTTCTCTGCTCTAAGGAGAACAATCCCAGCTTCTCCAGTCTCTCCACATCACTGAAGTCCCTCATCCCCTGGTACCATTCTGGTCAATCTCTCCCTTAACCTTCTCTGCTCTAAGGAGAACAACCCCAGCTTCTCCAGTCTCTCCACATCACTGAAGTCCCTCATCCCTGGTACCATTCTGGTCAATCTCTCCTTAACCTCCTCTGCTCCAAGGAGAACAATCCCAGCTTCTCCAGTCTCTCCACATCACTGAAGTTCCTCATCCCTGGTACCATTCTGGTCAATCTCTCCCTTAACCTCCTCTGCTCTAAGGAGAACAATCCCAGCTTCTCCAGTCTCTCCACATCACTGAAGCCCCTCATCCCTGGTACCATTCTGGTCAATCTCCCCTTAACCTTCTCTGCTGTAAGGAGAACAATCCCAGCTTCTCCAGTCTCTCCACATCACTGAAGTCCCTCATCCCTGGTACCATTCTGGTCAATCTCCCCTTAACATTCTCTGCTCTAAGGAGAACAACCCCAGCTTCTCCAGTCTCTCCACATCACTGAAGTCCCTCATCCCCTGGTACCATTCCGATCAATCTCCCCTTAACTTTCTCTGCTCTAAGGAGAACAACCCCAGCTTCTCCAGTCTCTCCACATCACTGAAGTCCCTCATCCCTGGTACCATTCTGGTCAATCTCCCCTTAACCTTCTCTGCTCTAAGGAGAACAACCCCAGCTTCTCCAGTCTCTCCACATCACTGAAGTCCCTCATCCCTGGAATCATTCTGGTCAATCTCTCCCTTAACCGTCTCTGCTCTAAGGAGAACAACCCCAGCTTCTCCAGTCTCTCCACATCACTGAAGTCCCTCATCCCTGGTACCATTCTGGTCAATCTCCCCTTAACCTTCTCTGCTCTAAGGAGAACAACCCCAGCTTCTCCAGTCTCTCCACATCACTGAAGCCCCTCATCCCCTGGTACCATTCTGGTCAATCTCCCCTTAACCTTCTCTGCTCTAAGGAGAACAACCCCAGCTTCTCCAGTCTCTCCACATCACTGAAGCCCCTCATCCCCTGGTACCATTCTGGTCAATCTCTCCCTTAACCTTCTCTGCTCTAAGGAGAACAATCCCAGCTTCTCCAGTCTCTCCACATCACTGAAGCCCCTCATCCCCTGGTACCATTCTGGTCAATCTCCCCTTAACCTTCTCTGCTCTAAGGAGAACAATCCCAGCTTCTCCAGTCTCTCCACATCACTGAAGTCCCTCATTCCTGGTACCATTCTGTTCAATCTCCCCTTAACCTTCTCTGCTCTAAGGAGAACAACCCCAGCTTCTCCAGTCTCTCCACATCACTGAAGTCCCTCATCCCTGGTACCATTCTGGTCAATCTCTCCCTTAACCTTCTCTGCTCTAAGGAGAACAATCCCAGCTTCTCCAGTCTCTCCACATCACTGAAGTCCCTCATCCCTGGTACCATTCTGGTCAATCTCTCCCTTAACCTTCTCTGCTCTAAGGAGAACAACCCCAGCTTCTCCAGTCTCTCCACATCACTGAAGTCCCTCATCCCTGGTACCATTCTGGTCAATCTCCCCTTAACCTTCTCTGCTCTAAGGAGAACAATCCCAGCTTCTCCAGTCTCTCCACATCACTGAAGTCCCTCATCCCTGGTACCATTCTGGTCAATCTCTCCCTTAACCTTCTCTGCTCTAAGGAGAACAACCCCAGCTTCTCCAGTCTCTCCACGTAACTGAAGTCCCTCATCCCTGGTACCATTCTGGTCAATCTCTCCCTTAACCTTCTCTGCTCTAAGGAGAACAACCCCAGCTTCTCCAGTCTCTCCACATCACTGAAGTCCCTCATCCCTGGTACCATTCTGGTCAATCTCTCCTTAACCTCCTCTGCTCTAAGGAGAACAACCCCAGCTTCTCCAGTCTCTCCACATCACTGAAGTCCCTCATCCCTGGTACCATTCTGGTCAATCTCCCCTTAACCTTCTCTGCTCTAAGGAGAACAATCCCAGCTTCTCCAGTCTCTCCACATCACTGAAGTCCCTCATCCCCTGGTACCATTCTGGTCAATCTCTCCCTTAACCTTCTCTGCTCTAAGGAGAACAACCCCAGCTTCTCCAGTCTCTCCACATCACTGAAGTCCCTCATCCCTGGTACCATTCTGGTCAATCTCTCCTTAACCTCCTCTGCTCCAAGGAGAACAATCCCAGCTTCTCCAGTCTCTCCACATCACTGAAGTTCCTCATCCCTGGTACCATTCTGGTCAATCTCTCCCTTAACCTCCTCTGCTCTAAGGAGAACAATCCCAGCTTCTCCAGTCTCTCCACATCACTGAAGTCCCTCATCCCCTGGTACCATTCTGGTCAATCTCCCCTTAACCTTCTCTGCTCTAAGGAGAACAATCCCAGCTTCTCCAGTCTCTCCACATCACTGAAGTCCCTCATCCCTGGTACCATTCTGGTCAATCTCTCCTTAACCTCCTCTGCTCTAAGGAGAACAACCCCAGCTTCTCCAGTCTCTCCACATCACTGAAGTCCCTCATCCCTGGTACCATTCTGGTCAATCTCCCCTTAACCTTCTCTGCTCTAAGGAGAACAATCCCAGCTTCTCCAGTCTCTCCACATCACTGAAGTCCCTCATCCCCTGGTACCATTCTGGTCAATCTCTCCCTTAACCTTCTCTGCTCTACGGAGAACAACCCCAGCTTCTCCAGTCTCTCCACATCACTGAAGTCCCTCATCCCTGGTACCATTCTGGTCAATCTCTCCTTAACCTCCTCTGCTCTAAGGAGAACAACCCCAGCTTCTCCAGTCTCTCCACATCACTGAAGTCCCTCGTCCCTGGTACCATTCTGGTCAATCTCCCCTTAACCTTCTCTGCTCTAAGGAGAACAACCCCAGCTTCTCCAGTCTCTCCACATCACTGAAGTCCCTCATCCCTGGTACCATTCTGGTCAATCTCTCCTTAACCTCCTCTGCTCCAAGGAGAACAATCCCAGCTTCTCCAGTCTCTCCACATCACTGAAGTTCCTCATCCCTGGTACCATTCTGGTCAATCTCTCCCTTAACCTCCTCTGCTCTAAGGAGAACAATCCCAGCTTCTCCAGTCTCTCCACATCACTGAAGTCCCCCATCCCCTGGTACCATTCTGGTCAATCTCCCCTTAACCTTCTCTGCTCTAAGGAGAACAATCCCAGCTTCTCCAGTCTCTCCACATCACTGAAGTCCCCCATCCCCTGGTACCATTCTGGTCAATCTCTCCTTAACCTCCTCTGCTCCAAGGAGAACAATCCCAGCTTCTCCAGTCTCTCCACATCACTGAAGTTCCTCATCCCTGGTACCATTCTGGTCAATCTCTCCCTTAACCTCCTCTGCTCTAAGGAGAACAATCCCAGCTTCTCCAGTCTCTCCACATCACTGAAGTCCCCCATCCCCTGGTACCATTCTGGTCAATCTCCCCTTAACCTTCTCTGCTCTAAGGAGAACAATCCCAGCTTCTCCAGTCTCTCCACATCACTGAAGTCCCTCATCCCCGGTACCATTCTGGTCAATCTCCTCCGCACCCTCTCCAAGGCCTTGACATCCTTCCTAAAGTGCGGTGCCCAGAATTGGACACAAGACCCCAGCTGGGGTCGAACCAGGGTCTTTCTGTTCCTGCACCCACTTTAAAATTGTACCGTTTAGTTTACATTACCTCTCCTCATTCTCCCTACCAAAATGTAAGCATTTCACAATTCTCTGCGTTAAACTGCATCTGCCACGTGTCTGCCCATTTCACCAGTCTGTCTGTGTCCTCCTGAAGTCTGTTACTGTCCTCCCCGCTGTTTACTACATTTCCGAGGCTCGTGTCATCTGCAAACTTTGAACTTACGCCCTGTGTCCTCAAGTCCAGGTCAATAATAATATATCAAAAGGAGCAGTGGTCCTCATAGCGAGCCCTGGGGATCACCACTGTATATCTCACTCCAGTCCGACAAAAAAACATTCACCGCGACTCTCTGCTTTCTGCCCCGTGGCCAATTTCCCAACCAGGCCGCCACTCTACCTTCTGACACGGCCTTCAACTTTGCGGACAAGCCTATTATAATACCCCTAGACTTGATTATTCCAATGCTCACCTGGCCGGCCTCCCAACTTGCACCCTCCATAACCAACAACTCATCCAAATCTCTGCTTGTCCCGTGCCCTAACTCGCAACAAGTCCCGCTCACACGCCACCCCGCTGTGCTCGCTGACCTGCATTGGCTCCTGTTCCAGCAGCGCCTCAATTTTAAAATTCTCATCCTTGTATTCAAATCCCTCCACGACCTCCTCACCCCCCTCCCCCCACCCCACCCTCCCTATCTCTGTAACCTCCTCCAGCCGCTACACCCCTCCCTATCTCTGTAACCTCCTCCAGCCCCTACACCCCTTCCTATCTCTGTAACCTCCTCCAGCCCCTACAACCCTCCCTATCTCTGTAACCTCCTCCAGCCCCTACAGCCCTCCCTATCTCTGTACCCTCCTCCAGCCCCTACACCCCTCCCTATCTCTGTAACCACCTCCAGCCCCTACACCCCTCCCTATCACTGTAACCTCCTCCAGCCCCTACAACCCTCCCTATCTCTGTAAACTCCTCCAGCCCGTACAATCCTCCCTATCTCTGTAACCTCCTCCAGCCCCTACAACACTCCCTATCTCTGTAACCTCCTCCAGCCCCTACAACCTTCCCTATCTCTGTAACCTCCTCCAGCCCCTACACCCTCCCTATCTCTGTAACCTCCTCCAGCCCCCTATAACACTCCCTATCTCTGTAACCACCTCCAGCCCCTACACCCCTCCCTATCACTGTAACCTCCTCCAGCCCCTACAACCCTCCCTATCTCTGTAAACTCCTCCAGCCCGTACAATCCTCCCTATCTCTGTAACCTCCTCCAGCCCCTACAACACTCCCTATCTCTGTAACCTCCTCCAGCCCCTACAACCTTCCCTATCTCTGTAACCTCCTCCAGCCCCTACACCCTCCCTATCTCTGTAACCTCCTCCAGCCCCCTATAACACTCCCTATCTCTGTAACCACCTCCAGCCCCTACACCCCTCCCTATCTCTGTAACCTCCTCCAGCCCCTACCACGCTCCCTATCTCTGTAACCTCCTCCAGCCGCTACACCCCTCCCTATCTCTGTAACCTCCTCCAACCCGTACACCCCTCCCTATCACTGTAACCTCCTCCAGCTCCTACAACCTTCCCTATCTCTGTAACCTCCTCCAGCCCCTACAACCCTCCCTATCACTGTAACCACCTTAAGCCCTACAACCCTCCCTATCTCTGTAACCTCCTCCAGCCCCTACCACCCTCCCTATCTCTGTAACCTCCTCCAGCCCCTAAA
Source organism: Somniosus microcephalus (assembly GCF_052327205.1). Lineage (NCBI taxonomy): Eukaryota > Metazoa > Chordata > Chondrichthyes > Squaliformes > Somniosidae > Somniosus > Somniosus microcephalus. The sequence goes on along the minus strand of NW_028225179.1, from coordinate 34,371,081 downwards.
ACCCTCCCTATCTCTGTAACCTCCTCCAGCCCCTACACCCTCCCTATCTCTGTAACCTCCTCCAGCCCCCTATAACACTCCCTATCTCTGTAACCACCTCCAGCCCCTACACCCCTCCCTATCTCTGTAACCTCCTCCAGCCCCTACCACGCTCCCTATCTCTGTAACCTCCTCCAGCCGCTACACCCCTCCCTATCTCTGTAACCTCCTCCAACCCGTACACCCCTCCCTATCACTGTAACCTCCTCCAGCTCCTACAACCTTCCCTATCTCTGTAACCTCCTCCAGCCCCTACAACCCTCCCTATCACTGTAACCACCTTAAGCCCTACAACCCTCCCTATCTCTGTAACCTCCTCCAGCCCCTAAAACCCTCCCTATCTCTGTAACCTCCTCCAGCCCCTGCAACCCTCCGAGATCTCTGCGCTCCTCCAATTCTGGTCTCTTGCGCATCCCACCGATTTAACATTGGTGGCCATGCTTTCAGCTGCCAGGGCCCCGAGCTCTGGAATTCCCTCTAAACCTCTCCACCTCTCTCTCCTCCTTTAAGACGCTCCTTAAAACCTACCGAGTCAGAGAGTCATAGTGTTATACAGCACAGAAAGACGCCCTTCGGCCCATCGTGTCCACGCCGGCCATCAAGCCCTGTCTAATCTAATCCCATTTTCCAGCACTTGGTCCGTAGCCTTGTATGCTATGGCGTTTCAAGTGCTCATCTAAATGCTTCTTGAATGTTGTGAGGGTTCCTGCCTCTACCACCCTTTCAGGCAGTGAGTTCCAGATTCCAACCACCCTCTGGGTGAAAAAGTTTTTCCTCAAATCCCCTCTAAACCTCCTGCCCCTTACCTTGAAACTATGCCCCCTGGTTATTGACCCCTCTACTAAGGGGAAAAGTTCCTTTCTACCTACCCTATCTATGCCCCTCATAATTTTGTGCACCTCAATCGGGTCCCCCCCTCAGCCTTCTCTGCTCTAAGGAAAACAACCCCAGCCTGTCCAGTCTCTCCTCATAGCTGAAGCGCTCCAGCCCAGGTAACACCCTGGTGAATCTCCTCTGCACCCTCTCCAATGCAATCACATCCTTCCTATAGTGTGGCGACCAGAACTGCACACAGTATTCCAGCTGTGGCCTAACTAGCACTTTGTACAGCTCCATCATAACCTCCCTGCTCTTATATTCTATGCCTCGGCTAATGAAGGCAAGTATCCCATATGCCTTCTGAACCACCTTATCTACCTGTCCTGCTGCCTTCAGGGACCTGTGTACATGCACACCAAGGTCCCTTTGATCCTGTTGACCAAGCTTTTGGTCACCTGTCACTAATATCTGCTTATGTCGCTCGGTGTCAAAGCTTTGTCTGACTTATGCACCTGTGAAGGGCCATGGGGACGTTTTACTACGTTAAAGGCGCTATATAAATACAAGTTGTTACTGTCATGTGTCCACCATTTTCTTGTCTGCTTCTTCTCCTAGATGTTCGTTCTCGATAAAGTCGAGGGAGATGTGTGCACCTTAAACGAGTTTACCATCTCTGGGTCCACCTACGCCCCGGAGGGAGAAGTGTGAGTTGCCTTCTTCAAGATGGTTCAGCGTGGCTTCGCGTTGAAGGGTCGCGGTTGACCAGTTTAGGTCAGGGAGTCCGGGGAGGGGAGGAGGGGGCGTGGGACAAGCTTGGCCGCACCAGACCACCCTTCCCACCCTTCCCACTGATGTGCCTCAATAGATCCGAGACTCGATGTTAGCGAAACAAAACAAGGCTTTTATTGACTTAGAAGGTAACACACAGAGGAGAATGTATCTTCCATCCAGAGGTCTGCCTTACTGGATGTGCTGCAGGCTGGGCCAGCTTACATAGGAGCCAGGTATGGGCGGAGCCCTACACACAGTACAATACAATGGAAATGAAACTGAAACCAACCACAGTCACAGGCAGAGAAATACTGATGAGTGATGAATGGAATATTTCATCACACCCACCATGCAAATCCCCCTTCCCTTCATACTTGGGATAGAATCGTAGAATAGTACAGCACGGAAGCAGGCCATTCGGCCCATCGAGTCTGCACCGGCTCTGTCGAAGAGCGATCCAGTCAGTCCCCCTCCGCCGCTTTTTCCCCAGATCGCTGCAATTATTTTCCCCTTCAAGTATTTATCCAATTCCCTTTTGAAGGCTGCTATTGAATCTGTCTCCACCACCCTATCAGGCAGGGCATTCCAGATCCTCGCCATTCGCTGCATAAAAAGGTTTTCCTCATGTCACCTCTGATATTTTGCCAATCGCCTTAAATCTGTGTCCTCTGGTGATCGACCCCTCAGCCATTGGAAAGAGTTTCTCGTTATTTACTCTACCTAAACCCTTCATGATTTTGAACACCAAATCTCCCCCTTAACCTTCTCTGCTCTAAGGAGAACAATCCCAGCTTCTCCAGTCTCTCCACATCACTGAAGTCCCTCGTCCCTGGTACCATTCTGGTCAATCTCTCCCTTAACCTTCTCTGCTCTAAGGAGAACAATCCCAGCTTCTCCAGTCTCTCCACATCACTGAAGTCCCTCGTCCCTGGTACCATTCTGGTCAATCTCTCCCTTAACCTTCTCTGCTCTAAGGAGAACAATCCCAGCTTCTCCAGTCTCTCCACATCACTGAAGTCCCTCGTCCCTGGTACCATTCTGGTCAATCTCTCCCTTAACCTTCTCTGCTCTAAGGAGAACAATCCCAGCTTCTCCAGTCTCTCCACATCACTGAAGTCCCTCATCCACTGGTACCATTCTGGTCAATCTCTCCCTTAACCTTCTCTGCTCTAAGGAGAACTACCCCAGCTTCTCCAGTCTCTCCACATCACTGAAGTCCCTCGTCCCTGGTACCATTCTGGTCAATCTCTCCCTTAACCTTCTCTGCTCTAAGGAGAACAATCCCAGCTTCTCCAGTCTCTCCACATCACTGAAGTCCCTCGTCCCTGGTACCATTCTGGTCAATCTCTCCCTTAACCTTCTCTGCTCCAAGGAGAACAACCCCAGCTTCTCCAGTCTCTCCACATCACTGAAGTCCCTCGTCCCTGGTACCATTCTGGTCAATCTCCCCTTAACCTTCTCTGCTCTAAGGAGAACAATCCCAGCTTCTCCAGTCTCTCCACATCACTGAAGTCCCTCATCCCTGGTACCATTCTGGTCAATCTCCCCTTAACCTTCTCTGCTCTAAGGAGAACAACCCCAGCTTCTCCAGTCTCTCCACATCACTGAAGTCCCTCATCCACTGGTACCATTCTGGTCAATCTCCCCTTAACCTTCTCTGCTCCAAGGAGAACAACCCCAGCTCCTCCAGGATCTCCACGTAACTGCAATCCCGCATCCCAGGAACCGTTCTAGTCAATCTCCTCTGCACCCTCTCCAAAGCCTTCGCGTCCTTCCTTAAGTGCGGTGCCCAGAAGTTGGACACAGGGCTCCAGCTGGGCCTGGCAGCGTTGGGCTGGGACCTGGGCGTCGCTGGCAAGGCCGGCATTTATTGCCCGTCTCCCCTAGCTGCCCTTGAGAAGGTTGGATGGTGGTGGGCCTTATTCTTGAAATGCTCGCTTGGATACGACCGAGAGACTTGGCAGGTAGACTCCAGAGGGGCAGTTAAGAGTCGACCATGTTGGTGTGGGACTGGAGTCACATGTAGGCCCAGACCGGGTAAGCAGGGCAGGCATCCTTCCCTAAAAGGAGACATCAGTGAACCGACAATTTTTACGACAATCCGCCAACATCACGCTCACTTTCCTGAGACAGGCATTTCATTTCCGATATATTTGTAACTGAATTCAAAATCTGAAACCGCCATGGTGAGAATTGAACTTACGCTGTACGGGATTATTAGTCCAGTAACAGAACCACTGCACCACCTAAGCCCTTCCGTCGTAGCTAGATTCAGTGTTCACTGAGACTCCTGGCCTGGATCATGGGTCATCAAGTCTCTGGAATGGGGCTTGAACCCTTGACCTTCTGTAGCCGGCACTCCCGGTTGCCAGTGCTAAGGGAGCGCCACACTGTCGGAGGGGCAGTACTGAGGGAGCGCTGCACTGTCGGAGGGGCAGTACTGAGGGAGCGCCACACTGTCGGAGAGGCAGTACTGAGGGAGCGCCACACTGTCGGAGGGGCAGTACTGAGGGAGCGCCGCACTGTCGGAGGGGCAGTACTGAGGGAGCGCCACACTGTCGGAGGGGCAGTACTGAGGGAGCGCCACACTGTCGGAGGGGCAGTACTGAGGGAGCGCCGCACTGTCGGAGGGGCAGTACTGAGGGAGCGCCGCACTGTCGGAGGGGCAGTACTGAGGGAGCGCCGCACTGTCGGAGGGGCAGTACTGAGGGAGTGCCGCACTGTCGGAGGGGCAGTACTGAGGGAGCGCCGCACTGTCGGAGGGGCAGTACTGAGGGAGCGCTGCACTGTGGGAGGGGCGGTACTGAGGGAGCGCTGCACTGTCGGAGGGGCAGTACTGAGGGTGCGCTGCACTGTCAGAGGGGCAGTACTGAGGGAGCGCTGCACTGTCAGAGGGGCAGTACTGAGGGAGCGCCGCACTGTCGGAGGGGCAGTGCTGAGGGAGCGCCGCACTGTCGGAGGGACAGTACTGAGGGAGCGCCACACTGTCGGAGGGGCAGTACTGAGGGTGCGCCGCACTGTCGGAGGGGCAGTGCTAAGGGAGCGCCACACTGTCGGAGGGGCAGTACTGAGGGAGCGCCGCACTGTCGGAGGGACAGTACTGAGGGAGCGCCACACTGTCGGAGGGGCAGTACTGAGGGTGCGCCGCACTGTCGGAGGGGCAGTACTGAGGGAGCGCCGCACTGTCGGAGGGGCAGTACTGAGGGAGTGCCACACTGTCGGAGGGGCAGTACTGAGGGAGTGCCACACTGTCGGAGGGGCAGTACTGAGGGTGCGCCGCACTGTCGGAGGGGCAGTACTGAGGGAGCGCCGCACTGTCGGAGGGGCAGTACTGAGGGAGCGCCGCACTGTCGGAGGGGCAGTACTGAGGGTGCGCCGCACTGTCGGAGGGGCAGTACTGAGGGTGCGCCGCACTGTCGGAGGGGCAGTACTGAGAGAGCGCCGCACTGTCGGAGGGGCAGTACTGAGGGAGCGCCGCACTGTCGGAGGGGCAGTACTGAGGGAGCGCCGCACTGTCGGAGGGGCAGTACTGAGGGAGCGCCGCACTGTCGGAGGGGCAGTACTGAGGGAGCGCCGCACTGTCGGAGGGGCAGTACTGAGGGAGCGCCGCACTGTCGGAGGGGCAGTACTGAGGGAGCGCCGCACTGTCGGAGGGGCAGTACTGAGGGAGCGCTGCACTGTCAGAGGGGCGGTACTGAGGGTGCGCCGCACTGTCGGAGGGGCAGTACTGAGGGAGCGCCGCACTGTCGGAGGGGCAGTACTGAGGGAGCGCCGCACTGTCGGAGGGGAAGTACTGAGGGAGCGCTGCACCATCGGAGGGGCAGTACTGAGGGAGCGCTGCACTGTCGGAGGGGCAGTACTGAGGGAGCGCCGCACTGTTGGAGGGGCAGTACTGAGGGAGCGCCGCACTGTCGGAGGGGCAGTACTAAAGGAGCGCCGCACTGTCGGAGGGGCGGTACTGAGGGAGCACCGCACTGTCAGAGGGGCGGTACTGAGGGAGCGCCGCACCGTCGGAGGGGCGGTACTGAGGGAGCGCTGCACTGTCGGAGGGGCAGTACTGGGGGAGTGCCGCACTATCGAAGGGGCAGTACTGAGGGAGCACCGCACTGTCGGAGGGGCAGTACTGAGGGAGCGCCACACTGTCGGAGGGGCAGTACTGAGGGTGCGCCGCACTGTCGGAGGGGCAGTACTGAGGGAGCGCCGCACTGTCGGAGAGGCAGTACTGAGGGAGCGCTGCACTGTCGGAGGAGCAGTACTGGGGGAGTGCCGCACTGTCGGAGGGGCGGTACTGAGGGAGCACCGCATTGTCGGAGGGGCAGTACTGAGGGGGCGCCGCACTGTCGGAGGGGCGGTACTGAGGGAGCGGCGCACTGTCGGAGGGGCGGTACTGAGGGAGCGCCGCACTGTCAGAGGGGCAGTACTGAGAGAGCGCCACACTGTCGGAGGGGCAGTACTGAGGGAGTGCCGCACTGTCAGAGAGGCAGTACTGAGGGAACGGCGCACTGTCGGAGGGGCAGTACTGAGGTGGTGAAAGGCGCTTTGGGACATCCCGAGGTCGTGTATCGGGAAATAGCTGAGTTTCTGCTCCTCAGGAAATTTCACGGCCCCCCATTCTGTTATGCTCACCAGGCAGAGGAATGAAAAAACTGTCAAAAGCGGGCAGTACGACGGCCTGGTGGAACTTGCAACCATCTGTGCCCTCTGCAACGACTCGTCCCTCGACTTTAACGAGGTGAGTGACCTGGGGAAAGGTAGGACAAGAAGCATCTAGTCAGGCAGTTCCCACCAGCTCCGTAACATCGCCGGTCTCCGCTCCTGCCTTGAAGGGATAATTACTAGTCCTAGCCCCTTTAGGGCTTACCCCGGATCAGGCGTATTCCCCAGACGATCACTTTCAACTAAAGTTTGAGCTAGCCGAATCCTAAAGACGCTCAATTGGGTCAAAAGGTCCGGACTATCTCTCCCTTAAAGGAAAGGAACAACCTGAAAATGTTACCGTCCACCAGATAGTGCTTTCCAGAAATTCGGGTCGGGGACTTCCCGCGGGTGCAAGCCCCCGACCTGCGCTTACCTTGCGCGCCGGCCGTTCAGCTCTGGGCTCCCGTGGGATTCCGATCCTGGGCCTCCTCCAACTGCCGGCGCACAGTGCTTGTGTATCCCGGGGGCGCAGTTAGTTCGATGTGCGTCCCCTGGGATCACGTGAGCCAATGGTAGCAGGGAATGCTTCATTCATAAGTTTGACAGGAAGAGCTGTCAAACCTATAAATACTATAAGCCCCAAAACATCACTAAAACCTCAAATAATTTTTTTTTTAATCACATTTTTAAATAAACTATAAATTACATGAAATAACTATTTTAAACGATAATTTAAATTTTTGAAAAAATGAATTACATTTTCTAACGGAGCTAAAAATAAACTTACCTTTCTTTAAAGTATTTAAAAATAATAAACCTGTGGAAAAAATGTTTTAATTTTAATTAATTCACCACTTACCTTGTAAAAAGTAGGCCCTGCGACTGTTTTTTACATGTCTAACTTCTGGAGACTTACCCTCCGGGGAAAACCCGCAAAAAAAACGTAAGTTCGATGCGCACGCGCCGCCTCTCCAACGCACGCGTTCCGCCTCTGAACCCCTTCTTTCAGGGGAACGGAAGTGCCGGTTTCCCGCGCATGCGCAGTGCATGCAGGAAACCAGCACTTTCGTTGGGCCTACGCGTGAGTACCCCGTGCGTACTCACCCGCGGAGACCCGAATTTCTGGGCCAATATTAAGTTTAGCCAGACTGTAACGACCCGGATATTATGAGGGTCCAGAAAACTCCCCCAGAATTCTGCAACTCCTCAGCAAAGACTGTACAGAGATTGAGTTTGCGAGTTTGATACAGAAGTCTTATGTGAGACAATTCTAAAAATATAATAATTTATTAAAGAACTGACATGCAATTTACAGTTGGTGAATCAGTCAATCGCAACATTAACAATTCTAAAAAGAGAAAACATACTATCTTTTTAACAGAGAATCTTACTTTTAAATCTTAATTTCCCTGCAGTATCACAGTTCTTAAAGTTCTCTATACAGGATATCCATCAATATCAAAATACCTTTGATCCCTGAGGTACAAAGAGTGGTAGGCTACAGAGCCGCCTCTGAAGCCAGGAATCGCTTTGCCCGATTAAAGCGAGTCTGATATCCCATTTGAGAGTTCAATATTTATACCCTTTTCCAGTGGTATTTCCTTTAAGGTTTTCTGTTGATGCAAGTTAATTATCTCTATTCATCTTTCTGCCGACCTCTGCAACTCTTACTGCCACCTCAGCCAGAATCTTGTCTCATCTCCAGGTGTTCTAGGGTCACCATATAAAAACGGCGTGAACGGCAGGTGTTCCTTATCTTATGTGCCATCTTTACGAAGTTTAAATTAGAACACCTTATCCAGGGTGAACCATTGTTTTGTTCCCAAAAGGTCAGCTTATCGGAGCCATTCACCTTCTGTTTCAATAAGGTTATTTATTCAGGATCAACAACTCTTTTATCTCAATATCCAGAATGCTTTCATAGCTATTTCATAGTTAGGTTTCTAAATTTCCAAACCCAGTTCGTCATGTTTTAATAAGGCCAGAACGCCTTCATAAGATAATGGCCCTGAAATGAGGATCGGGAGCTTGCCGCGCGTGCAAGCCCCCGATGTTCACATACCCGGCGCGCTGACATTTTAATTCTGGCCCGCATTGCATTTCCTCTGACTGGCCCGCTTGAGGTCCTGCCGCGCTGTGCGTGCGTGACCCAGCGGCGTACTTAGTGCGATGAGCCGGCTGGGATCACGTAAGCACAGGGCAACCAATGGGAGGTTGCAAAAGTTCATTCATGAGTTTGACAGTAAGAGCTGTCAAACTCATGAAAACTCCTGGCCCCAAAACACTACTTAAACCTGAAAGAAAATTTAAAAAAACATTGCACTACTTAAATGAACCATAAAGAACTCTGAAAAACTATTTTAAACAATAATTTTAAAATTAAAAAAAAAAATTTATATAAAAAATCGGGGCTAAAACTAAACTTACCTTACTGTAAATTCTTTAAAGATAACAAACATGTGGGAAAAAAATTCTCAATTGCATTAATAGACCACTTACCTGTAAAACTAAGTACTTACGTGTGGTTTTTCAATGCGTAAATACCGGAGGCCTTTACACACGCGCAACTCTCTAAAAATAGAGGAAATCCAAGTCGCACGCGCTGCCCGATACCGCGCATGCTTTCAGCCTCTTAACCCCTTAGGTCAGAGGACAGGAAATGCCGGTTTTCAGCGCATGCTAAAAACCGGCAATTATTCCGGGCACAACGCGTGAATAAGGACGGGGTACTCACGCGTGTGCCCGGAATTACTGGGCCATTGGGCTGGATTTTCATTGAGGAGTCGGGTAGGAGGCGGGACTACAACTTTCGGGGTTGTAGTCCCGCCTCCATCGAGTTCTAGCCAACCCACGCGATTTTGACTTGATTGACCTTGTTGAGCCCGCCCAGCGGGACTCAGCAGGCCAATTAAGGGCCACCCGGCAACAGGTGACGTCACAGACTGACATTTCATCTGTCAAGACCTTTTGACAGATGAAATATCAGCGTTTCACAGCTGTTTGAAGCTGTCAAACACTGACAATCTGTACTCCAAGTTAATCCCTTCCTGCCAGGATGATTTAGAGATCTCCCCGGAACAGAAAGCTGAATGCTGCAATTTTTGACAGCTCGCGGCCATTCTGCTTTCTGTGCCGGTGAGATGAGGGACTCCCGAGACCTGAAGAAAGGAAGGCTGTAAAGGTAAGTAAAGGTAAGTAAAACTTATTTAAACACTTTACACACACCAAACACACTTACCTCTGCACTCATGCACCCATCACTCACCTGAACACCGGACATCTCGAACCCGCCGAGCCCTTCAGCCCGACGGGCCGCCTCGCTAACTTGGCGCGGTTTGGAGCCGTCGGGAATCCCACACTTCAGGAATAAAAATAGGGATTAGGCTGAAAACTACCCGCCTCGGGGAGGCGGGTCCCAGTGTGGGTCGAGTACCCGCCTCTTTTGAAACTGGCATGGAGGCGGGTTGGGGGCGGGATGTGTTCATGCCCCCCGATTGCGGGATTTTAACCCCCCACAGGCCTCCAATCCCGACTCCACGGCCCAATAAAAATCCTGCCCAGTGTATTTTTCTGAATAGGTTACATTGTTTATTCCTTCACAGCCTCCGCCCATCTGCAACTGAAAACTTCGTCCTTGCCATTTGTCCCCTCCAGACTCCACCATCCCAACGCACTCCTGCTGACCCCTGTGTCCTAACTCGCAGCGAGACCCCTTCACCATCGCCCCCTGTTGCGCGCTGATCTACATCGGCTCCCGGTCCAACAACGCCTCGATTTTAAAATTCTCCTTCCTCCTGTTCAAATCCTTCCGTGGTCTCCTCGCGCCCCCCCTCCCCATCTCTGTGACCTCCTCCAGCCCCTTACAACCCTCCAAGATCTCGGCGCTCCTCCAATTCCGGCCTCTTGCACATCCCCCGATTTCCATCGCTCCACCATTGGCGGCCGTGCCTTCAGCTGCCTGGGCCCCGAGCTCTGCAATTCCCTCCCTAAACCTCTCCGCCTCTCTCCCCCTTTAAGACAATCCTTATTTACAACGGTCCCCGGGAGTGTGTCAGTGTTAACACGGGGTCCCCGGATAGTGTGTCAGTGTTAACACGGGGTCCCCGGATAGTGTGTCAGTATTTACAGGGGGTCCCCGGGAGTGTGTCAGTATTTACAGGGGGTCCCCGGGAATGTGTCAGTATTTACAGGGAGTCCCTGGGAGTGTGTCAGTATTTACAGGGGGTCCCCGGGAGTGTGTTAGTATTTACAGGGGGTCACTGGGAGTGTGTTAGTATTTACAGGGTGTTCCCCGGGGGTGTGTCAGTATTTACAGGGGGTCCCCAGGAGTGTGTCAGTATTTACAGGGGGTCCCCGGGATAGTGTCAGTATTTACAGGGGGTCCCCGGGATAGTGTCAGTATTTACAGGGGGTCCCCAGGAGTGTGTCAGTATTTACAGGGGGTCCCCGGGAGTGTGTCAGTATTTACAGGGGGTCCCCAGGAGTGTGTCAGTATTTACAGGGGGTCACTGGGAGTGTGTTAGTATTTACAGGGTGTTCCCCGGGGGTGTGTCAGTATTTACAGGGGGTCCCCAGGAGTGTGTCAGTATTTACAGGGGGTCCCCAGGAGTGTGTCAGTATTTACAGGGGGTCCCCGGGATAGTGTCAGTATTTACAGGGGGTCCCCGGGATAGTGTCAGTATTTACAGGGGGTCCCCGGGAGTGTGTCAGTATTTACAGGGGGTCCCCGGGATAGTGTCAGTATTTACAGGGGGTCCCCGGGAGTGTGTCAGTATTTACAGGGGGTCCCCAGGAGTGTGTCAGTATTTACAGGGGGTCACTGGGAGTGTGTCAGTATTTACAGGGGGTCCCCGGGAGTGTGCCAGTATTTACAGGGGGTCCCCGGGAGTGTGTCAGTATTTACAGGGGGTCCCCGGGAATGTGTCAGTATTTACAGGGAGTCCCTGGGAGTGTGTCAGTATTTACAGGGGGTCCCCGGGAATGTGTCAGTATTTACAGGGGGTCCCTGGGAGTGTGTCAGTATTTACAGGGGGTCCCCGGGAGTGTGTTAGTATTTACAGGGTGTTCCCCGGGGGTGTGTTAGTATTTACAGGGGGTTCCCGGGAGTGTGTCAGTATTTACAGGGGGTCCCCGGGAGTGTGTCAGTATTTACAGGGGGTCCCCGGGAGTGAGTCAGTATTTACAGGGTGTTCCCGGGAGTGTGTCAGTATTTACAGGGAGTCCCTGGGAGTGTGTCAGTATTTACAGGGGGTCCCCGGGAGTGTGTTAGTATTTACAGGGTGTTCCCCGGGGGTGTGTTAGTATTTACAGGGGGTTCCCGGGAGTGTGTCAGTATTTACAGGGGGTCCCCGGGAGTGTGTCAGTATTTACAGGGGGTCCCCGGGAGTGTGTCAGTATTTACAGGGAGTCCCCGGGAGTGTGTCAGTATTTACAGGGTGTTCCCGGGAGTGTGTCAGTATTTACAGGGGGTCCCCGGGAGTGTGTCAGTATTTACAGGAGGTCCCCGGGAGTATGTCAGTATTTACAGGGTGTCTCCGGGAGTGTGTGAGTATTTACAGGGAGTCCCCGGGAATGTGTCAGTATTTACAGGGGGTCCCCAGGAGTGTGTCAGTATTTACAGGGTGTTCCCCGGGAGTGTGTCAATATTTACAGGGAGTCCCCGGGAGTACGTCAGTATTTATAGGGGGTAACTAGGAGTGTGTCAGTATTTACAGGGGGTCCCCGGGAGTGTGTCAGTATTTACAGGGGGTCCCCGGGAATGTGTCAGTATTTACAGGGAGTCCCTGGGAGTGTGTCAGTATTTACAGGGGGTCCCCGGGAGTGTGTTAGTATTTACAGGGGGTCACTGGGAGTGTGTTAGTATTTACAGGGGTTCCCCGGGAGTGTGTCAGTATTTACAGGGGTTCCCCGGGAGTGTGTCAGTATTTACAGGGGTTCCCCGGGAGTGTGTCAGTATTTACAGGGGGTCCCCGGGAGTGTGTCAGTATTTACAGGGGGTCCCTGGGAGTGTGTCAGTATTTACAGGGTGTCCCCGGGGGTGTGTCAGTATTTACAGGGGGTCCCCAGGAGTGTGTCAGTATTTACAGGGGGTCCCCGGGATAGTGTCAGTATTTACAGGGGGTCCCCGGGATAGTGTCAGTATTTACAGGGGGTCCCCAGGAGTGTGTCAGTATTTACAGGGGGTCCCCGGGAGTGTGTCAGTATTTACAGGGGGTCCCCAGGAGTGTGTCAGTATTTACAGGGGGTCACTGGGAGTGTGTTAGTATTTACAGGGTGTTCCCCGGGGGTGTGTCAGTATTTACAGGGGGTCCCCAGGAGTGTGTCAGTATTTACAGGGGGTCCCCAGGAGTGTGTCAGTATTTACAGGGGGTCCCCGGGATAGTGTCAGTATTTACAGGGGGTCCCCGGGATAGTGTCAGTATTTACAGGGGGTCCCCGGGAGTGTGTCAGTATTTACAGGGGGTCCCCGGGATAGTGTCAGTATTTACAGGGGGTCCCCGGGAGTGTGTCAGTATTTACAGGGGGTCCCCAGGAGTGTGTCAGTATTTACAGGGAGTCCCCGGGAGTGTGTCAGTATTTACAGGGGGTCACTGGGAGTGTGCCAGTATTTACAGGGGGTCCCCGGGAGTGTGTCAGTATTTACAGGGGGTCACTGGGAGTGTGCCAGTATTTACAGGGGGTCCCCGGGAGTGTGTCAGTATTTACAGGGGGTCACTGGGAGTGTGCCAGTATTTACAGGGGGTCCCCGGGAGTGTGTCAGTATTTACAGGGGGTCCCCGGGAGTGTGTCAGTATTTACAGGGGGTCACTGGGAGTGTGCCAGTATTTACAGGGGGTCCCCGGGAGTGTGTCAGTATTTACAGGGGGTCCCCGGGAATGTGTCAGTATTTACAGGGAGTCCCTGGGAGTGTGTCAGTATTTACAGGGGGTCCCCGGGAATGTGTCAGTATTTACAGGGGGTCCCTGGGAGTGTGTCAGTATTTACAGGGGGTCCCCGGGAGTGTGTTAGTATTTACAGGGTGTTCCCCGGGGGTGTGTTAGTATTTACAGGGGGTTCCCGGGAGTGTGTCAGTATTTACAGGGGGTCCCCGGGAGTGTGTCAGTATTTACAGGGAGTCCCCGGGAGTGAGTCAGTATTTACAGGGTGTTCCCGGGAGTGTGTCAGTATTTACAGGGAGTCCCTGGGAGTGTGTCAGTATTTACAGGGGGTCCCCGGGAGTGTGTTAGTATTTACAGGGTGTTCCCCGGGGGTGTGTTAGTATTTACAGGGGGTTCCCGGGAGTGTGTCAGTATTTACAGGGGGTCCCCGGGAGTGTGTCAGTATTTACAGGGGGTCCCCGGGAGTGTGTCAGTATTTACAGGGAGTCCCCGGGAGTGTGTCAGTATTTACAGGGTGTTCCCGGGAGTGTGTCAGTATTTACAGGGGGTCCCCGGGAGTGTGTCAGTATTTACAGGAGGTCCCCGGGAGTATGTCAGTATTTACAGGGTGTCTCCGGGAGTGTGTGAGTATTTACAGGGAGTCCCCGGGAATGTGTCAGTATTTACAGGGTGTTCCCCGGGAGTGTGTCAATATTTACAGGGAGTCCCCGGGAGTACGTCAGTATTTATAGGGGGTAACTAGGAGTGTGTCAGTATTTACAGGGGGTCCCCAGGAGTGTGTCAGTATTTACAGGTTGTTCCCCGGGCGTGTGTCAATATTTACAGGGAGTCCTCGGGAGTGCGTCAGTATTTATAGGGGGTCACTGGGAGTATGTCAGTATTTACAGGGGATCCCCGGGAGTGTGTCAGTATTTACAGGGGGTCCCAGGGAGTGTGTCAGTATTAACAGGGAGTCCCCGGGATTGTGTTAGTATTTACAGGGTGTTCCCCGGGAGTGTGTCAATATTCACAGGGAGTCCCCGAGAGTGCGTCAGTATTTATAGGGGGTCCCCGGGAGTGTGTCAGTATTTACAGGGTGTTCCCCGGGAGTGTGTCAGTATTTACAGGGAGTCCCCGGGAGTGTGTCAGTATTTACAGGGGGTCCCTGGGAGTGTGTCAGTATTTACAGGGGGTCCCTGGGAGTGTGTCAGTATTTACAGGGGGTCCCCGGGAGTGTGTCAGTATTTACAGGGGGTCCCCGGGAGTGTGTCGGTATTTACAGGGGGTCCCCGGGAGTGTGTCAGTATTTACAGGGGGACCCTGGGAGTGTGTCAGTATTTACAGGAGGTCCCCGGGAGTGTGTCAGTATTTACAGGGGGTCCCCGGGAGTGTGTCAGTATTTACAGGGGGTCCCCGGGAGTGAGTCAGTATTTACAGGGGGACCCTGGGAGTGTGTCAGTATTTACAGGAGGTCCCCGGGAGTGTGTCAGTATTTACAGGGGGTCCCCGGGAGTGTGTCAGTATTTACAGGGGGTCCCCGGGAGTGAGTCAGTATTTACAGGGGGTCCCCGGGAGCATGTCAGTATTTACAGGGGGTCCCCGGGAGTGTGTCAGTATTTACAGGGGGTCCCCGGGAGTGTGTCAGTATTTACAGGGGGTCCCCGGGAGTGTGTCAGCATTTACAGGGGGTCCCCGGGAGTGTGTCAGTGTTTACAGGGGGTCCCCGGGAGTGTGTCAGTATTTACAGGGTGTCCCCGGGAGTGTGTCAGTATTTACAGGGGGTCCCCGGGAGTGTGTCAGTATTTACAGGGGGTCCCCGGGAGTGTGTCAGTATTTACGGGGTGTCCCCGGGAGTGTGTCAGTATTTACAGGGAGTCCCCAGGAGTGTGTCAGTATTTACAGGATTTAGATAAAGGGACCAAATGTAATATATCCAAGTTTGCTGATGATACAAAGCTGGGTGGGGACAACCCCAGCTTCTCCAGTCTCTCCACATCACTGAAGTCCCTCATCCCTGGAACCATTCTAGTCAATCTCTTCTGTAACCTCTCCAAATCCTTCAGGTCCTTCCTGTAGTGCGGTGCCCAGAATTCTGCTCGATACTCCAGCTGGAGCAGAATCGGTGTTTTATGTTCGGAGCAACGCACCTTTGTTTTCAACTTCTCTGCTCCTAACTCATTGTATTTGCTTCGCACGGTTCAGGCCAAAGGCGTTTTTGAGAAGGTGGGTGAAGCTACAGAGACCGCCTTGGTGTGCCTGGTGGAGAAGATGAATGTGTTCAATACTGATGTCCGCTCAATGTCAAAGTCGGAACGCGCCAACGCTTGCAATTCCGTAAGTCTGTCTTTTTTTATTCATACGAGCGTCGCTGGCAAGGCCGGCATTTATCGCCCATCCCCAATTGCCCTTCAGAAACATAGAAACATAGAAGATAGGAGCAGGAGTAGGCCATTCGGCCCTTCGAGCCTGCTCCGCCGTTCAACGAGATCATGGCTGATCATCCAAACCCTAGCACCCGGTCCCTACACCGACAGCCATCCCACCCAAGCCCTAACCCCGTAACCCCACGTATTTAATCCCCCCGAACACTAAGGGCCAATTTTTATCATAGCCAATCTACCTAACCCGCACATCTTTGGAAGGTGGCGGTGAGCCGCCTTCTTGACCCGCTGCAGTCCGTGTGGTGAAGGTACTCCCACAGTGCTGTTAGGGAGGGAGTTCCAGGATTTTGACCCAGCAACGATGAAGGGACGGCCAATATATTTCCAAGTCGGGATGGTGTGTGACTTGGAGGTGGAACTTGGAGGTGGTGGTGTTCCCATGTGCCTGCTGCCCTTGTCCTTCTAGGTGGTAGAGGCTGCGGGTTTGGGAGGTGCTGCCGAAGAAGCCTTGGCCAGTTGCTGCAGTGCATCTTGTAGATGGTACACACTGTTGCCACGGTACGCCGGTGGTGGAGGGAGTGAATGTTTAAGGTGGTGGATGGGGTGCCAATCAAGCGGGCTGCTTTGTCCTGGATGGTGTCGAGCTTCTTGAGTGTTGTTGGAGCTGCAACTTATCCAGGCAAGTGGAGAGTATTCCATCACACTGCTGACTTGTGCCTTGTAGATGGTGGAAAGGCTTTGGGGAGTCAGGAGGTGAGACACTCGCCGCAGAATACCTAGCCTCTGACATGCTCATGTTGTCACAGTATTTATGTCGCTGGTCCAGTTAAGCATCTGGTCAATGGTGACCCCCCGGGATATTGATGGTGGGGGATTCGGCGATGGTAATGCCGTTGAATGTCAAGGGGCGGTGGTTAGACCTTCGCTTGTTGGAGACAGTCATTGCCCGGCACATGTATGGCGCGAATGTTACCTGCAAGTCTTTCTCCTCCCCCCCCCACCCCTGCCCCCATCTCCACCACTCCCCTCCATCAGGCAATCTGTCCATACTGTCCCCGGTGTAGAGAGGTTACTCTCCGAAGTATTCAGGACTCTCTACCCAGTGGGCTGTGGACACTCAGTCATTAAGTATATTCAAGACGGAGAGCGATAGATTTTTTGGACACGCCTTTCACAACCTCAGGACGTCCCAAAGCACTTCACGGCCAATGTTGTAATGTAGGAAACGCGGCAGCCAATTTGCGCACAGCAAGCTCCCACAAACAGCAACGTGATAACGACCAGATAATCTGTTTTTAGTGATGCTGGTCGATGGATATATACCGGCCCCAGGACACCAGGGAGAGCTCCCCTGCTCATCTTCGAAATGCTGGTTGTGGGATCTTTTACGTCCACCTGAGAGGACAGATGAGGCCTCGGTTTAGCGTCTCATCTGAAAGACGGCACCTCCGACAGTGCGGCGCTCCCTCAGTACCACCCCTCCGACAGTGCAACGCTCCCTCAGTACTGCCCCTCCGACAGTGCAGCGCTCCCTCAGTACTGACCCTCCGACAGTGCGGCGCTCCCTCAGTACTGCCCCTCCGACAGTGCAGTGCTCCCTCAGTACTG